>NC_083355.1:9152586-9453362 GCF_030254825.1 Meriones unguiculatus | reverse complement strand
TGGAGAGAGGAGGAAAAAAGAACCCTGGGAAAGAAGAGGGAATAGGAGGGTGTGGGAGGGCAGAAGAGGGGAAGGAAGAAAAGAGAAGAGAGAGAGGAGAGAGAAGAGAGGAGAAGACAGAAGAGGGAAAGAGAAGAGAGAAAGGGAGGGGAGGAGAGGAGACAGACACTTTTAGAAATATATGTAGTTATTCATACATACATATTTAAACAGGACAATCTATGTGACTCAGCTCAACGCAATCCACAATTGCCCATGTCTCAGATTCCAATGTGCTCAGGGCCCTATGACAGCTAAGTACATAAACTTGGAGCTTTTATTTTCAGATGAAGACCTAAGGAGAACACGGGCTCCAACCCTCAGAGCAGCTTTCCCACCTGCTACCTTTTCCAACTCTGGCAGGTCTGGGGATGGTAGTTGTGTACTGGGAAAGAGCTGGTGATGTCCAGAAGCTCTCTCTTAGTTTCTCACAGCAGGGAGGGAGGCAGACTTAGGGCGTGGCATCCCTGAGGGCCTCTTTACACACACATTCTCCTTGGGATGTCTCAGCATACCAGAGGTGTGGTTAGGTAAGTATCACTCCACCCATGTGGTGTCTGCTGGCCAAGCCTCCTCATACCTAAACTCTCATCAAGAACACGAAGAGAAGTGTAGGGATAGATGCAGCGATAGCCCCTGCTCTCCCAGTAGACTGCTGGGTGTGTCTGACTAGAAAAAGGTGTCCTTAAGCAAACCACATTTCTGTGAGTAATTCCTCAAAAACTTTAAACATCCCCCTGCCCCAGGTCAGCCCCTTGAATAAGCCTCACACCTCTATCTATCTATCTATCTATCTATCTATCTATCTATCTATCTATATCATATATATATACACTACAGAGTACCTCCTGTCATCCCAATAGGACAACCACTTTCCTGAGGGCACTGCTCAGGAGGTCTCAAGTAGAGCTCTACAATGGAGGCATCCATGTCTCAGGATATTGTGGAGTGCCCTGTACCTGGGCAAACATAGCAAAATTCATACCCCAAGCCTCTCCTCCTGGGGATAAAACCACAGTCAAGAATAGTTTACCCCAAATGCCAATCCAGCACCCCCAGAAAAACACCAGAAACTCCCATGTATGCCTGTGTTGAGTTATCAACGCCTCCTCCTGAACCAATATCCAAGCAGCATTCACTTTAAAAATTAAAGACAGTAAAGCCATATAGATAGGTAGGTAGGTAGGTAGATAGATAGGCAGATAGATGATAAACAGATAAATCGATAACTGGTAAATATATAATAAACATACAGATAGATGTGATTGATAGATGACAGATGGTTGATTATATAAATAGATGATAGATACTTGTAGATAGTATATATATATAGGGAACTGATAGGTATATAGATGATAATTTATAGATAGTAGATATATAAAGATAGATGATAGATGATGATGTGTGTGTGCACACACCCACACACCACTAAAACTATGTACAATAGTAACAGATGGTCTATAGCTTATTTTCTAATTATAAAGTCTGATGACCTTACAATTGAATGGCATTCAGATGGTCTGAATAGTCCACCGACTTGCAACTATACGATTAGCATTCCACATTGAACCTCAGCAAATATCTCTCAATGATGATGAGGACCCTGACTCACCAGTATTGTTTATCTAGGGCTAAATGTCTGACATAGATCCCGTGGTTTACTGAAGTTACTTAAAATTAAAACAAAACAAAACAAAAAGCTCAGTTGGTGAAAATTGACTCTACTGTCTGTCTGGTCCAGCAATTAATTGAATGCTCCTTCTTCCCTGAACTTTCTTTTATCCAGTTTCATAGATAGGACCCCCACTCTGTAAATCACAGCTAAGAGAAGGCATTTCAACATAGACAGACGACCGTTAACTGCATTGAACCCTGCCAGATATGGTGTTCCTTAGTGAAGGAATATCTAAGGGTTATGCCCAGGAAAGACAAATCTGTCTCGTTGAGATTACTTGTATCTTCATTCCATTCCCATCAAGCCAGACCAGATCCCAACATGGAGAGGGAAAAGTTTGGCCACAAACTCCTACCCCTGACTTAAGAGCTATTGACAGCTGATAGCTTCTGAGAGAGGGAGAGTCTGTTATTCGGGGGGGGGGGGGGTGTTTCGTTTTGTTTTGCTTTTGAGGGTGTTGCCCTTTGTAGTTCTACGATGCTCCAGTGGATGGCCATGCATCTAGGAGCATGTGGGCAACACAAATTGGACTTGACAGGTTTAAAAGAATTGAGGCCACAGTGTTGGGTGGGTAGGAAAGTGGGGAGTAGTTCTGAAAGGAGTAGGGAGGGGTTTGCTATGATCACAATACACTGCAGAAAATTTTCAAAGAATTAATTTGTAAAATCTTATGACTAACACGTAAATCAAGCACTGATTGTGTTTGGAAAGGTTCAGATATTTTTAGATATTCTTCCTATAGCACTTCCCCATGTCACCTATTTCCATCTGTCTCCTATTTCCTCAGCGTAAAGCAAGCTAAAGGCTCTCTTCCTCACCCAGGGAGTACTCTATAGCCTCATATCAGCAGGAAGTTGTCCATTAAAGTCTCTCTTACCACCATCACCACCACCACCACCACCAATCACCAAGGGGTGATCAACCATCTATTTCCACATTGAGACTGAGATTGACAACTGCTAAGAGCCTCTGCCAAAAGGTGTGCCACAGCCAAAGGCAGAGAGAGGCCCTACAGGAATCCTCTTCCCAGGCATGGGGACTTGGATTGCCTCTGGAATTTGCCTGAATGCCAGAATCAACAACAAAGGTCTCAGTGGGAAGCTCAGAACTTCCCTCAGACTGGCCAGTCCAGCTGGTCTAAGCTGGTCTAAGCTGCACTTCCTAGAGAAAGGGGCAGGGCATGTCAATCAAAGCACAGTAGAAGCCTTCTGCCTGTCACCAGACTCTGCCACCTCCAAGGGTAACCATGGCTTCTCTCACGTTTTATTTTGAAGATGGGAAAACCCTACCTCTCTTGTTCATAGCAGGTTTGGAGGAATCACTGTTACCATCTGCCTTCTTCCATGAAGAATACTGTTGGCATGACATCATTCTCGCTTTTCACTTGACAGTCAATGTTAAGTGAAGTACATGAAATCTAAAATGCCACCACCAATAACAACTTGTAGACACGTTTTAACGCAGAAAAAAAAAAAAAACCTGCTTTCATTTGGTGTGTTACGTGGTTTTAATAAATGAGAGGTGTGAGCCTCAGTTTAAATGAGTTGCAGGAACAAGTCAGGCAGAGGATTGATGGAGAAGACAGTCTGGGCCTTTCCAAATGAGTGGAGCTACATTGTGACGTGAGGATAGCACTGAAGAGAACCACATATTTTTGGAATCTGCAACTGTTTTTACAATATCAAAATCTAAATCATATACCTGAGGAAATTTTTCATTATGTATATATGTGTGTATATATGTATATATATATATGAAATCTATAATGCCACCACCAATAACAACTTGTAGACAACTTAATACAGAAAAAAAAACCCGTTTTTATTTGGTGTGTATACAAACACATATACATATATACAAACACATATACATAAATACATATACACATGCACACACACACATACAAACAGAAGGACCAATAGTGATATCAGAATGCAAGCAGATCATTAAATACTGGGAAGGGGAGGGACATTAAAAATAAATGAAGGAAGGTTGGTACATGCCTTTCATCTCAGTGCTTGGAAGGCAGGAGCAAGTACATATCTATGAACTCCAGGCCAGCCTGGGTTAGATAAAGAAACCTTGTCAAAAAATAGAATGAATGAATGAATGAATGAATGAATGAATGAATGAACAAAGCCAGAAAACATGGTTAAAAGTGCTTGTTGCTCTTACAGAGGACCAGGGTTCAGCTCCCAACACCCTTATCAATAGAGTCACAACTGTAACTCATAGAGTCTGAAGCCCTCTTCCGCACTGTGAGGGTACATAGACACACATAGACATTGATAAATACACATAAACAAAAACAAAATAAGCATTAATGCAAGTTAATCAACTCAATAGTTTTGAGATACAAGAAACACTTGGAATTGAACTTTAAACTCTATAATAGAAAGAAAAGAAAAATCTCTGCTGAGGTTGATAACCTAGTGGGAGATTCAGAGTTAGCCAGTACGTGCAAATTAGCCTTGCTCTCACCTAAGATGCTGTGTTTGACAGGGGGAAACAGAGAGAGGTGGAAATTGATTATTTTTAGTAAACTGGCACAGCAAAATCAAGGTTATAATGTGTGGACCGCTTACCTTTGACCTGTGGTCTTCACAAACAGCCTGATGAGTCTGAAATACATTCCCCAGGGTTCCATTTTAAATCCTCTTCTCTGGTGTTTGTGTTTCTCCAAACTCAAAGCCCACGTAGGATGCTGTGTGCCCTCTAAAAGCAGAGAGCAATCCAGGCCTGAGAGGGGAAGCTGACTGTGTGTGCTGTGACCAGGGATGCTATGCCCTCTTGTATCGTTGCATGTAATCCCAAACAAGCCTGTCTCCACAATGTACAAGAGAGACAGCTAACTGGAGACTCTCTGCTTCTGTGCATTCGTGCTAGGAAAATGTTTCCACACCCTCAAATTATCACCTGTCAACTGGATCTCATTGGTTGATAACTTTCAAAATGTCTGTCTTTCTTTCTTTCTTTCCTTTTTCTTTCTTTCTCTCTTTCTTTCTTCCTCTCTCTCTCTCTCTCACTCACTTGCTCACTTACTCTCTTTTTTCATCTTTGTACCTCTGCAAAATTATGATGACCATCTGGTAAACATCTTCACTTAGGTTCTTGAAAGCTTTCCAAACTCAATTATCTCTAAAGCCATAGTGAGGATTGTGTTGTACAAAGAGGAATTGGAATCTGTGACATACAGTGAGGAAGAGCCTGCTATTCTTATATTTTCCAAACACTTATGGCCTCCAATTTTTTTAATTTTTATTTTTAAAAATTTTAGACAATATATTTTGATTGTATTATTTTCATCTCTCCCAACTCTCCCTATACCTTCTGAAATCCATCTTCTTTCCTCCAACCCGCTCATAATCATCAGCCCTAGGCATGATTTTAATAATCTCTTTTGTAAGATTTTTATTTTTTTCTCTCTGCCTGTGTGGTGGGGGGGGGACAAGCATGCGTACTTGCACTCGTGTGCACTTGGGTGCCCTTGGAGCCGCCCCGCAAAATATGCTGGATTCCCTGGAGCTGGAGTTACAGACAATTATGAATCAGGTGAATGCAACGAATAGAACACAACTCTTTTACAAGAGCAGCAAGTGCTCTTAACCACTGAGCAATCTCCCCAGATCCTATTTTAACACTCTTACTCTATTCTGACCACAATGGCTTTGTTCTTGCTGTTGACCCCTTCTAGGTGCTTCTGTTATCTTCACATATGACAGTTCTATTGGCCATACGTGTCTCAGCTCAGATGTTAGAGCCTCCAAGAAGAGTCTCCTATGCTAAAGAACTCCTTTTTGTCCTGCTTTGATTTTCAGTCACTTGCTATAGACTGATTTATTATCATCTAGATTTAAATTCTTGGGCACTTGAAAAGGATTGTATTACCCACAAGAGACCAGCAACCTTCTCTTTAGCAATATCTGGCACACAGTAGGCATCCACTAAATGCCTGTTGGATAAATCATTGAGTAATAAATCTACCAATCACCATTCTCCATAGGACTGTTCTTAGCATATTTTATATTCCTTCAAGAATGCCACTGCTGAGGTCCATCCTACATATGGCATTCTAACTTAAGCCTATTGTTAAATTAGCCACAAAAATTATCTTTCAAAATATTTTTCAGTTCTAACTCTTCCTGGCCCAGATTCCTTGCTGTAGTGGAAGGATCCTCCTCCTCCTCTTGTTGTTCCAACCCCATCATTGAGCCTTTCCAGTTGGCCACTTAGATCTTGCTGAAGCTTAGGTGTGAGCCTCTCCAACAAATGCTCCCCAACAGCATTTCAGGAGCTTCTCACGGTCTAAGGATCGCATGTAAATTTTCTATTGTGTCCTGTAAGGTCTTTCCTAAGCCAGAACCAACCTGTCAGTCCACCTTCTTCTCCAACCACCTCTTGCCTATTACCCTCAAGCACAATAACACATGTGCTATGACTGCCTGGCTGGCTACGAATGGGTGAATTTTCTTTCTTCCTGAAGTGCCCTTCAAACATGTTTTATCTGCTAATTGACAACTGCTACTACCTGGTTAAACCCAGGCTCAAGAACTGGTTAACTTCTTGAGATATACATAAATATGTGTTGTTCAATCTTTCTTGTATCAGTTACTATTTTCATTGCTGTGGCAAATTCCCATTAATGAAGGAAGAGTCTATTTGGGCTCATGTTTTGAGACTGTGGTCCATTGTGGTAGAGCAGCCATGGCTACAGGAGCATGAGGCAGCTGGTCATGTTGTGTCCAGAGTCAGGAAACAAACAGATGCATATTAGGTGCTCAGCTCACTTTTATCTTTTCCTCAGTCTGGGATCCCAGGCAGAGAATAGCACCACCCACATTTAAAATGTGTCTTCTCAGCTGGCACAGTGGTGCATACTGGTAATCCCAGCACTTGGGAGGGAAGAGGCAGGTGGATTGCTGTGAGTTCCAGGCCAGCCTGGTCTACAAAGCAATTCCAGAACAGCCAAGGCTGCACAGAGAAACTCTGTCTCAAAACAAAACAAAAACAAAAACAAAGAAAAAGAAAACAACACCAAAAATATGTGTCTTCTCACCTCAACTAATCCAATCTAGAAATTCCATCTTAGCTGTGCCCAGAGGTTTATCTTCTGAGCTAGCCTGGATCCTGTCAAATTGACAATATTAACCACCATATTCCTCCATTATATGATTTGTTTCTTGTTATTGTGCTTAATATTTTCCATTTTTATTTTCTCATATTAGATTTTTGGGCCTTAAAGGGACTGTGTTTCTTTCAACTTTGTGTGTTCAGCACCTATCTTAGGAGCAAACTCCTCTTAGGTGCTTGGACATTTCCATTCTTAATGAATCAAGAGCTAGGACAGATGCGTACATTGTGGATATAAACATGTTTTTGTTTGATCCCAGGTGTAGGATATGGGACTGATTCAGATAGTCCATAGCAACAGACTATTTGCCTCATACAGGCTCTGAGAGGAATTCTTTGCCAGCTGCAGATAATTTAAAATCTGAGGACTCTGGATAGAGAATAAAAATGCCAAAGCTCAGAGAGCTTGACATCTTTGAAAAAGAACAAGGCTGCCTCTGCTGCTTCCCATTTGCTGTTCCTGGTTGCTGTTGTGAGACAAGAAGTTGGCTGAAATGAGGATTGGACTGGCTCCAAGGAACCCAACGACCCTAACCAGCAGGAAGCACCTAAGAGAACTATGCCTCCTCTGCCACTAACCCTTTCTCCCTCCTACTTGGTGTTGGGGTGTTGGAAGGGATTGGGGTGGAGTAGGGAAAAAAAAAGATAAGATGAAATGTAAATAAAAGAGTTTTTAAAAGTCCACCAACAGAAAAAAGGCAAGTTCATAGCCCAAAGTGCCTATATTATTTAAATGGAGATACTGAGGTTTAATAACTAACAATACAGCTGGAAGCTGCAGAAAAACAAATATCAGTAATACTCCAGATGAGCAGATGTGAAGAAAGAATCAAACTCACGGTAAAATCGATGTAATAGAACAAAAATTACAAAGACTAGGTGAAATGAACAGTTGAATCTTTCAAAAAAAATCAGCACAACTGACAATTCTTTAGCCAAATTAGGCAAAAGACAAAAGGAGATCTAAATTAATAAAACTAGAGATGACAAGGGAGAGATTACAATAGACACTGAGTAAATCCTGAGGATTATAAGGACATACTTTAAAAATCTATAGTCTACCAAACTGAAAAACCTAAAAGAAATTTATGAATTTATTGTTATATACAACCTATCAAAGTTAAATGAAGATCAAGTAAGCAATTGAAATAGACCTGCAACCCCTAGTAAAATAGAAGCAGTAATAAAAATCTCTGAACCACCCAAAAATTTCATGGCCAGATGGATTCAGCACAGAAATTGAAGGAATGGTTCAACATATGTAAATAAATAAACATAATCCACTACATAAAAGTCTAAAAGAATGACAAAAACCACACAGTCATCCCATTAGATGCACAAAACAAACGATGGAGCTAGAAACAATCATCCTGAATGAAGCAACTCAGACCCAAAGAGATGAACATGGCATGTTTTTGTTACATACAGGTGTTAGCTTCTAAGCTTTTGATATATGTGTTTGAAATAAAACAACTGCAGAGGTTGGGTAGTGAGTAAGGGACTGGTTGGCAGAAGTATTCTTCCAAGGGAGGAGAAATCTAATATGGTGTTATCACAAGAAAAAGGAAAAACTAAAATAAGAAGATTGAATGGGGAGGGGTGAAAGATTAAATAGGATGGTACATTGAAGGTCGGACTATGGGTGGGGACAAGTAACACTGAAGGTCATCTGAAAAGTCATATGGAAACTAAGTATCATAAAAACTTTCTAAAGCATATGTATATGTAAAAGGAATTTTAATTCCATTAAATGGAGTCACCATACAAGAGAGGAGAGAATGACCCAAATAGACCTATTATGCTACCAAGTAAAACTGCTGATTCCAGGAAAGCTATATCTCTTGTTGAGCTGTTGGCCAAAGGGGTCTCGAAGAGTTCCCCAAAAAACACCGACTATTGCCAAGGTTATTGGTTTTCCTCCACAACCTGATGATAAGGCCTTATTGATGAAGACACCTGTCTTACTTACGGTTTTATTGCTGTGAAAAGACATCACAACCACAGAAACTCTTATAAGGAAAACTTTTCATTGGGCCTTGCTTACAGTTTCGGAGGTTTAGTCCGTTGTCATCATAGTAGGACATGGCAACATGCAGCAGACATGGTAATAGAGGCGGAGCTAAGAGTTCAACATCTTGATCGGCAGGATGCAGGAGACTGTGTGCCACAAGGGGTATAGCTTGAGCACATACATATGAACCCATCACTCAGCTACAAAACCAGTGACCTACAACAGCAAATTGCCTGCAAGATATACTGGTACAGTACCGGCACAAATGTTATGGGAGTACCCAACCACTTCTAAAAAGTGGATTTAAGAACTGCTGACTCATGTGGAACCCATAGTTGACACTGCTAAACTGGCTAGGAACCTGAGGCTAGATAGGTCATGGGCCCTAGGGGAAAACCTACTACTATAATTCTGCTAAAGAAACCTAGCAATAAAATGACTCCTAACAACATTACTATAGCCATAGATCAGTGCCTTTCTCAGTCCTTATCAGAGAAGTTTCTTAGAGTAAATGGCAATTAACACGGAAACCCACAAATGGACAAGGGGCAGATAGGAAGAGACTTCGTAGCATTGAGTCCTAAATAGGAAGTCTTGATCAAAGACCTCCCCTCAAGGCTTAGGGATCTACATGGAAGAGAAGGAAGAAAGAGTGCGAGAGCCAGAGGTGGAGGTCCTTACACAGCATCTTCCAGACTCAATGGGTTGATAAACACATGAACTCACAGAGACTGTGACAGCATGTACAAGGCATGCATAAATAAAGAAAACCCCAGCACAGAGAAAGCAGAGTGGGCACAAAGTTCTACCCCTAAGCAAGAAGCTATTTGCAATTGATACCTGCCGGGAAAGGAGGGGGAAAAAAGGTTTTCTCTAATAAAGTATCAGTGGGTATATTAACCAAACTCCAGAAAATATGTCCCATGCACTGGATTAGCTGACCAATACAGAAAGGACTCCATGTCTTTTGAGCACTTTTTGTTGTTCTCGTTTTGGTTTTTGTTTTTTTATCTTATTGGCTTTGGAGGGTGCTTGTTTTTATTTTTATTCTTTCTGTTTGTTTTTTTTTTTTCATTTTTGAGAGAGAAAAACATGAAGTTGAGTGGATAAGGAAGTGGGGATGACCTGGAAGGAGTTGGGGGAGGAGAAAGAACATGATTAAAATATATCGTATGAAAAGAAATTCTAAATAAGACAGGACAGACTGTGTTGTGGTGAGGGTTAGTTAGTTATAACCCTCTGGGGTGTCTTGTGGGCATATTGGATTCTGGCTGGGAGGCATCTTCAAATGCTGAAGAGATGACAGTTCTCGGAGGAGCCAAGAATCCTTGCAGAATGTGGTCAAAGGAGACACACCCACACCCTGCAGGCTGCAAGTCTTCCCAATTTAACTGCTTAAAAAACAACTTGAATGCACTCAGTCTCCCTAGGACTGCATAGCCACTTGCTTTAAAACTCACACACGGACACACACACAAACAAGGACTTTGCTTTGAGCCATGTTTGCTAGAATACATTACTGTCTTATGTAAAGGTTGATAAATCTGGACAGAACATACAAGGGGCTTGATTTCAGGCATTATTGGCATCACTAGTTAGAGTGATTTGTTTTTTTAAACAAGATTTCTTTTTGTTTTTAATATGTGTGTCTGTGTTGGAGTGTGCGCATATGAGTATAGTTGCCTGCAGAAACCAGAGAAGGATTGGGTCTCCTAGAATTGAAGTTACAGGCAGTAGTGGGCCACCAATATGGGTACTGGAAACCAGATTTCAGACCTGTACTAGAGTAGTATGTACTCCTAATTGCTGAGCCATCTCTTCGGCCCCTGAGAGTTTGGAGTTAAGAGAGATTCATGAAGTAAGCGCTCCTGGGCTTCACTTCCCATCAGTGTCACTACACAGAGAAGAACTCAAAGTGCCTGCCATTTTTTCTTTGCACAGTAAAGAAATTAAAGCTCCGGGACACTGTCCTGGTTTACTTTCTGTTGCTATGACAAAGCAGTCTGACCAAAGCAACCCAGGAAAGAAAAGGTTTATTTGGTTCACACTTCCATGTCATAGACTATCACTGAGACAATTCAGGGTGCGGATTCATGAAGAAACTCGTAGAAGGAACTGAAATTGAGACAATGGAAGAATGCTGCTTACTGGCCTGCTTCCCATGGCTTTCACAAGATCAAGACCATCGGCCCAGTAGTCCCACAATAGGATGGGACCTCCCATGTCAATCATTAATCAAGGAAATGCCCCCTAAAGATATGTCCACAAGCTATTCTGATGAAGTCAATTCCTCATTTGAAGTCCCCTCTTCCCAGGTGACTCTACCATGTGTCCAGTTGACAAAAGTAACCTTCACAGACTCCAATTCAAATGGGGTATCTCCACTTGAATTGGGACATGGGACATGGGAAAAAATAGAAGCCATGGATTGGATAGGCTGAGAGGTGAGTGGAGGGGGGCATCACTGTAAGGCAGCCACCAATGGGGTGTGAGTGCACAGATCACACTCCCTTTGACCTTGTTGGGGAAAGAAAACCATTAAGTCTAAGAATGGAAAGGAAACTTGACACTGTGTGAGACGGGAGACATTGGGCCTTTTTCCCACTTAGAAGAGAATGATCTTGTTACTATCATAAGTCTGCAACTAAACACCAAGGAAGCCATTACTTAGGAATAAGATGCAGTGACTAGCTCCTGTCTCAGCCAACTATGGCCCATTACCTGATCATCTGTTTTGTAAATCAAATTTTGCTGGCACACGGGCATACCTATTTGCTGACAGATTTCTACAGCTGATGATATGTTACAGTGAAAGAGCTGACTAGTTCAACAGAGGCAAATTCATCCAGGGCCCAAAATACTTACCACCACGCCCTTGAAGAACAGTCAGGAAAACTGTGACCTAAAGTAATCAATACTCCAGGGCATCACAACTACAGCTAAAACAAAAGTTCAGCAGGATCGAGGAGAATCTGTGCGGCTTGCTCTGTTTGCCAGGATATAGTCTCCCTTAAGGAAAGACAGGCTACTCTCAACACTTACCATTCATCATGCTATTAACCAGGAAGTCACCAAACACTGAACATATACAAGGCATGCTTACAATCCTAACACTCTGGAGGCTGAGGCAGGAGGGTCGTAGTTTATGACCAGCCTGAGCTACATAGTGAGCCTCTGTCTCAGATTAAAAAAATAATAAAGATTTCACTAAAGGAGCTGGAGAGATGGCTCAGAGGTTAAGAGCACCGGTTGTTCTTCCAAAGGTCCTGAGTTCAATTCCCAGCAATCACATGGTGGCTCATAACCATCTACAGTGAGATCTGGTACTGTCTTCTGGTGAGCAGGCAGAATGCTGTATAAATAAGATTTCACTAAAGAAGAAAAAAATGGCCCATAATCACTATTGAGAGGAAGCAGATACTATAAACAAGCCCAGGATCTACCTTGTGAAGAAAATTGTGGGCATCAGCTCAGCTTCAAAAGAGATTTAAGTTTGTTATTTCCATTTGTCAAGAGCTTGGAGGAATATGTGGTTTTAATGAGCAAATAATTAATAGAATGTTGTCAGAGAAATAGAAGTCACAAGAAACAACTAGACATTAGAGACTTGTAATATGATAGAAGACGGGAAAAGAAAGAAAGAAAGAAAGAAAGAAAGAAGGAAGGAAGGAAGGAAGGAAGGAAGGAAGGAAGGAAGGAAGGAAGGAAGGAAGGAAGGAAGGAAAGAAAAAAAGAAAGAAAGAAAGAAAGAAAGAAAGAAAGAAAGAAAGAAAGAAAGAAAGAAAGAAAGAGGGGAGGAGAGGGAAAGAGGAGAGACAGACATTAAACAAAGATGAATAAGATCCAAACTGAAGAACAGAGGAAACCAAACAAAACCATTAAGGAAAACTAGCAGGAGACTGGACAGATGGCTCAGCAGTTAACAGTATGCACTGCTGTTACAGAGGACCTTGGTTCAGTTCCCAGCACCCACGTGGTGGCTTAAAACCACCTGTAACTTCCAGGGAATGAAACAGCCTCTTCTGGCCTGCACAGGCACTGTATACATGTGGAATACTTACATACATGCCAGCAGACATTAATATGTATAACAAAGAAAGAAAGAAAGAAAGAAAGAAAGAAAGAAAGAAAGAAAGAAAGAAAGATTTTTTAAGAAAAACAAAATAAACAAACAAACAACAAAAAAAAAAAAACAGAGCCTTAATGGCTTACAGGAAAACTTCAAGGAAATCAAAATGATGTCTTGAAAGGAAAACATGGCATAGGAATCATGAGAAATACTGAAGAAAAAAAAAGTACCAAGGCCAGGTATGGTCGCACACATTGTAGAGGAATATTCTAAAGACCTTCTGGGTTTGTGTGATCCACCTGGCAAGAGATCACATCCAAAGATCTAGGTCTGTGTGATCCGGCTGGAATAAAAACACTTTTAATCTGAGACAGATCTGAGTTCAAGGCTGGTATAGAGCTTTTCTGGTAAAGAAAAGCTTAGATCCAGGCATGGTGGTACATAACTTTACTTCCAAACAATGAAGGTAAAGATAGTTGATAGAAGAAAACACCCATGTTTGAAAGTGATGTCTAATTGAGTGGCAGATAAGGTGACGAATCAGAGAAAGGTTTGACAGAATATAATATGCCCAATTCTCATGAGAAAAGAAAGGAAAGGGAAGCTAGTTAAGGGGCAATAAGAGAGAGAGGAGGAAGTTTTACTGGGACAGTAAAAGAGAGACAGGTTGCAGAGAGAGCATTCAGGTGAAGATGGAATGAGCCAGAAGATGAGAAGGATCCAGGAGATTAGAGCAGATTTCTGGACTTAGTCTGAGGCCAGGCAGAACACTTCAGACACACAGAGAAAAGCCAGGTTGAATAAGTCAGCTGAGAGAACAGCTGAGTTGAACCAGCAGTCCAGAGCTCGGTAAGAACGAGAAAGGGTGAGCTTATTAAGCAGAAAGTTCTAGAGGCAGAAAACGTTCTAGGCCTAGGTGAGATTGTAAGGAAGCTAGAAGCCTCCAGGACTACGTGACCTCTAGGTTAGCAGAAGGAGGCCGTAAACCTTCAAGACAATAACTGAAACCTGAAACTAGGCTAATAAAAGTTCCTTTACAACACACCCATCATCCCAGCATTTGGAAAGGGGATCCAGAAGTATCAGAAGTTTAAGGACAGTTTTGGCTATATTGCAAGTTCAAAGTACCTGGGCTACACAGGAACTCATCTCAAAAAAAGAAAAAAAAAGCTCAAATATTTTTCCAGCTTGGTGAAAAATACCCAGTTATGTGTTGAGGAAACTGAGAAAACAAGATAACTGCAATCCATAACAAATTTTGCCAAAAGCCAGATAAGTGGAAAAAATTGACAACTGACCAAGCACCTATAATGAAATTATTTAGATATGATCGATGCTTGAAGGATAAACAGATAAGAGAAATAATGAACAGACAGATATTCCCAATTTAGTATTTCCAATGTCTAAATTAAGTTCAAACTTGGCGTGAACATTCCTTGAGTCATCTCCAACAGCGGCAGCCAACAAATAAAAACAAAAAGACAGAAGCTGCATAAAACCCCTTAATGAGATTTGCCCAGAAAACTTGGCATTTCGTAAAGCAACGAGTCTACGGCTTCTGCACTCTATTCCAGTAGACCAAAACCAGTATCTTTCAGACATATTGACTGAATGATAACGTCTCTGCCATTCTTTAACTTTAATTTAATTGTAAAGAAATGTGGGATCGTGTTCTGTTCCAAGCAGAGGGGAAAAATCAGTGCGTTACTCCATCCAATAAAAACAACTGAACATGAGGGCTAGAAGTCTGAATACCTCCATTTTCTCAGTTCTTTTCTCTCCCTTTCTCTCTTCATTGAAGGATCTGGCTTTAATCAGATTTCACTCCCAAAGCAGGTGATACTTGTTTCTTCTGTTGAAGATAAGTCTCCAAGGGCTGTGTGATATGATAGAAAGAACACAAGATTCAGTGGCAGTGATCAAATCACAAAGGTCCAGCCTCACCTCCTATAATACTGGCTTATTACAGGGATAAAACTGAGTTGTGAGACACACACACACACACACACACACACACACACACATAGAGAGAGAGAGAGAGAGAGAGAGAGAGAGAGAGAGAGAGGTGTAATCAAATACTATAGCATTCAGAACCCACTTATCTAGATACACAGCTGTGACTATTTCAGGTCGGGACTCCACTGACTTTGAAGTAACCCACTGGATATGAACATCTTCCAGAAGGATGGTTCTGTTGCTGGTCTGGAGAAAAGCATTCCACTGGCCACTTCCAAGGGCCAGTGTTCTATACAGCATACATCATTCTTCGTTGTCCCTGTGATCCATTCCTCTGAGAATCCTAAGTTGCCCTACCCTTATTTTGTTCATTGTTTCATTTCTTTACTTGAAAGTGATAGAGAAGAGCTTAATAAATTGTGAGCTTTTTCCCTTGGGAAGAACTGACGCTCCACTCTACGGTGGCCTCCACGTAACCTGAAGAGACTTAAGTAAACCTTATTCCAGAAAGCTGATGGGTTCTAATCAAACTGCATAAGCAGTTGGGAAAAAAGGAAAGGGAAGCACTAGGTTTGCAGGGAATGGTTTCTGATCTGGACGGTTTGCCAGTGCTGGTAAGCAGCAATGCACCCTAAGGAGAGCTGGCTCAGGAAAGGATGCAGAGGTGGGCAGAGGACCAGGAAAAGGCCCGGCTGGGTAGGAGACCCCCTGTAGTTGGTCAGGTTCAGTTGCTAAATCTCAGGAAACCCTGAAACATTTCTGCTGGAAATTAAACAGAGATTTGAAACTAATGAGAGGTTCTTGTATATGAGAATATTGGACAGCATGTGCAGCTAATTATTTCATCCAGAGGGGCCAGTGGGGACCTTGGGACATTCCCATACAGCCTGTAAACTAGGGAAATTAATTCTAAGCTTGGAGGGAAAGAAATTAAGATACCGCCATAAAAGCACAGAGATTAAATCGTTTCTCCTCACCTTCTGAGAGGGTTACACCAAGGTCAGGAATGTTCGGTCACAATTAATGTCAGTCTGGCCCCATTGTAAATATTTGGCTGGGAACGAAAGGGTTGCTGTCACCTGGCCAATCCCAGACTCCTCAATACATTTTGTCTAGGAATTCCGTGTGCCTGGGTGCAGTTTCACTGTCATGAGGAGATTCTTTCCCGAGGAGCGGGAGGAAGGCAGCGTGTGTTATCAGGAACTGTGCTATGTAGTATTCAAGAGACAAGGTTTAGATACTCCTGTGTCCAAAGTCCACGTGCTATAAGGAGTGGTGGGGAAGGGGAGCAACGTGGATTGGAAAGTGAGAGATGTAAAGAACAGGGGGATCAGATTTGCTTTGAAGGACTGCCAAGACAGGTGGTGTCTGTAAAGCAAACACAGAATCTCTCAGAAAAATAAGGAGGCTGGCCATTATCTGGTAATTATTCTGGCTGGTTGTTGTAAAAGCCAAGCTGAGCTTTACCATGAGGGATGGTAGTTAAAGACAAAAAACCCAAAAACAGAAAAATTCCGGGTTCTATCTCCAGGCTGCTCTACTGAGCACAGGCACCTACGAAGCTCCAGTCACAAGCACTGGTGATCAGCCAGTTTCGTTCAGTACCTGTTTTATCCTCTTTTATGAATTCTTTTAAACCTAATTTTTACAGGCTCATAGATGTGGTAGACAGGAACTGTGAGAGCATACTCAGTCCTGAGATCCTTCCTTAACTTCTTCTATCCCTGCTGTCCCCCTTTCATCTTGACAGCACGGCTCCCTCCTACATTCATGTCATCTGTGCTTGTGTGAGTGTGTGCGCATATGTGTGCATGCACATGTGTGTGTCTGTGTTATCTGTGTGCCTTATGTGTGTGTGCGTGTGTGTGTTTGTATGTACACATGTGTGTATGTGCACAAATCTTTTAATGGCAGGGTTTCTTGAGCTTCTGATCCTCCTGCCTCCACCATCTGAGTGCTGGGATGACAGGTGTTCGCCAGCATGCTGGCTTTCTATGGTGCTGGAGAGCAAATATGGGGATCCGTGCATGTCAAGCGGGTACTCTGAACCCTGAACTATATTCCCTCCCTTTATCTAACTGATAGAGCATCAAACATCTGGGAATGCGGCACAAACTTTGAGGATTTTTTTAATTTGCTTTACAAATAACCATTAAAATGAAAAGGCCTAAAGCAGACTAATATGGGTGATAATGCCACAGTTACTCAACAATTAAAAAAAAAACATATTATTAATGCTCTGAAATTTTCGTGTTATGTATTTTGATCATATTTTCTCTTTTTCCCAACTTTTTCCCAGGGCTACTCAATCCTACCACCCAATTTCCTGACTTGTGGTCTCTCCTTCTTTCTTCCTCTTCCTCTCTCTCTTCGTGTGTGTGTGTGTGTGTGTGTGTGTGTGTGTGTGTGTGTGTGTGTAAGGTAAAAACCATCTTTAGCTTGAAATAGGACAAAAACAGGCTCTGGTGCCAATTTTGTGTAAAGACCTTAGTGTTCCAGATACAGAATGAAGTTGCCGTTCCTGGAGCCGTCAGCAATGGGGTGTCCCTTCACAGCTGAGACTGTCCGCTTTCTATCTACCACATTCTTTTGACATCAGCTAAATTCCAGCTGTGAACCCTGGTTTCTGACCACGCAGACCACGGTGAGTGACTGTGACTGGCTCCCTGTGATTCACTAGGCACCTTGGAGCGCACCTGTAACTGTGAAGGAAAACCCGGCCACCCTTAGAGGCCATCCCTGCCCCTGCCAGAGAGAATATCTGATTTTCAGAAAAATGTAAATCCCAGCTTTGCCTGCCAGAACTTCATGTACGTCGTGTTAACATCAGGTTTATATTAAACATTTACATTAAAGATTAGACTGGAAGATTAAATTGTTTGCATATGCTGTAGCCAGGGAGAGAAGGGCCCCACCAACTGTCTGTACGTATGGTTCAGGGTGCCTGCAGAATAATGATCCCACAGAAACCATCAGGACAATCAGAAATTGAACCCTCACAAAGGTGGGTGAGGCCCAATAGAGGATCCACATAGAAGTTAAGAAGCCTCAGTTTATTCAGCCTGTGGATGAATTGTGTAGCAATTCTTCTGAATTAAAAATCCCATCAGAAGAGAAGTTCTCACTAAGACTCAGGAAGTCACCAACACAGAAGTCTCAGGAAGTTCCTAAAATTTACCAGATTTACAAAGCTCCTCCCTCTTCAAGGTTATATAAGCAGTAAGGACTGCTGAGTCGAGGAGACTCTTTAACCCGCTGAAATGCCAGCAAGCCACACAGAGGGCTGAGGTAGGCTTTCAGTGATGCAGCTGTCTTTGAGTCATCTGCACTTGTCCCAGTACTCTTATAAGTAACTATAACAGATCATTGATTTATCCAGTTGGACTTTGGTGGTATAGTTACTTTGGTCTGTTGTAGGGTGCCTATCTGGGTTGTTTGTTCATGTCTCAACAGGGTCACATGACTGCCATCCCATGTCCCCTTGTGGAGAAAGGTATCATTTCTAACACCAGGAATCATTGCTGCAACTCAATATTTAGAACTAGGGCCTTTCTCTCCAGCATCAGCACTTCCCTCCACACACACAGTTGTTCACATTTTGTCCTCTTGAGTCACTTATGTCATGGCAAAGCTGGATACTCTAGAGTTAGGAGCATCTGGCTGTGGAGGTTACATACAAGGCTATGTAGGAATGAGGTTCTAAGTCCAGTCCCTCAGAGACCCTGCTGTTCTTCCATTGTGGAACTCAGACCTATGGATAGAGAAGCACGCATTTGGATATCTTCATCCTGCCACAAATGCAAAGTCTTGCCTGGGCTGCTGTTAACAAGCACATGGTCTGTGGAAGAAAAAAGAAAATGTTTTTGTGGAGGAGGAAAAAAAAAAAACACATCACCATGGACACCAAGTGAAGTGGCTGGAGGGGAGCGATACTGGTCAAGAGTATGATTCATTAGGTCTTGTCTGAGTGTCAGATGTTCAGCATTCAGGCCCATTGCCTCAAATTTAAATCATCTTTTAAAGAAGTGCCGGAAGAGGTGCTGAAAGGCACGGCACTCTGCTCCCCTGCTTGAAAAACAGTGTCTGCCTGCAAACTGCGGTGCAACTTTGCATTTTGGCCAGACACCCCGTGTAGAGCTCTGCTCAAGCTCCGGCTACTTTTTTTTTTTTTTTAATGGTCACCCAAAGGCAGGAAGACAAAATAGTATTTTCACAAGCCAAGGAATCCCTCCTGGTGGCATCTGTGAAGTAAAAAATGAGAGAGTTAAAAAGCAAGCCTGGCTATGCTGAGAAACTCTACCACAGGGCTTTCCTGGTGTCCAGGAAGCCACGGCCTCCTCCTAAGGAGTGCTAGACCCCTGGAGTTCCTCTCTGAAACTCAAGGAAACCTGGCCAGTGGGTGCTTTTAGCAGCACCAATTAAGACAGAGGCTAATGTTACTACCCCAACTTGGATCATTGCCAATACCCAGAGGCTTGTTGAGTCTCCAAACAGTTTGGTTCTCCAACAACCTCCCAATGCTTCTAAGGACTGTAGCTGCCACGCACTCGTCACACAAAAAGGAGTGTGTATCTTTCAGACATGAGCCTTAAAGACAAGATGCTCCATGAAACAAGCAAGTCACAAAAGGAATTATCTGATGATGTACCCAGAGACAGGATTCATGGAGGAAGGATGGTGGCCTGGGGGGAAGATGAAAGGGGCCAAAGGGCATTGATGAAGATGGAATTTTGGTGTTACCAGATAAGAGTTTTAGTGGTACAGGGTGGGGATAGTTGCATAGCAACGTATTGATATCAATGAATATAATACTTGAAATTGATGAGGTTTGTGTTCGTACTGCCATTAGTTACTTAGTTAGTTAGTTAGGCTTTTCAAGACAGGCTTTCTCTTTGTAGTCCTGGCTGACTTTGAACTTGCAGAGATCCACCCGACTCTGCCTCCTGAGTGCTGGGACTGAAGGTGTGTGCCACCATCTTGTACTGCCTTTTAAAGAAAGACAAGAATGAGACAGCACATTAAGAAGGGGCTAGGAAGCACCCAGCTAAAACTCTAAGGACTTTTCCCAAATGCAGCTTCCAGGGGTCAGGGCTAGGATGTATGGCTACATATTCTCAAGAGATTTGACAGGACACTATGCATTCTGTGAGAAGCACAGTTCTTGCTGATGCAAGTCCCATGCATTCCTTGCTTTTGCTGACCTAGCCCTTCAGTAACTGAAAAGGTAAGGTGGCTGAGTTTCCCCCAGTTCAAAGAGGACTCAGCAGGTAGTTCACTGAAGCTGGAAGGATGGCTGGAGAGCGGGTAGACATTGGGCAGATTTTAAAAAATAGCACAGAGAAATAGCTTCGGTGACTAATTTGTTTAGCAGTGCTAGATTTATAATATCGTACAACCTTCAAAACAAGCCTCTGGTAAAGTGACGCCTTTGTAGGCCTGGAATAGGCCAATTGTGGAGTGGGACATATGTGTAAAGCGTACAGATCCTTATACCTGCAGGTACCTGCCTGTACCTGTGCAACTTGTGGATACCATGGGAAGACATGGGAATCCTGGCCTATCCCTCTCCACTTTATTCTTTTGATAAAGGGTCTCTGATTGAACCTGAACCCTGGGCTAGCAGCCAGCAAGTCCAATCATCCTCCTGTCTCAGCCTCTCACAGTTCTGGGGTTACAATGGTGGGCGGAGCCACATCTGGCTTTTCACATGGCTGCTAAAGATTTGAACTCAGGTCCTCATGCTTGTACAACAAGCGTTCTTTCTTACTAAGCCAGGCCTCTGTTGCTGCCTTTATATGTTGAATTATTTCATCTTCGGCCCATTAAAAGATTATAAGTCTTAGAGACAAGAAATCAGCGCCATTTCACTAGTAACTAAAACAGAGTCAATTCCAACTTGGGATCGGATGAATGTTTTTGGTAGTAGATTGGCTGGTTTGTGTTTTATTAAAAATAGTATTCTTTGCCTTTTTACTAATATATCAATCAAAGAGGAAAGGAAAGTATGGTATCCTTGTGGTGTGTAGGTGATGGAGGTGGATTTTAAGCTTCGGAATAAGCTACATTAACATCTTTGGGAAACACCCTTTGGGCAAAAAAATGACAACCAAACTCAACATCTCTGAACACATCATTCAAGCTGTCAAGTACTAAGACTTTCTTCTTAACACCTTTTCTTCAAAAATTTGCCTTCATTTTAAGACAGAGTCTCATGTATCCCAGGCTGGCCTTAAACTCAGTGGAGGTTGGCGCCCATCTCCTCAGTACTGGGATTACAGGCATATACAATCATGCCCGGTTTATGTCATGCTGCGGATAAGGCTCGTAACTTCATGCATGCTAGGCAATCACTCACTCTGTGAGTTCCAGCCCCTCCATTCTAAACTTGTGTCCAATTTTTAGAAGCACATGTGCTCATTGGCTAAATAAGGAACAAATGCAACCAAAAAAAAAAAAAGCACATAATATAACACCTAGCACCAATTATTGTCAACATCAGACAGACAACCTCTGTGGTGGTGAATTCTTCAACCATCCTGGATGGACACACCTGAAACGTCAATTGCTTCTCATGGCTTCTCCCCTATCCTAAGTCTAAATAACTTCCCTACAGTGACTAGACGACAGTAAACCAAGTAGGTGAACCTTCAGGTTTACTCTGAATCCTTTCTAGACAAGTATGATAAGATTCCAAAGGGTGCTTCAGAGAATGCTAATTCCCTCTCTGCTTTGCCGATCTGTCTGAAAGCATTCCTTGAATGATCAGAAAAGGCTTCATTACAGTTCCTTTTGAGTTCATCTATCTTGAATTTCACTTCCTTGGAGAGAAAAAAAAAAGAGGAAGAGAAAGGTAGATCTCTGTGAACTGGTCAGCCTGCTCTACGTGCTAAGACCCTGCCTCAAAAATAAAAAAAAAAATAATAGTGAAGAATTTATAGATAACCTGTGTCATGATGAACTCAGAAAATGATGCAATATTCTGGGAAAAAAAAAAGGAATCTTACCAGTTATGGCCACCCTAATACAGCTGAGATAGAATTCAAAGGAAGAGTTTTTGCGATTGAGAAAACTTCAAGAATATATAGTGCCTGAACAAGGCTGAAAACCTTGGTACCTGGAAATATATTTAGACAACTCCCCAATACCCCGAAACACCTCCCAAAACCCCCAAATGCCCTCCCAACCCCCATCGCTTTCATCCATCTATGTCTCTCCCATGATTACACCACAAACAAACTTTCCTAGATGTATGCACATTGAAGAAACTTTGCTGGTCTCAAAATATCCACATCCATCCGCCAGTGAGTCCATTTCAAGCACATGTGCATGTCTGAGCAGGGAAGAGAAGTAAGCTGAGCAACTGTGTGGCTTGTCTCTGCTTAGGCAATAAGTTACTAATCTCCTGATTGGAAACAGACTTGTACGAATTAGGAGCTGAAATTGGAACAGTCACTGCTGTGTGCAGGATGTAAAGTGAATAAAATGAATGGGGCATTAACCTCCAACCACTGAATATTAATCAGCTTTTCATAAGAAAGAAAACACACAGCCTGCCACACTAAATATTTTCAGCGCTCATTGACAGGATATGATTTCCTTTCTCCCTCAGCCCTGCTTCTTCCAGTCAAAGGCCTGAACACCGGACAATGGTCAGCTTGACACAGATTAATGTGTGATTTGAAAGGGCTCAGGTTCCATGCCAAGGGTGGGTGGAATTCTGAATGTGTTGGACCTGATGAAATGATAGGCCATTATCAAAAGCATGGCTGTCTTCTGGTCCCTCCTACAAACATGAGCCAAGCTGAGCCCAAAGGGACTTCACAAAAAGACCACGCAAGGAAACTGATGACCTCACAGCCAATGTGAATGTGCAAAGGGAAAGTCCTGGCAATGGGAAACGATTCCTTGTGGATATCTGGATGAGCGAACACACGCCCAAGGGTGCCTGAAAGATAAAAAGAGTCATTTGACAGTAGAGTGTGGGTGGAAACAAAATTGATAATGACCGCTTCTTTTCCTTATGCTGTACTACAATTGATTTTGCTCAAGAGTACAAAGCCTTGTATTCATGCCATATAGTGATAAGAAAGCATATATTGTAGCTACCCACATTTGGCCCTGTTTATTGTATATAGCGGTACATACCCTTATATAAACAGCCCTTCGTGCCCATGGGCTCTGCAGGCTGAAAACGGAATACACCCCAGAATATATTTGTGTTTGTAGTGAATGTACACGGACTTGCTTTCTTGTTTTTATTCCTAAGAGATTCGGGAGAGCATCTTCCCTCACAGTGTTGATGTTGCCTTGTGTGTAGTCTAGGGGACACAGGGGCTGTGCCTAGGGAATGTGCAAGTACTACGCAATCTTATGGAAGAAACTTGGGCATTTATGGACTTTCTTTGGGAGAGAAACCCAGCCCCATAATATATAGTAGCAATAAACATATAGAAACCTATATAGATTGGTATAATTCTATGCTATGTCACCAAGCAAGGCAATGGAATCTTATTATGCATTATCCATAAATTGATATCTATATCATGTCTAATACTGCCTACATAGTTCATGTCACATGGCTTAAATGGCAAATGCCGTAACTTAAAAAACATAAACAAACAAACCAAAAAAAAAAAAAAAAAAACAACAATGTAGGTAGGCTTTTATTTTTTTTAAACCTACTTTATTTGGGATTCCTTTAACCTCTACCTCCCTTCCAACCTCCAAATCCTAGGTAGGAGAGAAAGAACGTTAGAAGGGACAGGAAAGAAGGATGTAGATCTCTTTAGTATAGTTGGATAGTCCAGTAAACCAGCAATCTAGTAATTCAGCAAAAGCAAAAGCAGCAACAAGGACCATCAGCAACAGCAGCATGTGCAGCAGCAACCTTCTGGAAGCATTCTCCAAAGCATTCTCTCTTGGAGTCTCAAAGCAAAGCATTCTTTTTCATTCTGGGCTCCTATTTATACCTTCTCAGAGTCTGCACAGGATGTCTTCAGCTGGCAAAAACCATGCTCCCTACCCTCACAAGGCAGTTTCCAGCTGGCAAGGATCACATGCTTCTCAAGAGGCTGTTAAGAGCTATGGATAAAACATTCCTAGATTCTACACTTAGGATTACAACGAAAACATATCTACATAACATAACCAAAACTTCCACTACACAACAACAACAACAAAAAAAAAAAGAACTAAGGAGGTGATGTTTCTTCCATAGCCAGGTTCTTGGGGGGGGGGTGGAGGGAGTGTTTGTTTTTTGTTTTCTTAAGATTTGTTTCATGTTTAACCATATGTATGGGTCTGTGTGAGCATGTTCTTGTGAGAACAGGTTTCTGTGTAGGTCAGAGGCCTTGGAACCCCAGAATCTGGAGTTATAGGTGGCAGTGAGCTGGAGAACACACTTGTGTCTTCTGCAAGAGCATCCACGGTCTTAATAGCTGAACCATCTCTCCAGTCCCCTGTTTCGATTTACGTAAATCTCTTTAAATATTCCCAAAATATTCAAATTTTTTTTATGGTTTCGTGGTTTTTTGTTTGTTTGTTTGTTTTTTAAGTTCATACATCTTATTTTTATTTTGTTTTTTTTTTTTACACTTTATTCATTCTGCATCCCCCCATAAGCCCCTCCCTCCTCCCAATCGTACCCTCCCTCCTCCCTCTGCATGCATGTCACTCCCCAAGTCCACTGATAGGGGAGGTTCTCCTCTCCTTTCTGATCTTAGTCTGTCAGTTCACATCAAAAGTGGCTGCATTGTCCTCTACTATGGCCTGGTAAGGCTGATCCCCCCCAGGGGGAGGTGATCAAAGAGCAGGCCAATCAGATTATGTCAGAGGCAGTCCCTCTTCACATTACTATGTAACCCAATTGGACTCTGAACTGCCCTGGGCTACATCTGTGCAGGGGTTCTGGGTTATCTCCATGAATAGTCCTTGGTTGGAGTATGAGTCTCTGGGAAGTTCCCTGTGTTCAAATTTTCTGGTTCTGTTGCTCTCCTTGTGGAGACCCAGCTCTTACTATTTCCTGTCCTCTCCAGCTCTTACTATTTCCTAGTTCTTACATAAAATTCCATTCACTCTGCCCAACAGTTGCCCATCAGGCCCAGCATCTGCTTTGATAGTCTGTAGGGCAGAGGCTTTCAAAATTTTTTAAATTTATTTTAGTAAGGAAGACCATGTGTATGTCTAAGACATTTTTATTATTAGCAATCAGGAGCTACTTCTCATCCTGAAACATGTTCTCACATTCTCCCTGAAGCTTTCTCCACAAAACCACTATCCCTTGACCCCACAGAATGAAAGCCCCACCCCCACCATGTAATGTCTTCTAAAGCATCAAAAGATAAAACTTCTTCCTATTCCCTTCAGCTGGTTAGTACTGGAAATGCATCTACCCGCTTAATGCCATGGAGTAATTGATGACTGATGGTAGCTTCCTGTTTTACGTGTGGGAGGATGCCATACAAAGAATGACAAAGATGCTTTCCCCTACTATCAAAATTCCCCTTCTGACTGTCCTGTCAAGTGTGAAGGGGTTTTGCAGATGCAATCAGCTTTCCTAATCAGCAGGCCTCAGGGCAGGGAAAGTAGCCTGGATTACTCACATAAGTGCAATGGAACACAGGAGCTCAAGAGGCCTCACCCATAACTGAGGAACTATTAGCGGTTGATATCTCCTGGGAAGGAAAGAGTCATTCTTCTTTGAGGCTGTGGCCACTGGTAGATTACCCATGCTCCTTTAGGTGGCCCCACATCTATGCACATACAGACAGCATCAACTGGACCATGGGTTATTTTAAAAGAATTGGCGGGGAGGGGATGGCACGGAGACGAAGAAAAGAGAAGGGGGAAGAAAAAAAGGAGGAAGAAACAATGAATTTGGGAGAAGGTTGGTTGGGGTGGACACAGGGGAGTTGGAGGAGGAAAATGGAGGGGGGGGGGATGTGTTCGTATTTCATTGCATACAAACATTGAATTCTAAAAGACTAAAGTTTTAATGTAAGTCTAAACTGACTTTAACATTGAAAAAATAGGAAGAGGTGAGGACAAGAAAGGAAGCCAAAGGAAAGGTCAAAATATTACAACTTACTTTGCTAACATTGAAGATTGGGAGGATGAGCCAAGGAATGCAGGTGACCTTAGTTGGCCACTAGCAAGGGAAGAGGATACTCCATCATACCTATAGGGAACTGAGGTTGAACAACCCTAATGAACTTGAGAAATGACTCCAGAGCCTCCACTGAGAAATATCCCAACTCACTCCTTCATGTTAGCCTGGTGAAACGTTTCCCAACAGACATGATGATGATAAATTCCTCTTCCTTCAGACCAATAGATTTATGGTAAGTCATCATAGCAGTATAAATGCCAAAGACTTAGTCATAAAAGAAAAAAAATTAAAAAACGTTATCAATGAAAATGAGTAAACCTCAGGAGAGATTGCAGAAGATCCTGGGAAAGGGATGAAGCAAGATGGAGGGAATGGGAAACCAGATGGGAAACCAAATAGCTATGACAAGACAAGCTTAAGCCCTACCTCCAGTCTGCTGGGGTTCATCATCAGCTATAAGAACAGCTTCAGGGAGCTCAGTTCTAGCTACTTGCTGTACAAACCTGAGTGAGAATCCCCAGTCCCCCACAGAAAACCAGAGGAGGTGTCAGATGCCTGTAATCCTCATGCTAGGAAGGCAGACTCAGGACGATCCCTGGGGCTGATCAGCCAGCCAAGTTTCACTCAACTTCGGAGCTCCAGGTTCAATGAGATACCATGTCTCAAAATGAAAGGGTATGCTTGAGGAAGAAGACACCCAATGGCAGCTGCTAGCCTCCATAATAGCATGTGCATGTGAGGGAGAGAGCAGGCACATGCACACACACACATGCATACGCATCCACACCTACACACACACACATACACAGAAATGAATTCATGGCTCCTCCCCCTCAATGTCATGGCTAGGGAGTAGTTCATTCTTTTATAATATAACACTATTGAAAGGAACACTATCCAAAGATGACCTACAGGCAATAGCTACCAGAGGCACCTTCTTCTGCTTTTCCTGTGTATCCTATCATGGCATCTTCATCCAGTTCATACTGAACATCTTTGACCTCATAGAAATTGGCTGGTTTTGCTGAGATCATACCACTGGTAAGTGATATATCAGAGATTTAAATACAAGTCCCTAATGCATTATCCTAATCTTTCCATGCATTGCTTTTACTCTCCATTCATCATAGAAGCTGGCCCGAATTCAGAGAAAACACAAGTAACACCTGGCAACCGAAAGTATGCTGTGTCAGTACATGTAAAAGGAGTGGGGCTATCCACTTGCATCATTTACACCTCCAGTCACATCACTGGTAGGCAATGCCGAATGTCTGACTCATTAGCAAGTCAGAGAGAGAGAGAGAGAATGGATACCTGTGGCAACTTTAGGTTGCCTACGTAAATGCTTCCTTATTGCTGTGTTTTCCGCAAGATCCAGTGGCCACTTGTTAATATTCAGGAACCCTGACAGCAACAAGCCTGACACCACCTTGGCAGATGAAATAATACATAACTCTGGAAGGTGCACTAAAAACCCCAGGAAGAAGACAGGGTGACTCAGCCCAAACGTTGAAAATAGAATCCAGGGACTCCGGGCAGTCGATAGCCCAGGTCCTTGACAACAGGGAGCTGCAAGTGCACGGTGTTAGCACGCTTCCCTGTCCCCACCCTTCTGAATTCCTCTAGCTCTGCCAGCATCAGCCCTTCGGTCCTACATTTCCCTGTGTTCATCATTCTCAACCAAAAGCCTAACACCTCAGTCCCAGGGCAAAACAGCTGTTGCCGTCAACTGGGACCACACCACACATTGAGAGCCATTCCAAGGCACCTCATGGGGAAACCCAGAGCTGGGCCAACTCAGCCCTCTTCAGCTGGGGTGGGGGAGCATGGAAAGCTCTCCAGCACATACAGAATGTCCTAGATTTGGGGAGGACTTGTTCACGTGGCATCCAGTCTCGGCTGGCTGGTAAAGACATGGGATCCATACCCTGCACATTAGGGAGTGAGATCCATGAGGAAGCAAATCACTCACATAGCAGCCCCATAATCCATAGGACATGCAATGCCCTTGCTATGGCATGGTCTGGTGCTCTGTATTTGATTGTTTTATTCCCCGGGGTCTGCTTGCTATCTTTTCTTTTTAACTTCTATTAATTACATTTTATTCACTTTGTATCCCCCATAAACCCCTCCTTCCTCCCCTTAATCCCACCCTCCCTCCCCCTTCTTCATACATGCCCCTCCCCAAGTCCACTGATAGGGGAGGTCCTCCTCTCCTTCCGATCCTAGTCTATCAGATCTTATCAGGAGTGGCTGCATTGTCATCTTCTGTGGCCTGGTAAGGCTGCTCCCCTCTCCCCTCAGGGGGAGGTGATCAAAGAGCAGGCCAACCATTGTTACTGCCATCTCATTGGCGGCTGTTGGAGCTACCACCACGGCATTAGCCAGGAGTCATACTGTGCAGACTGCTCAGACCCTGAATAACCTTTTAGCCAATGTAGCTCATGCCTTAGATGTACAAAAAGGAATTAATGCTCAACTAAAAGGAGGCTTGATGGTGTTCAATCAGAGGATTGACCTCGTGCAGGAGCAAATTGATACCCTATGGCAAATCGCTCAACTTGGCTGTCAATGAAAGTATGCTGGACTTTGAGTCACTAGCATACAACATGAGAATTTTCCCTGTGCTGCAAATCTGTCTAAACAATTGTCTAGCTATATTTTAGGTAATTGGACTGGAGAATTCGATACTACAATGGAGCAGCTGAGAGTGGCCATTGTCACGGTAAATTCTACCAGAGTGGACGCAGGACTAGCCACAGGATTATCATCATGGATTGCTGCAGCCATGAATCATCTGAAGGAATGGGCGGGCATGGGAGCATTAGCAGGCCTTCTGGTGTTGGTCTCCTTGGTTTGCCTGTGGTATATATGCAAGATTAGAGTCTCACAACAGCGTAATGCAGCCATGACCATTCAGGCCTTTACAGCCATTGAAGCAGGACAGTCTCCCCAAGCATGGTTGGCTACCATAAAAAGCTAAAATGTTACGCTCAGGATGCGAGGCGAAGCACTGCACTCAGGGTCAGCCGCTTTGGACCCAGAGAAGAGCATGTCTGATTGCATGCGGGTTGATGCCCCAGGTCCCGCCTCTGAGAAAAAGGTATCAGACGGGTCTGATGCTCTTTGGGTGGATGACACCTAAATGAACATCGGTACAAAGTCCCAATTTATTTCTAATATCAGAGATCAGACCTCTACTCTTGCCTGATGCATCTAAAACAAAAAGGGGGAACTGTAGAGAGCTGCGTAATGCTGTGCCTTAAAGATGGAGCTGGTTTCTGCCTTCCACCTTCCCGATGGTGAGTGCTCTCTGTCACAAACAACTCCACATTTGGCTAAGGCTGAGGATCTGGCTTGCTTCCATGTGTGTGGACCTATCTGCATTGCCCACGTGGCATGCTGGGGTTGGCTACCCAGAGGCTATTTAAACTGTGGGCTGGCTTTTCCCAGGGTCAGATGATTGTTCAAGGTTCCTGAATAAACTGCATTGAAAAAAAAAAAAAGAGCAAGCCAATCAGTTCATGTCAGAGGCAGTCCCTGTTCCCATTATTATGGAACCCACTTGGACACTGAACTGCAATGGGCTACATCTGTGCAGGGGTCTTAGGTTATCTCCATGCATGGTCCTTGGTTGGAGTATCAGTCTCAGGAAAGACCCCTGTGTTCAAATTTTGGTTCTGTTGCTCTCCCTGTGGAGCTCCCGACCTCTCCACCTCTCCAGATCTTACTATTTCCCATTTCTTTCATAAGATTCCATGCACTCTGCCCAAAGGTTGCCCATAAGTCTCAGCATCTGCTTTGATAGTCTGCAGGGCAGAGCCTTTCAGAGGCCCTCTGTGGCAGGTTCCTAGCTTGTTTCCTGTTTTCTTCTTCTTCTGATGTCCATCCTCTTTGCATTTCTGGATGGTGATTGAACATTTTAGTCAGAGTCCTCCTTCTTGATTAGTTTCTTTAGGTGTACAGATTTTAGTAGGTTTATCTTATATGTCTATATGAGTGAGTATATATCGTGTGCATCTTTCTGCTTCTGGGATAGCTCACTCAGGATGATCTTTTCCAGATTCTAACATTTACCTGCAAATTTCATGATTTCCTTGTTTTTTTTTTTTATTGCTGAGTAATTTTCCATTGTGTAGATGTACCACAATTTCTGTATCCATTCCTCCACTTAGGGGCATCTGGGCTGTTTCTAGCTTCTGGCTATTACAAATAAAGCTGCTACAAACATGGTTGAACAAATGTCCTTATTGTGTATTTGAGCCTCTTTGGATATATGCCTAGGAGTGATATAGCTGGATCTTGAGGAAGCACTATTCCTAATTGTCTGAGAAAGTACCAGATTGATTTTCAGAATGGTTGTACAAGATAGAAACAGACTGGTGGCTCAATGGAATCGAATAAAAGACCCTAACATTAATCCACACACTTATGGACACCTGATTTTTGACAAAGATGTCAAAACCATTCAATGGAAAAAAGACAGCATCTTCAACAAATGGTGCTCTTCTAACTGGATGTCTACATATAGAAAAATGCAAATAGATCCATACTTATCACTCTGCACAAAACTAAAGTCCAAGTGGATCAAAGACCTCAATATAAAACCAGACACACTAAACCGCTTATAAGAAAAAGTGAGGAAGAGCCTTGAATTCATTGGCACAGGAGACAACTTCCTGAACAGAACACCAACAGCACAGGCTGTAAGAGCAACATACAATAAATGGGACCTCATGAAACTAAAAAGCTTCTGTAAAGCAAAGGACACTGTCATCAGAGCAAAATGACAGCCTACAGATTGGGAAAGGATTTTCACCAACCCTATATCTGACAGAGGACTAATACCCAGTATATATAAAGAACTCAAGAAGCTAAACAGCAACAAATCAAGTAATCCAATTTAAAAAATGGGTACAGAGCTAAACAGAGAATTCTCAAGAGAGGAATATCAAATGGCAGAGAAACACTTAAAGACATGTTCAACGTCCTCAGTCAAAAGGGAAATGCAAATCAAAACTACCCTAAGATTTTACCTTACACCCATCAGAATGGCTAAGATCAAACACTCAAGTGGCAACACATGCTGTGTGTTGTGGAGATTGTGGAGAAAGGGGAACCCTCCTCCATTGCTGGTGGGAAGGTAAACTTGTACATTTTTTACCTTATATTAATATATGTCTGATGTCCTTTTCCTGCCATGTATCAGATAATGTCTACATTTCATCTTTCATAGTTAGATGATTAACATCACAAATCCTCTTTCCCAGGCCCTTGAGCCACGTGAAGAAAGTATAAAGACCAGATTGACAGCCCCATGCCATGCTGTCCATGCTCACCTACATGCCTCAGCCCTCCTGTGGAAAGGTCTCAATATGTAACACAGAAATGACAATGTCTAGTTCCCAACTTGGGGTCAGTATTAAATATGCCCATCCATATAGGACTCTTGGTAGGCAGGTATGTGCAGTAAACACATACTAAACAGCTACTAATGGCATCACCTCAGTAGCTATATTCGATAAATCTTAGCTACTTCCCTGGCCCTTATCAAATAAGTCCTTTGTGTTTCAGCATGAGGCCCTTGTGCAGAACATCAGCAAGCTGACCTTCAGAGTGGGTAAAAACCTACTAAGAAAGAAAGAAAACTCCAGGAGAGAAGTCTCTGCTTCAGACTCACTTAAACAAGCCACGTCTGGATGCTTGAGGAGCCAGCGTTTTACCGCTCTGGGAACACATGGCTTCCATTAGCTGACTGATACTGACACAGCCGAGCCTTCCAAAGTGCTCTGGGCCTCTGATGAGTGAAAGGTTTGCATGCCCAACAAGGAAAAGAGGGCTGTGCAGGCAAAGAAATGCTGCCAGGGGTGGGGCGGTGGAGGTGTTGAGTTTAGGTAGGAGATGGGATTGGGTTCTGCTTTCAATGACTGTCCTGTCCACACCTGAACATAAACTAGCCACACCTGGTGAAGTGTCTGCCACTCTGCTGCCCTGATGCAGATGGCATTGTGAGTTTACAGGCTCCATTAACCAGCAGGCGAGTCCAGCTACACGGACAATGTGGAAGGTGAGCACACGCCCTCCGTGAGGTTTCTAATCCAAAGCAAACCCCTGGCTCAAATGCTCAAATGCTCAGCTCCTTTTATTTTGTGTGCTAAGGGCACCCATGTTTAGTGGGGCTTTTGGGAAATAGGCCTGAATGCTAATTAACTCAAAGTTTGAGCACTGATGGTAACTCAGTGCTAAGCTAACCTCTATCATCTGTTCTATCTTCAAAGCCGTGGGGTCCACCTTTACCCTGCTCAGATACAGGAAACCTCATCAGAAAGAGAAAACGTGACAGAGCCATACTTTGCCTGAGAAATCAGGGACAATTTTTCTTTTCTGTGAACTGCATCCCCAAGGAAATACGGCTTTGTTTTTTGATTACGGGGGAGGGCTGCCTACTCAGGGCATTTTTATCTCTCAAAGCCCTTGTAGTTTGAGACAAGTAAAGAACAAGCAAGTGAGGGATTGGGACGGGAGGAGGGAGGGAACACAGGGGGGGATACAAAGTGAATAAAGTGTAATTAATAAAGAATTTTTAAAAAAATTAAAAATAAAATAAAAAATAATAAAGATAAAGTACAGATAAAAACAATGTAAACTGAGTTCTTCAAACACTTTGATGATAAAAACCCTTTTATATGTTGCATTATTTTTAATAAAAAAAACTAAACTATTTAAATATATTTATATATTTATATATATATATATATATGTAAAGAACAAGCAAGCAATGGTGATTTAAAAAAAAAGTAATGAGAGTGCATCTGCTTCCAGTTGAAGGCACACAACTTTCCTCATATGGCACCAAATCATTGCAGCCCCCGGAACCCTATGAGCTAGGCAAAGAGCTGTTATTTGCCTGTTTTACAGGTGAAGAAATCAGACAGAGAGAAACAGCTCGCCTTCATTTGGATCCTGACTCCCTGCCAAAATCAGACTTAAAACCCAAGCAAATCTCTCCACCCTGTGTCTTCATGCCCTCATCCACCGAATGGGAAAAACAACACTTGCCGATGTTGGGGTTCATGAGGTGATAAATCGCCTCGTGGTGGAAAAGTGCTGACTGAGCCTCTGAGATACGGAGGTGTTTACAGAGTGTTTGCTGCTGCGACTATGAGGACGGAACAAAAGCTGTCGATTTGGAACTGAAGAATGAGGCACTTAGATGAGTCCAGAGGATCCCAACGGGGGGCCAGAACTTTAACAAGCCCTGGTATGTGTGCTCAGTGCCCCTCCCATCTGCACACCACGCTCTACCTCGGATCTCTCTGGAAAGGTACTGAGGCTCTTTGGCTTAAGTAGGTCTGTTCCTAGGCAATCATAGGGACACAGAGAAACCTTTACTCTGTCCTCAGGAACATTGGTGACATTACTGCCCCTAGGCTCCTTGAGGCAACCAACAAGGGTATCTACCAGGCTGGCAACTGGTCATGGAAGGTTCTGTTTCCTGCTTGTTTTACAAAGATGTACCCAACATGTGTGGGGAAAGGAGAGAGAAGGAGAGAGACAGAAACACTGGAGGCTTAGACCTGTGCCCACACACTGCTCCTTGCTAACCTCGGATTTCTTATGTGTCAGGGTGGTCTTACACATCTTGAATGTATTCACTCATAGCTTTCTGTACCAAGAAAGAAGTGACCGACTCACTTGACTGGCTTGTTGGGGACTCAGGGGTTACCTAGAAGGCTGGGCTTTCAAACGCTTGAACCAAGAGAGTCCTGGGCATGCCCAGACAGCTGATCTACTTCCACAGAGTTGGTCTGGATAGGTCTCATTTGGCAGATGGAAGAATTTTAGACAGTCTGAGTGGTAAGGGTCTCCCAGCTTTCCCAGCTCGGTGGTATTGTTAAAAGCGGGCTTTTAAGTTGTTTTGAAAATGACTGTATGTCAGCAAATAAGCTATCCTTCCCTTCCTTGCCTGCCTGGACTGTTCAATTGTTTTTAGTTCTCATTCTAGTGTGCTTTCTCGGGGGAGGTGTCTTCCCCCCACCATGTTTTATAGTTGCTATTCTTCTACGGGGTTTGGGGTACGTTCTGGAGTGTTAACCCACACACTTTCATTCTTCCAGTCTAACCTTTTGGAAGGATGGGCGGTGTCAGCATTAGCAACTCTAAAACAATCAAGACTCGATTTCTTCAGAAGTTTTATTTCCACACTGAATGTCTGTAATCTAAAACTGCAAATTTTAAGATGCTCTAAATGGCAGCTCTTTGAGCGTACTGGAATTCAACTGGTAAAGACTATATAGATTTTAAAAAGAAAGGGAAAAAAACCTGAAAATCTTCTAATTCTGAAGCACTCAACCTGCATATTGCCTTTCTTGTAGTAAGAAATTTTAGAGCTAGCGAGTGGCTTTCTATGAATTAGAATTTTAAAGCCAGCAGTGACTCTCAAGGGGCATTTTCTTAGCTTCCATATTCTTTCCAAGGTATTTTAAGGCTACACATCACCTGGTATACTAGCTTATAAAACAGACTCATAGGATGAATCAGATATGCATTGCCGTGTGAACCAGAGGAGGCACCAACTCATTAGGCAGAGGCCTTGGAAGGAAAGAAAGACTCATGCATGGAAAAGCAGTTCCCAGTGTCCCCAATAATTGTCCTTGAAGGAATTTATTTACTCAAGAGCCTAAGTACCTTTCCAAAGAAGCTACTAAGTGTGGATGCAAGAACACTGTGGACTTAGTCTCTGCTTAGGGCCACTCTCCAATCCCAAGGGAAATGTGATCCACTAGAAGTGATGGAGGTCCAGCAGCTGTTGGAGTTTAGTGGACTGTCTTGTCCATTTCATCTGTGGAGGACATGCCTGCAATATGAGCACGAACAGATAAATCCCTAGGTGTGAGAAGAGAAAAGGTTTTAATGAGTTCATTGAGAAAAAGAAAAGAAAAAAATCCATAGGCAGTGGATAAAAGGTGCACTGTGTTGAAGATTCCAGCCTCTTTCAGAATCCTCAGGATGGGTGAGCTTATAAAGGGGCTTTGGCTACAATCAAAGGAGAAGGAGTCTGGAGAGAGCCACGCTCTTCCTATCAGTGGCGTTTCAGGCCGTGATTTTCCACTCTGGCTTCTGCCAACATCTAGGCTTGATTCCACTAACTCACTGGATCTCTGGTTTCTTTCTTTCTTTCCTTTTTAAAATTTTTCTTTTTCTTCTCTTTTTTGGGGGGGAGGGGGTTGTTTTTTGTTTTAGTGTGTTTTCTGTTTATCTCTATTCAGCTGAGTATGATCTATGCTTCCTAGCTTTTCTCTCAGAAGGCAGCAAGCAGACTCTGCCCACTCATGGTGAGAAAATGAACTTATCAAGTTCCAATTTAAAAGCATGCTGTGGCTTCCATTGACTGTGATTAAGTAGAAGGTGGAAGGGAAGTTGATAGAAATCAGAGCTGAGCTGCAGATTTTCAAGAAAGCGAATGGGAGGAAAAGATCCCCTGCAAACCATTTCCATAGACAAGCTAATTTTGCTGAATTGGGGAGATGTTGTCACAGTTGAAACCAATCCAAAAACAGAAACTTAAATTGAGCTAATTTCTTGTTTGTCTATCTTTTGAGGCTGGGGAGACTTGGATGTGATTCAGAGAAAGGAGAGTAAACAACCACTTGGAGTTAGAAGCTGGGGGTCCATTTTTTAAGATTTGTTTTTATTATGTACGGGGGGGTGTGCCCTTGTGTGTATGCATGCCTGTGTGCTTATAGGGGAGGTTGGTGAGGAGTGGGGGTGGTGTATGCACACGAGTTCAGGTACTGAGGATGCCAAAAGAAAGTAGTGTACAGCCTAGGGCTGGAGTCATAGGCAGCTGTGAGTTACCTATTTTCGGTGCGAGGAACCAAACTCTGGTTCTACACAAGAACAGTGTCTGCTCTTATCTGCTAAACCATCTCTCCAGACCCAGATGGTCCTCATTTTTATAGCTCTTTGTTGTTGTTGTTGTTGCTGCTTTGTTTTGTGTTTTTCGAATTTCCCTACAATTTTAAACATACATTTGTTCATTATACCCATTATACATTTGTTCATTGTACAAAATGGATTTCCCAAACCAGATGAATGAATGACTCTTATCGTTGCACACATTCGCCTCCCTAAAGTCTTGACAAAACTCTGATTCTCAATTATTTGATACACAGTTTGGATCTCTCCTGTCTCAAATTCTTACCACCCAGAAAGCCACAGCCTAAAGGGGAATCATTAATTCTCTGGCCCTAACACAGAAAGACACATACATTCACACACATAGTTATGCACACAACTTGTAGAAATAGAAGTACATTGGTAAAAAGTCATTTAAAAAAAAAAAGAACTTTCTACTTAGTATCATAAAGCAAACATGCTTAAATGCACTGTTTATGAAACATAAAGTGTTTTAAAAAAAAACCCAAAAGGTTGAGATTAAAGACAGTACTTTTGCTTATTAATTTGTCTTTATGCCCATCACCTCATCTGCTTGGTCTTTTTCAGAAAATAAGAATCTACCTGTAAGTAAAAGTGATGGGTTAGCAGTTGGATTCAGATCTGGGCACTTTACCTGGTGGATGAAAGTGAATGACAGAGATTGCGTTTGAAGCCATCTGACACTTACCAGCAGTCCTCTTGCTTCTTTCGGAGATCGGCTAATGATGGAGTGATGCTGGCGGCGATCGTCGCTGATGGATTAATTAGTGGATGCTGACGCTGTTCGTTGAACAAGAAGGCAACATGTAAATCCAAGCATGATCTTTCACCTTCCCGCTAATGATCAGTTAATTAGTGTTTCAGCTTGTTTTTTAACATCTCTACAGAGAAGAGCCACGGGAAAAGGTGGAAACACCAACACTGCCAAAACATATTGTATAAAAATTCGTATTTTTTTAAAGTCAATATAATTCAACACAGTAAGAGAGAAAACTGAAAAAAATAAGATAAAAATGTTTGAAACAAATTGTGACTTTGAATGGACTCTCCCTTCTTCTGGTGCTTAAAGCCACAAAAGAACCAAAAAATAGAGTGGGGTGTTCTTGCATCATTTACATGTTAACTAGCAGAATTTCGATTTACAGCACGGATTGAACTAATCTGATGCTTTGTGGCAAAACCAGAAAGGATGACAAAAGGTGCCGGAGAATGAGGCGGGAGCTTCCCTCTCAGCATTTCTCAGAGAAAAATCTGAGAAGGATGTGGGAACACTAAATGCTGGTCAGGACACGTGGGTTAGACACTCTCACATGGATTTCAGAGTTTCTCCATTACAGTTTCCTGACTAGGCTAGTCTCCTTTACCTTCTCTTTTCAACATAACCCAGCCTAGACTTAGCATCTGTTGAGCAAGCACATCATGAATAAGTAACAAGAAATACCCATAAATGCTGACAGGAAGGAAACATACCTCTAGCAATATGCAAATTGTTCTATGAGCTTTAAAAAAAAACTAACAAAAAAAAAAAAAAAAAAAAACTCTAGGTGTGTGAGTACACACCTGTAACAAGGCCACTGCAGAGGCAGAGAATCTTACGAACACGCTGGCCAGCCAAGTTCTGGACTCAGAGAGAGACCCTGCCTCAAAAATTTAGGTGGAAAGGCAGCTAAAGAAAACTCCATGTCAAAATCAGACCTGCACGATAACACACACACACACATTTTCAGAGAGAAAGACTCTGAAGTAGGATGGGTATGGAAACATGGAAGGATCTGGGAGATTTGGGAAGAGGGGAAAGGATATCACCAAAATATATTGTATGAAATTCTCAAATAATAAACGAAAACATTTAGGTAAGTAAAGCAGTTGCTGCTCTAAGAGGAGTCCAAGCTATGATCCTGGACTTGTCAACACAAACAGTGCCACAGGAACTTGTCTGGCCAATGTCCTGTGTTAGCCCAGCACTGCAGCAGTTGGTTTATCTGATCAATGTCTACGTTATGGGGTTTTTTTAAACAAGCCACAGTTTCCTTAGCAATGACATGGACAGCCGTGCCAATGAGATGCCATAAACGTAAAGCTGGTAGTAATCATTTCATAAGTGCCAGGAATATTAGCATTTGTTGATTTTCTTCTTACAGAGACTTGGACTCAAAATAAAATTTAAAAAAGCAATTCAAAACACGCATAACCTCATCCTCTAATAATTTCAAGAAGCTCGAAGCCACATTGGGGATGGGGTCAGATCATCCGAGTGTGGAAGGCACAGCCCCATGCCTGCACTCTCTGGGGCTGAGGACACGGTTCTGTGATTAAAGTGTTTGCCACAGAAGTTGAGGATCAGCGGATCAGCGCCCAGTTTCCCAGAGCACATGTAAATACTGGTGGGTGGGGCAGCTACCTGTAATCCCAGGCATAAGAGGGAGAGATGAGATCCACACAACAAACTGGCCAGCCAGGCCAGCCATTCAGCTGGATTGCCTATCGGTTTGATTAACAGATCTTGCCTCAGCGAATCAGAGCTATTAATGATTACCCTTGACATTAGGCTCACACCTCCCATGCACGGTCACTGGAAAATATGCCCACATGCATGCAACCATGTACACACACACACTCAAACACACACACACACATGCCACAGAAAGATAACTGACTACATATTCAGCACTTTGCAGACCCATTAGAGAAAGAAGCCATCTGGTGAGAACATTGCTTGCAGGGGTTACAAGCATGGTAAGAAGCAATGGAATTCTGTTTTCACCATGAGAAAAGCCAAACAGGTTGTATTAGAAAATAAGTATTCTTCATGAAAGCCCCGAAGCTAGTCCGCTGGCCCCTCTGTCCTGCATTCCTCCTATCAGAACCTCTGAAATCGTTTTGCTCCTGGGGAGAGAGCAGATTTTAGTACAGTGGGCAAAAAGCCAAACGTCCATGGCAACTTAGCATTTTTCCACTTTCTTTACACGTTCAATTGAGACTGCCATAAAATTAAAAATGAAAGGACACATTATGACCACTTTCTCTAACGGGGAGAAATGGGGGTTGGCGGGGAAAGGAGGGGCGGTCTTTGCCTGTGTGAGTCTTCTCTGCACGGGGCTTTTGGATCTTATCTGTCAACCTCAGCACACCTTCAGAATGGACAAGCTGCAGCCACCAGCTGCTCCCTTGACTGTGGGTGAGACATTGCTAACTAAGGAGGGGCCGGAAAGCATTGACTGTGTCCATGTCTGCAGAGGCTTCTTGCACCTTCATCTCCCAGGCTCCATCTTCATTTCTTCCCCCTCTACCATAGGCGCTTACACCGTTTCCACTGGAGAGACTACGGCATCTGTTTTTTAATATGTCAAAGAAAGTTAGAAGCACGCACACACACATGTGTATACGTATGTACATGCGTGTGTGTCTCGAGATTTCTCAGACACTAGTAGCCTCTTAGTGAATCACGTTTTGGTGATTTCACTGTAAATGATTCAGAACCCTATGTATTAAGTTTCCTTTAATGTGAATACCAGGTTTTAAAAATTAATGGAAAAAGCACTCTAGGCTTTTTGTTTAAACCTATAGTGTGTACATATGGATGTGAATCAAACAGTGAGCAAAACTCCCATCCTGTGACCAGCTTGGCTGAGGGATGTCACATGCCTGGTGGCTATGACATCTCAGCAGCCACCAAAACCGGGCTGGAGCTATGGGCATGTCAATTTTGACTCACTGTAGCTGTCTTCTTTCTAAGATGAAACTACATGAAAAACCATAGAAGAGCAAACATCTCTCATGAAGATACTTGGGCTTGAAGGGGCCCTTGACAACAGAATAAGGCACAATTTGTCCCCTGAAAATAATCCCGTGACTTCTGATGATAAACGACACAAGGGCCAAGAGTTGAGAACCAGGTTTGGTCTTGAGTGCTAATTCTGAATAAAATGCCCGTAGTAGCAAAAGCGCTGACCATGATGACAGCTGACAAGGTCATTCCAACCTTCTGTTTTCTAATTTTAAGCTACTGTCCGCGGTGATGGTTTGGAAACACAGCCTACTACTATCACCGAGGCTGGCCTCAAACTCCTGATTCCCCAATCCTTCATCTTGAATGTGCTGAAATCACAGGTGTGCACCACCACACCTGGTTTATAGTTGACATCTTTGCTTGGGGACCCCATAACCAAGTCAAGCATCACTGTGGGAAGTGAGCACTGGAGCAAAACTGCTTGCCTCACAGAAGACAGGAAGCAAAGGAAACCAGGAAGGGGGGGGGGCAGAGTCCAGAGAGCTCCTCCAAGGGCATGACCCAGTGACCTAACTTGCTCCTACTAGACCCCACCTCCTAAATGTCACATTACCTCCTAGTCACAACACAGGCTGACAACCGAGCCTTCGGCCTGTGGGGCTTTGAGGGCCGATGCAAGTTCCAGACCACAGCGACGACACAATGGAAAGACTGAGCAAGTGAATGCAAAACTCCAGTGTTGTCCTCGGCAGTCACGTCACATTATCTCATCACTGGGGACAGAGCCACAGACGTCGTGGCTGTGAACATCCTGGACTTTCTGTGGAATGTGTCACATGTCCACGGCCTCAGAAATCACCACTGTACTCCTGTCTGTCTATCTTCAAACCAGTTCTCACTCTATAACACATGTCCTGTGAAGAGCTAGCACAGCATAAGCTGAGATGTCAGGTTTTTTTTCCATCGCTGTGATTAAATACTTGGACAGGAAGCACTTAACAGTTCTCAACCTTCCTACCACTGTGGCCCTTTCATACAGTTCCTCATGTTGTGCTGATCCCCAACGATAAAATTATTTTTGTTGCTACCCCGTAACTGTAATTTTGCTACTGTTATGAATCCTAACGTAAATATCGGTGTTTTCTGATGGCTGTAGGTGACCCCTGTAAAAAGGAGATTGTGCCTTGCCAACGCTCTCTCAAAGACACACCCTCTAAGGATCTTGGCAGGACCTACAGAAGGGGAGGCAGACAAACACGAGAACAGAGTTCCCTGTGAGGATAGCGTGCCCTCTGATTCTACTTGAAGCATATCATGCATGTATACATGGTACAATGACTCAATGAGACAGTCAGGGAGTCAATATATACTAAAGGCTGCTTTGCAGAAAATTTGCAAAGGTGAATGAAAAAATTAAAGACTGGGACAGGAATTCTGCAAATTCCCTCCACCTCCAACAGTCTGCTGGCCCCAGGCTCTGCTTCCTCTACAGAAGAGCCACCAGGATTAGAGGAACAAGAAGAGAAGGGATTGAGCATCAAGACACCCCAAGGAATACAAGCAAAAGTTGCCTTTGCCTCAGTTTGCCCTGGGCTCAGCCCTTCTGGAGGCTCTCAGTTCTTCAAAGCTCCTGGGCCTTTTCAGCAGCAAGACTTAGCCAGACCTGGTAGACCAGAACAACTCAGAAACACAGGGAGATGCTGCGATGTCCGGTGACCAGCTTAGGTCCTCTCGGGAGCTCTGAAAATTGAAGGCAGTGTTGTCAACCAAGGCAGGAAACAGGTCAGACATCAGAAATGCTCAGTTCCAAGACAGTTTTCTCAGACATTTCTAAGGTGAACTTCAAAGGCCTGAAGAAATAGAGGGGCTGGCAAGAAGGCTCAGTGGGTAAAGAAATGTTCTGCATAAATCTGGCAGCCTGAGTTGGATATGCGAAATTCATGTAAAGATGGACAGAGATAACAAAGATAACCCCTTCCTTCTGGACATCATACTGCCATGCACACACACACACACACGCATACACACATGCTCATGCACATACATAAACACACACAAACACACACACATGCACACATGTACATATGCGCTCACACCACTCACACACGTATGCTATAATAAGAGATACATATTCATGATGAGAGTAGATCCCTTTTCCCCCTAAACGATCAAAAGGGAACACTCTTTCCCCCATCAGGCTCCTCTTCCTGCACCTGGAAATGGAGGATAAAGATATGTGACTTTCTTAGTCTACAACAGGTAGGAACGAGAACAAAATCGTACAGCCACGGAACCATGGGTACCAGTGGCCTGGATTCTGTGCAAATCTGAGAGCCATCCTTTATGCCCAACAACTTGGGATGCTTTCTCCTTGCACGTCCCTCTACACACCCAGCTCTCCATATCCGTGTCTCGGGAAAGCAAACTGCAAGCAAAGCAAAAGTGTTACACTTCCAGATACACAAGACGTCATATGGAGAATGTTGGTCCTTCCTCATAATTCAGCCTTCCCCTGTACTAACTGTAGGGAGTAGAGCTTATATTTTTAAAGAACTTTATTAGGAATGGTGAAATAATTTATTAAAACTACAACGAGGCTTATCTTTTATATATAAAGAGTATACATATTTAAATGCATGTACATGTGTCTGTATGAGTGTGTTTCCTGTGTGTGTGTACCCATGGTCACCAAAAGACCTTGTCAGACTCTGTAGTCACAACAGGTTGTGAGTGGACAGACAGGAGTGCTGGGAACCAAACTGGATCCTCTGAAAGAACAACTAGTGCTCTTTTTTATTTAATTTTTATTTTTTATATTAATTACAGCTTATTTACTTTGTATCCCAGCTGTAGCCCCCCTCCTTTATTCCCTCCCTCATCTCCTCCCTGCCCCTCTCTAAGTCCACTGATAGGGGAGTTCTTCCCCCCCTTCCATCTGACCCTAGCTTATCAGCCATTGGGCCATCTCTCCAGTTTCTAAAACGTGTATATTCTAACACGTTAACAAGTAGGCACTCTTTATAGCTCAAGAGATAGATAATCATATCAAAGACATACTGTTAATATCTATAATCATGCAATGAACAACAGCCATTGAATACTAAGGGCTTTCTGACTTTTGTGTTCTGTGTTTCCTCAAAAGGAAGTACAAGGGAAGGGAGGTAGGGAATCTTCGCTGGTGTTTGACTGACATCTGTGAGGACGTAAGCCCCTCCCCCACCAGCACAGGACCTGATGCTATTTTTGTGTCCTTTGATATGGGACCTGCCCCTCAGCCAGCTATGTTAAAGAAAAACAGCCCAGGCAGAACTGGAGTTGAGAGTAATGGGAGAGACCAGCGGGGGTTCTTTCTTCTAAGGGTTTGATACATCCTTCTTTCAACTATTTCTTACAAACAGCAGCTAGGGGAAGGAGGAAAGCAGGCAGGAGGGAGAGCTGGAGCCTGCCGGAAATAACCTTTCCTCCCTTCCTTTTGCAAGGCTGCCCCAGAGTCACCTAGTCACTGGGGAGACTTCCACCTGCCCCCATTGACTGGAGTTGGTTACCCTCCTGGAGCCCTCCTGGGCACTTCCTCCTCTTCCTGTTTTAGCCTCTGCACCTCCAGCCTCCTGCGGCTTCACAGCTAAGTGATTCAGGAAGAGAGAAATGGTACTCACTAATGATGAGCAGCCAGGCCTCCCCCTGGTGAGTCCTAGCGCCCCAACTATGCATATACAGCACAGAGTAGCTTCAATGCAGCCATGGCATATGTCTCTCTCTGGTAATAGATAACATCCAGGCATGTTGGCGGGAAGGGCTTCTTGGCATATACCTCAGAGCTGTTTGGGATTGATTTTGCAATCCGTGGAATCAAACTGTAACATAAACCCCAAACCTGGGACTTTGGCTGTCTTTATAGAGCAAAGGAAGAAACCCACCCCACCACCAATCTACTGAGACAGCCAACCCCTCTCATTTGAGTGTGCACACATGTAGGAGTGTGCACACATTTAGCGGTGTGGGTGTGCATGCTTCGTCATACCGAAGCCAGAGGTCAGCATTGAGGGTCTACCTCAATCTTCCTTCTACACCCTCCTTTTTAAAAACATTTGATTTTGATGTAAACTTCAGACTTGCAGAAACTGAGAAATCCAACAGAAAGAATTCTTAACACGCTTTTCTATTATTACATTTCATCTCTGGCAATTATCTCTTCCTGAAGCAGGAGATAAGATTCAGCTAGCCTGGGTGGCCAGTTCTGTCTTCACCTCTCCAGGACTGGGCTTCTGGGTGAATTACACAGCTACACTCAGGTTTGTCTATCTGTCTGTCTGTTTGTTTTGTTAAACGTAGATGCTGGAGATCAAACCAGGGTCCTCATACTTACATAACCAGCACTTTACCAACTGAGCCATCTCTCCAGCCCCTGCTCCCCCTTATTTGTAGCTACACAGTGGTTTGTTTTAACAGGCAGCTGACCAGCCTCTGCAGAAAGAGATCTCAGGCTGGTCCCTCTCCGTTCTCACAAGGCATGAACACTGCTATGCTGCACCCCAAGGCTGGGCAACACCCCAAGATAAGCAGAGCACTTTTAAAATGTTAGTTTGTCTATTCGTTTGTTTGTCTTTCTGATTCTAGTAGTGGGTCCACATTGGTACCAGTTTGGGGTGGGGGGGGTCATACATTTATGTACTTATGATTTTCCTAGCATAGACACCCCCTCAATGTCAATCAACTTGATGTTATTTCAAGGTCATAGATCATACCCCTAATCCTAGCCAGTTGTCTCACCAATTTGCGTCATAAGAGGGCCCCGGGGCAAGAAAGCATAGATGGCCCGACACAGCCATGGCTTCTATCTGAGACAAACAACTAAAAGGGCATGTCCTGCAGAGAGAGAACAGCCATCAGGGGCAGACATAATTGCAGGCACTAAATTAGCTCAGTCTCTCAGCCAGGGGCTAATCTAAGCCAGACCTTGCATAATGCCTGGCCATGGGTGCATCACAGCTCCAATTAAAAAGAACAGAGAAAATTCACCCTGACTCCTGAAGCTTTCTTTTTAGCATAGCAAATCCTTAGTGATTATATCAGTTACTAAGACACGCAAAATGAGCAGGTAAAGACAATTTGGGTTAATGGCCTTTGAAAGGCTAAAAAGGGTTTTTCAGTATCTCTTAGGGCTATGCCTGGGACATGGTGCACTTTCCATGATACCAACCACATCCACGACACTTCTGCTGAGATACGTTAGTGACACCTGAGGTTTCATCCACACAAAGCCACTGCGTCTTATTCTGCATTTAAACCATTTTGAGCTGTAGTTGTCTATGTGTGGCTTCCTGTGTACTTGTGTGTGGGCATGCATGTCTCCATGCACGGGGAGGCTAGGGGTGGTGTTCCTTGGGCACCACCCACTGTTTTTTAAACTGTCTCCCACTGTCCTGGAGCTTGCCAAGGAGGCTAGATAGGAAGGCCAGCAAGTCCCAGGGGTCAGCCTGTGCCCACCTACCTGTGCTGGAGTTACAAGCTAGTACCCTAATACCTGATGTTTTTAATAAGGTGTGAATCAAGCACAGGAGGGTAAAAAAGTAATCTAAGCACTTTCTCCTTGGTAGTAAGGTTTTGAGTGGGATTTTACTCTAAGTACAGAAAGGATGAATTAATTCCGTGTTCAAATATTACGTGTCTGTTTAGGTTATTAAATCAAATACGCCAAGATTGATGCGTTGACCTAGGCAATCAATTCTTGATCAAAGTCCCATTTCCTTTCCACTCCTAACTAAAAACGTTTAGTCAGTCTGCCTCAGACACGAGGAAATCTGGTAAAGCAGATGGAGTTCGGCATTAGACCCAGCTACTTCTTTAGCAGTTTATAATGGGGCAAGCCTGGTAGGCATGGCAAGCAAGATAGAATGTTCTGGAAATGGTAGGGAGTGCTCAGAGAGGATTTACAAAGCAATTTGCCTTTGCATTTGCCATTTGAGTTTCTTGAATCAAAGAGGATATCCCAAACTGCTATGATTATGTTGTTTTGTTTTGTTTGGGGGGGTGTTTTCTTGGGGGGTGGGGGTTCAAGACAGGATTTCTCTGTGTGGCCTTGGCTGTCCTGGACTTGCTGTGTAGACCAGTATGGCCTCCAATTCACAGAAATCTGCTCGCCTCTGCCTCCCAGAGTGCTGGGATCGCAGGTGTCCATCACCACAGTGAATGCTGTGGTTAGTTGAAATTATCAATTTAAATATGAAACACTGAGATTCTCAGCAAGGGGCCATCTAAATTAGGATACCCTGTGGGCATGTCTGTGAAGGGTTGTCTTACTGTCACTGCTGTGAGAAGAGTCAGTCTGCTTGTCAGTGCCACTGTTCCTGGTATGAGGCTCTGGGCTGTGAAAGGGTAGAAAAACCTATCTGGGTCCAGGTGTGTATGAATTCAATCTCTCTGCTTTTGACTGGATGTGATCAGAGGCTTCAAGGTTCTGCTTTGAGTTCTCCACAGTGATAAACTGCGATCTGGAATTATAAGCTAAATAAACTATTTGTCCCTGTATTGCTTTCTGTCCCTGTATTTCATCCTAGCTACTGGACAGAAAACAAGGATACAGACCTGCTGGGCTCTGGAGGTAAAATTGTACTATAGTGTTTTCGAGGGTGACTGTCCATGAGTGAAAAGGAAACTGCTATTTTTTTTCTTATTTGTTTGTTTTCTTTGGTTCTGGGAACAACTATCTTAATAGCACTGGCTAGGACACCGTACCCCTGTTCAGCTGCAGGCCAGGAACTGTCAAAAATAGGGCTGAATGTTGGGCTTTCTTAAAATCCCATCTCCTTAACCTTAATGAGTAGGATCAAGAACAACTTTCTATCCAACTCACCATAATTGCTGTGAAAATACTTTTTCTGCTTATATATTAGTGAATGAAAATATTTAACATGTAAATAAGATTCAGACCAAGTGATTTTAACAATAAGAGGACCAAAATCAGCCTATATATAGGGTATGGTGAGGCATGGTGACAGAGTTCTTCCTAACCTTAGAGATGGCCTTATTATTCAAACCCACCTCCCCAAAATTGACACAGTGAACACTGTTCTGCCCCTGTTATGAGGCAACCTAAACAGGCTGACACTTTCCTGGAAACACAGACAGGAAGAAAAAGTAATTGAAGCATAAGGTCTCTGGATACAGAAGTTTGGCCTTTGGGTTTTATCTGTGATACAAACGGTTTGAAATATCCAGGTCCTGCTTCATTTGAATGGACTGTAACTGTGGACCTTGTAGTCTTGTCAATGAACAGCTTCTTTTCTGATAACTTTCAACTTAGGAAAGATTAACAGGATGGAGGAATTATGGGCTGGACTGAGAAAATTAGCAATGCAATTTTTTTTAAGATTTTTTTTTCACCCATTTATCTTTTTGTCCATGCGGGAGGAAATCAAAGAACAGCTGGCAGGAGTCAGTTCTCTCCTTCCACTATGTGGGTACCTGGGGGTCCAACTGGGGTCCCCGGGCTTGGTGGTATGCACCTTTGGCCACGGAAGCAGCTCTCCAACTGTAGCGACACGATCCTTTTTCAATGGGATGAGCCACACAGAAGTCTCTCCAATCTCCCTTGGACTTGGTCTGCTGCAGCCCCACGTCCCATCCTCCTAGAGACATCCCTCTTCTCCGGATGGTAAGGTGGCCCACCTCTCTTCATTGTCCTCTGGGACAATGTGTTAACTCCCTGTCACGTTCTTTTCTGTTAACTCTCAGCTAGTTTTCCTCCTTTGAGAGTGGCTAGCTCCATGCCAGTTATGATCAGGCAACACAGCACGCTTCGGTGTCCCATTTGATGTCCCCTTTGGACACTGTGACACAACACTGTCATCTACATAGCTCAGGCTTGCTATGTGATCAGGTTGAGGAAAAAAAAAAGCAAAAACGTTTTTTTTTCAGAATGCTTTAAGCAGGTCTATGACTTTGTGCTGGGCTACCTTCCCAGCTGTCCCAGGGGACATGCAGCCCATGGGACACAGGTTGGGCGGGCTGGGTCATTAAGCTTGCTGAGTTCAGTCTGCATGCAGCCCCTGTGGCAGCAAGAGGGCAAAGGACTTCAGAACCATCACACTCACACTCAGTATTCAGGTCACCAGTGAAAACTGCATAATTTGTTTATATGAGTGGCTCTATCAGACCTTGAAACGCCCTGCTTCCTATGGACTTCTGTTTCTAGCTTAATGTTTCCATTTAGTATCTTTATTTTAAAAAAAAAGAAAGAAAGAAAGAAAAAGGTTGGGAGAGACAGATTTTCTTCCTTCTTTGACTACTGGAAGAAAGGTATAGAAAAAAAAGGAAACTCAAAGAGGACTCTTCTCTTTCCATCTCGTCTCCCCATCCACAGGCAAAATCTAATAAAGATGATTAAATTACATGTCTTTTCCTCCCATTGAAACCCGCTGCATACTATTCAAATATTAGAACTCAGGAAATAAGTCAGGACAAGGTCCCTCATGAAACCTTAGAAGGCTGTCAAGGGGTCTGAGCTGGAGGGCTGCCTGGCTGGGCGGCTCTAATTAAGAAATCACCCTGCTGAGAAGCACGTAATCTAAATAAAATATAAAAAGGAATCCGGTGAAAACCATTACCTCTCTGCTCCATCTCCCCGTATGCTTCACACCCAGAGACCCCTTTCCTAGGGAGTTCCAGAGACCTCCATGCTGCTGTTCTGTGTGCCCTCTGCCTAATCCAGCCTAAAAGCTCAGTCCTCCAAGAAGGAGTTGGGGCTTAACATGGATGCTGGCTGCTTGGCCAGATGTTCTTAGGGCCAGAACATGGCAGAGGGAGTCCATGTTGTTCAAGTTTGAATTGCATACTGCCTGGTCAGGCCTTCTCATTTTAACACTCTGAGGGCTGACAGGGCGCATGCCTCCCTGTCAGCTGCTTTTATTCTTAATATTTTTTTTGTAGTTCTTACCCATCATCAAAGAAACATCGGTTTGCCTTGGCTGCCATTTTGACAGAGCAGTCACTCTTAAGCAAAGAGTCACCCTGTTATACTTGACTTAGTTCAACATTCATTCATTTATTTACTTACTTTTAATTAATTTGTTTTTTATTGATTACATTTTATTCACTTTGTATCCCAGCTTACCCCCTCCCAATCCCACCCTCTCTCCCTAATCTCCTCCCATGCCCCTCCCCAAGTCCACTGGTAGGGGAGGTCCTTCTCCCCTTCCCTCTCACGCTAATGTATCAGATCTCATCAGGACTGGCTACATTGTCTTCCTCTGTGGCCTGGGAAGCCTGCTTCCCCTTTAAGGTGAGGTGATCAAAGAACCAGCCACTGAGTTCATGTCAGAGAGTGTCCCTGTTCCCATTACTAGGGAACTCACTTGGAGACTGAGCTGCCAGGGGCTACATCTGTGGAGGGGTTCTTGGTTATGCCCATATGTGGTCCTTGGTTGGAGTATCAGTCTCAGAAAAGATGGCTTTGCCCAGATGTCTTGTTTCTGCTGCTCTTCTTGTGGAGCTCCTGTCCCCTCCAGGTCTTTCTATCTCCCCCCTTCTTTCATGAGATTCCATGTACTCTGCCCAAAGGTTGGCTATGAGTCTCAGCCTCTGCTTTGATACTTTGTTGGGTAGAGTCTTTCAGTGGCCCTCTGTGGTAGGCTCCTGCCCTGTTCCCTCTTTTCTCCCTCTTCCAATGTCCGTTCTGTTTTCCTTTCTGAGTGAGGATTGATCAGCTTACCAAGGGTCCTTCTTCTTGCTTAGCTTCTATAGGCATTCAGATTTTAGTATGTTTATCTTATATTATATTTCTGATATCTACTTATAAGTGGGTATATACATGTGTGTCTTACTGCTTCTGAGATACCTCACTCAGGATGATCTTTTCTAGATCCCACCATTTGCCTGAAAATGTTATGATTTCCTTGTTTTTAATTGCTAAGTAGTATTCCATTGTGCAAATGTACCACAATTTCTATATCCATTCCTCAACCATCTGGGTTGACATCTGGGTTGTTTCCAGATTCTGGCTATTATGAATAAAGCTGCTACAAACATGGTTGATAATGACCTGCTTTCTCCCATGTGTTACTGTCTCTCTGTGTCCTCAAATTGCAGAAGGGAAGAGTTGGCTTTTGAGGGTTTCTTATATAAAGGACATTAACACCATTCATAAGGGCCCTACCCTTACTATCTAATAAGCCTGGAAACACCCCTCCCCCAAGTTACCAGCATGTTGGGAATTAGGTATCCACGTACAAATAGACACTATTCATAAAATAGTGGACAGGATAGAAGGACGTAGATGTGGCTTCATTCCTGTATCACTTGATAGGAACTAAAGTTTAAATTTCCTTTTATTGCATGCATCACAAAATGTTACTCTTCTTTTGTCCATCGTCCAAACATTAATAAAATAGGAAAACAAGCTCATTATCCCTTAAGTTATACAAAAATAGATGGGTGGAAACATCCTGACTAACTTTGTACCTAATGGTACCCACTCCTGGTCTCCACTTCAGAGAGAGAAGTTGTCTCTTATTCCTCATGCAGTTTTATTACCTAGACCATCACAGGCAAATCACTTTCGAACCTTGCTATTTAGCATTAATAGATACAGAAGTGAGTGAGTACATAAATAATTAATGGACTTTTAGACCCAAAAGGTTTCCTAAGACAAAAACCATTAACATAAGGTTGGGAACACCGGAAAAAAAAAACCCATCTGGCATCACAAATAAGGATATTACACCCGAAGTGGTTAGCTACCAAGACTCCAGATCAAGTTTGGATTTTCCACAGTAAGTATCAAACCCTTCTAGAACAATCCATTTCCAAAACAGTCAGAAAATAATTCCTTTTAAACATGAGATCACTTTTTTTTTTCTTGTACTTGAGATTGAATCTATTTATGTATGCTGGGCAAGCCTTCGACCTTTAACCTCTGTTCCCTACTCTACTTTTGCTTTTCAAATTTTTGAGACATAACAAAGCTAGCCTTGAACTTCTTATCCTTCTGTCTCTTAGGTAGCTAGGATTACCTAGGCCAGTAAAGAGGAGATTTCTTTACCATTCCCTGAGCTTAGGAATCTAAGCTGTTTTGCCGCTCTTCGGGACTGCCTTAAGCCTCATGTTAGAGACAGCTTTTGATTGGGCTCACAGGATCTCCTGGTACCCAAACCCTAGGAGAATGCATTTGGAGTATGAGCTGGATAGAAGAGCTCTTTTCTGAAGAAAGCATTACATACAGAGAAGACCAAGCTAATATTTTCAAAGTCACTTTAAATAACTGTAACTGTTGGCATTTATTTGGATAGCTGTTGGCGTGTGTGCACACGTGCGTGTGTGCACATGGCATAGCACATAAGTGCACTACAGTGCCTCTAGGGAGGTCGGAGGACAACTTGTAAGAAAGAGTTGTTCCTCACTTTCCATCATGTGAGATGGAAATCAAACTCAGAACCTCGGGCGTGGAAGCAAGCACCTTTACCTGCTGAGCCAGTTTGCCATACCTTTCATTCTGTTGCCAAGTTCTCTCAACTGCCTTCTCGGAATTCTTTTTCTATGAAGAAAGTTGAAACACACACGGCAGGATCAAGGCTCTTCCCACTCCTTGGTCTATACCCAAAAGAAATAACAAGAACATTTGCTCAACTATGCTCATAGCCGCTTTCTTTGTAATAGCCAGAGTCTGGAAACAACCTAGATGTCCCTCATCCGAAGAATGGAAAAAGAAATTGTGGTGCATTTACACAATGGAATACTACTCAGCCATTACAAACAGGATATCATGAAATTTGTAGGCAAATGGATGGAACTAGAAAAGATCATCCTGAGCAAGGTAATCCAAAACCAGAAAGACGTTAATGGTATATACTCATAAGCAGATATTAGCCATATAATACAGGAAAACCATACTATAATTCACAGACCTAAAGAAACTAAATAAGAAGGAGGACCCTAGGGAGGATGCTTAGTTTTCATTCAGAAGGGCAAATAGAATAAGCACCCAAAGCCATTGAAGAGACTAGAGGGAACAGGATGAGAGTCTACCATGGATGTCCTCTGAAAGGCTCCACACCCAGGAGGGGATGGAAACAAATGCTGAGACCCACAGCCAAATTTTGGGCAGAGCGCAGGGAGTCTTATGGAAGAGTGGGGAAATAGAAGGACCCTGAGGGGACAGGCACTCCACAAGGATATCAACAAAGCCTACAAATCTGGGGTTAGGGGGTCCTGCATAGGCTGATACACCAACCAAGGCCCATGCACAGAGAGGACCTAGACCCCCTACTCAGATGTAGCTGATAGACAGCTCAGGCCCCATGTGGGTACCCTAGTAAAAGGAGCAGGGGCTGCCTCTGACATGGACTCTGTTGCCTGCTCTTTGATCACATTCCCCTGGTCAAGGGGCATTGCCAGGCCACAGAGGAAGAGGATATAGGCAGCCCTGATGAGATTTGATAGGCTAGGGTCAGGTGGTAGGGGAGGAGGGCTCCCCTTTTCTGTGTACTAGGGGAAAAGAATATGAGGGAAGAGTGGGACCAGGAAGAGATGAGGGAGAGAGCTACAATCGGGATATAAAATGAATAAATTATAAACTTTTTTAACAGAAAATATAATTACCACACCCCCCAAAAGGGTGGCTCCAGCCAGTAACTCCATGAGATAGCAAGACCCCTAGACCAAACTGTCACAGAAGTATACCTTGCCAATAGCCACATGGGTGAGCTCAGAAGTGAATCTTTCTTTAGTTGAGGACTCAGGTCAACTGAAAATCATAGAGACTATCCAGATAGAAACTAATAGAGCAGAGGAAAACAAACAAACAACCAGAAACAAAAACAAAGTAAAACCATGGTCAAACATCCAACTCTGTGCCTGCAGCGCGGCTCGGGGGGAGAGAGGGCTTGCCACACAAGGCTGATGACCTTAGTTCAAGTCCCATCCAGATCCCACAGGAGGAGGAGAACCAGCTCCCAAAAGTTCTTCATCGACTTCCAGGTTTTATGTGTACAGACACAGACACACAATGCACACAGACACGCACACAGACACACAGACACGCACACAGACACACAGACACACAGACACACAGACACACACACACACGATAATTTTCAAAACCTTAAATCAGATATCCAGAACAGAAGCAAAGAAATAAGACTCAGAAAACGGCCTCTGATTTTGCTGTCTAGTCATAAACATTTTGACAAGGAGTTTGGCATTTATCAGAACAGAAAAAAAAAAGAAAGAAAGAAAAACTTCCAAAGGACCCAACACTCTTGGAATTCTATGACCTAATTCTGTCTAAGGTTGCAGGATAGGGATTGTCTCTGTCTGATTCTCATGGCATCAGAGCCGCTGTTTTCTCAACAGTGTGCCACACCACTATCAGACACAAGGAAGAACACAGGATGTGGGAAAACAGCCTAGTGACCATAAAAAAAAAATGTTTTCAATCAGTATATAGAGTCCCACTCTGTCTCGCTAGTTGCTTATCTCAGCAGTTAAGTCAACTTTTCATTACTTTCGTAGACAGTATCTATCTGTGGCCCATGCTCCAGCCATCAGCTCTTAGCCAGCCTGGTTCCACAATAGAATGGGGGTTGGGTAGGTCAGCCTGGGCTGAATAACTTTTATGCTGGTGCTTAAAGGAACCATTTCCCAGGCACTGAACAAAACATCTCAAATGCTTGCAATGACCACTGGACAAAAACATCTCAAGTAAGAAATTTGATTATACCCAAAGTTGAAACAATTATAGCTAAAAACATTAGACTTAAAATTCTCTATAAGGTGGGAATAACAATAGTATGAACAGGCAGTTCTTTGGAAGGTTAAATGCATGTGAAAATCTTTGCCTGCTGTAAGTTTATTCAGCCTTTGACACCATCAGTACTTCGGGTGGGATAGTTCTTCACTGAACCTCTGGGAGGGCTCTGTCATATGCACTCAAAGCTGTTTTTCTGATTGGTTTGGTTTTGGAAACTGAGTTTTGTGTATGCCAGGCCTGTCTTCCTGCTTCTAGCTCCCAAGAGCCAGGATTAGAGGCTTGTGCCACCATGCCTAGTTCATACAACAGTAGGGATTAAGCCCAGAACTTGGTGCATGCCAGGTACACACGGTAGCATCTCAGCTGCAGCCAAGTCTGCAGAGTCCTTACAGCATCCCTGACTTATTTTTTTTCTTTCCTGTTTAAATATTTGTTTTATTTTAGGGTAGGGGCACTGAGCCACGAATGTGCAATGTTTGATTACGGTGCGTTCAGAGGTAAGAAGAAGCCATTGGATGCCCTGCAGGCGGTTGTAAGCTGTCATGAGGGAACTGAACCTGGGTCCTTCGGAAGAGCATCCAATGATCTCAACCACAGAGCTGGCTCTCCATCCCCAGCATCCCTTCCTTATATGTGCTAGATAGTACCAATACCTCATTCACAGACCATTATCTTGCCCATTATTACAATTTTAAAAAATGTCATCAGATATTTCCATATGTGCCCCAGAGGTTAAAATCACCTTTGGTAATAAACTGCCTTAGTATCCAGCAGACGGCAGCTGCTCACTTTGGACGCTGCCATAGTTACCATCACTCCTAGCTGTACCATCCACCTGCCGTGGTGAGAGCTCCCCTGTCCCTGTTGAGCCCCTGAACTGGTTGCCATACTTCTGCCTCCTTTTAAAATATATTCATTAAGAGGAACTGAGTCGGGAGGGTGCTAGCAATCCAACAGAAACCTACCATTGTCTCCCACGGGGTCTCATTTCATGGAATGACAAAGGGTCCTTATTATGCTCATCTGCAGCAGGGAAATGTCCACCTGGGTAGTGTGTGGAACACTTCGGATTTCTTGCTTGGCACAAAATGCTGGGGCTGTGGCCATGGCTGCTCTACACCAGCCCCTTGCAATTGCTCCGAGGGCCCCACCACACTCACCTGAGGAAGGAAGGAAGGAGATATTCAAGAAGGAGCCATTTGCAACAGAAGTCACTCCCTTCACTGTTTTTGTGGTTTTGTGCTTATTTGGGTTTACAAGTGTGTTTTCTTTTCCCCTAAATTGCTCTTGCATATTCAAAGGGTGTTTGCTTTATGTGTTTTGATACCATGCTGTTCTCAAGCCCTGAATGTTTTTCATGGCATGTCTTGTGAAGCGTACAAGCTGAGAAGTGAATGTTGGTGACTGAAAAGAACATGCCATTCCTCAAAGTTTTCAAGTTAGCAACTGCAAAGCAGAAAGTGAAGTGAGATTTCTGGGGCTCGGGGCTAGCCAGCTGACAACAAAAAGTGCCTTTATAGCCCTTACTTTAAGCTTTAAAATTAGAACTCGACTTTCTCCATGCTAAGGTAAAAATGTAAAAAATAACTCTGTATTTATCCTGTGGTTTTTTCTATATGTGTGTAGGGGTGTTGGGGCTTTGGGATGTGTGTGTATATGTTTACACTTGGAGGCCAAAGATAAACATCAGTGGTCATCCCCACCTTATATTTTGAGACAAGATCTCTCCCTGATCTTGGAGCTCACAGAGTCAGGCAGCCGATCTGGCTAGCAAGCTCTAAGGACGCCCTGTCTCTACCTTCTAAACACTGGAAATACATGAGCACATGCTGTTATGAAAGTGGGCACTGGGGATGAAACTGGGTGATAACACTTGCACATCAATTGCTTTACTGACTGATCTAGACTGATCTATCTCTCCAGCCCCCTAAAATAATAATTCATTTGTCTGAAGGTAAAAATGTTCAAAACAACTTTCCACATGGTGAGCTTTATTCATCTTCTCACTTTTTCCACACTCCTCTGGAAAATAAACCCAATGTATCTACAAATTTATAGTCTTACGGATCTTAGAATTCAAGGGAACCAAATTCTAGTTTTGGCTTTCCCCAGAATGAATGGACTTGAACCTAATACTTTGTTTTGGGGGGAGCTTCAAAAATTACCTGCCTAGATTACCACTATGAGTCATAACATAAACACCATGCGGGTTGGCCATTGCCGAAGTGATAGGCCATGCTACACAACCAGTGGGTGATGCGCTCCTTGGAGGGAGGGGCATTTTTAATGTAACAGTTACAAGGCTGTACATTTCATGGAGGGGAAGTAAAACAATAGTGTGTCTATCTGCTTCCAGCTCCTGCTCTCTACCAACTTCTCTGCCAGGTTACCTGATCCTGTATAGTATCCCTAACATATCCCTGAAAAGGCAGCATCCAGTATACTGTAAAATTTTTCCAAGGGAGAAGTTAGCACAGCTCAGCATCCCTTCCAGATTTTGCTACCCCGTGAGGGTTTCCTGTCACTTTCCTATGACTCTCAATTACATTGCCTCTGAGTGATATCAAAATAGAGAATGTTGCTTTTTCATGCCAAAATTTGTCTGGCTGTACTCAAGTAGTTTCCCATGCCTTTGCTGAGGAATCTGATTTTGTTGCTGTGGATAGAAGGTACTTAATGTTTTTAACAAGCCCTTGGGCATTTCCTATGACCATAAGAGTCAGAGGATTATCAAGAGTCCCATCCCATGTTTTGACTGCTTCCAAAATCCAGAAGACATCCCCAAACATCTGGAAGGAAGACAAGAAGGTGCAATACCTGAAAAGCATTGAGTGTGGTAAACTTAGCATCAACCTCTGCATCTATCAGGATATTGGTGCACACCCTTCTAGGTCCATAGTTTTCCACTTTGCAGAATCCATATTATAAACATGCTAGCAGGGCCAACAAGATTGTTCAGTTCATAAGTGAGCTTGTTACCAAGCCTGAAGACATGAGATCAGTCCCTGGAACTCACACAGAGGAAGGAGAGATGTAACTTCTGAAAGTCTCTAATGTCTGCATGTGCACTGTAGATTTCAAGCCTCCCTTCCGTGACACACACATCACACACAAGGAATAAATGTATAGATAAACTTACAGATAGACATTTGGGAAAATCCTACAATGGCTGTGATGATTGCTCTTGAGTGCCAACTTGATTGTGTTAAGACATCCCTAGTGAGGACTAGGGAGATGGCTCAGTCATCAAAGTGCTTGCCACAAAGCATGAGGACCTGAGTTCGGATCCACAACACTGATATGAATGCAGTGGCTTTCCCTATGATCCCATGTCTGGAGAGCCATGGGTGATGAAGGGAATGGAGAGGAGGGAAGAGAGAGAAAAGGAGAAGAAAGGAGAGAATGGGGACATGAAGGGAGGGGAGGGGAAAGGAAAGGAAGGGAAGGGAAGGGAGGGGAGGGGAGGGGAGGGGAGGGGAGGGGAGGGGAGGGGAGGGGAGGGGAGGGGAGGGGAGGGGAGGGGAGGGGAGGGGAGGGGAGGGGAGGGGAGGGGAGGGGAGGGGAGGGGAGGGGAGGGAAGGGAAGGGAAGGGAAGGGAAGGGAAGGGAAGGGAAGGGAAGGGAAGGGAAGGGAAGGGAAGGGTTGGATTCCTGGGGCTTGCTGTCCAATACACCTGATGCACACAGCCAAATCAGTAAGCTCCAGGTTCAGTGATGCACTTTGTCTTAAAACGTTAGGAGATGAGCAATCAAGACAGATACTCCACATCAACCTGTATCCTCCACATGCACACACATACATGGTTATACACAGGAACACATACATACACACACCAACACAAAGAAGTGACTAGAAGTTTAATAAAGCATACGTACGTGTGTGTGTGTGTGTGTGTGTGTGTGTGTGTGTGTGAAATCAATTGGAAGTATTCTGGACAAATTGAAGAATTAATTCCTTGACAGATTAATCTTTTTGAATCTAGCCAGTGTAACTTGCATTTCGGATGTGATAAATTCCATAGTACACAACAAGCTCCCTGTTTACGACCAGTCATGAAATACAAGCAAAACCCACTTAGAAGTTCTCCAGTAAACCCAATCTATCTCTACTGTATTTTCCCCCCTAGTGCTCCCTACAGGACTTTGAACATTAAAAACCCCGAGAAAGTAGTTTGTGAATGAGTCTATCAAAATGAGCAACTAAACACATACTTCAAACTCACCCCCATGAGCTTTAACATATCTCACTAATTAGGATACGCACAAGGTTTAGATTGTCACTGTCAAGGTGGTTATCTGTCCTTGTTGCTTTGTTTTGTTTTTTAATATGCTCACTCTAGGCATGGTGATGGAGTCCCCTCAGAATTCTTGATCTCAGCTATGTCCTTCAGAGCTCTAAGCATTAGACTTTGCCCATAATTAGTACTTCAGGAAAGTCAAGAAGTTGTGTCCTTTGCCAGGTGATACAGAGAGCTCGGAGTGGGAAAGGATAATAAGATAAGTTGAAACCATCTGACTCCCAAACATACCTGAGATTAATTCATTGCTCACAAAGGGTGGGAAATACACCTAATCAAGAACAATAGACAGGTCTGGGGATTAAGACGCATTCCCTTTCTTTGCAGTGTGCTGGGTTCCTGTCAAAGAACAAAAAAGGGTACATGTTTTTTTAACTCCAATCTGTAGGGCAATGGGGAAGTCTGCCTATTCAAAAGCAGCCTTCTGGGATGTAAAGAATGGACTTTGAAACGTTGGTGAGGTGTGCCCCAGTGGTAAAGCACTTGCCTAGCATGCCTAAAACCCCAAAGTTTCTTCAGCAGCACTAAAGAAAGAAAGAAATATCAGCCTCAGAAAAGACCCCTGGGCCCAGATATTTTGGTCCTGTTGCTCTCCTTGTGGAGCTCCAGTCCACTCCAGGTCTTTCTATCTCCCCCTTCTTTTATAAGATTTCCTGCACTCTGCCCAAAGTTTGGCTATGAGTCTCAGCATCGGCTTTGCTACACTGCTGGGTAGAGTTTTTCAGAGACCCTCTGTGGTAGGCTCCTGTCCTGTTACCTGTTTTCTCCATCTTCCAAGGTCTATATTGTTTGCCTTTCTGAGTAAAGATTGAGCATTTTACCCAGGGTCCTCCTTCTTGCTTAGCTTCTTTAAGTATACAGATTTTAGTATGATTTTCCTATATTACACATAAAATATCCAGTCATAAGTGAGTATATATCATGTGTGTCTTTCATCAGTGGCTGGCTCTTTGATCACCTCCCCTTGAGTGGGGAGTGAGGAGGAACAGCCTTACCATCCCACAGAGGAAGACAACACAGACAGTCCTGATGAGACCTGATAGGCTTGGGTCAGATGGAAGGGGAGGAGGACCTCCCTTATCAGTGGACTGGTCAAGGGGCACAGGAGGAGAATAAGGATGGAGGAAGGATTGGGAGGGGCTGAGAGAGGGGGCTACATTTGGGATACAAAGTGAATAAATTGTAATAAATAAAAAATTAAAAGTAAAGGACTACAGCAGGAAAAAGAAAGAAACAAACAAACAAATCAAACCCACTTGAGTATGCATTTTTCATTAAGGCCCTAATGAAACCATTATAGTTAAGAGGGCTAAGCATGACCTTAACTAAGAAAGCATCCTTTGTATTAGTAACGAATGTGGCCATGGGCCAAGTACATGGATTGTTTTGTTGGTGGTGGTTTGTTTATGTTTTATTTTTTCCTTTGCCCATTTATAGATGGTTTGGTAGACATTGAGAATAAAGTCAGGCAAGCAGTCACCACAATTACAGAGGTGTACCTATGGGGTACAGGAGAAAGAAATGGTTGGGACACTAGTTTAACCATAGGGAATAAGAAATTGATACACCACAAGGAGAGCAACAGAACCAGAAAATTTGAACACAGGGAACTTCCCAGAGACTCATACTCCAACCAAGGACTATTCATGGAGATAACCCAGAACCCCTGCACAGATGTAGCCCAGGGCAGTTCAGAGTCCAATTGGGTTACATAGTAATGTGAAGAGGGACTGCCTCTGACATAATCTGATTGGCCTGCTCTTTGATCACCTCCCCCTGGGGGGGAGCAGCCTTACCAGGCCATAGTAAAGGACAATGCAGCCACTTTTGATGTGAACTGATAGACTAAGATCAGAAAGGAGAGGAGAACCTCCCCTATCAGTGGACTTGGGGAGTGACATGCATGCAGAGGGAGGAGGGAGGGTGAGATTGGGAGGGGAGGAGGGAGGGGCTTATGGGGGGATGCAGAATGAATAAAGTGTAATTGATGAAAAATTTAAAAAAAATTAAAAAAAAGAAAAGAAAAAGAAAAAAAAGAAATTGAAACAACCTGTCACTGTGTCTAGATTTAGCCAAAAAAAAAAAAAAAAAAAAAAAAAAAAAAAAGAGTGTTTTACTCTGCTTTCTGTGATAAACACCATGACCAAAAGCAAATTAGGAAGGAAAGGGTTTATTTCAGCTTACCATTCGTAGTCCATCATGGAGGAAAACCAGGGCTAGAATTCAAGGCAGGAACAAAAGCAGAGACCGTGGAGAAACACTGCTTACTGGCTTGTTTCACGACGCTGTCTCTTCTAGCTTTCTTATACAACCCAAGCCCACCTGCCCACAGTAGACTAGGCCTTCCTACATCAATCAGCAATGAATCAGCACCAGGCCATTCTGATAAAGGCAATTGAGATGCGCTCGCTCAGGTTTGTCTCAGGTCGCCAAACATTAACCAGCACAGCCAAGGGCTTTGAATACGTTTTCAGCGTTCACTCCCAGCTAGGAAGTTCACAGCACTTACTGCCAAATACTGGACACCATGCTCACAGGAGCAAAAGTTCACACGGAGCATTCACAGTTGCACATGCCCGTGCTTAATGGCCTCTAGTAGTTTGCTGGCTATCTTGATGCCTACTGTGAGCCAACCGTAGAGCAAACATCTGTCTCCATCTTTTGACTGGTTGAGATGACAGAATCACTCCACAGAAAGGCAGCTGCTAAATGGATGAGGAAGAAGCTCCGTAAGCAAAATGTTTGCCTCACAAGCATGAAGAACTGAGTTCAATACCCAAATCCCACGTAAGAAGATGGGTGTGCTGATACAAGCTTGTAATGCCAGTGTTTGTGAAGTGGAGACAGGTGGAACTCTGGGGCTTGCTGACTAACCAGGATGACTGAGATTGACTTCTGGACTCCACACTCATGTGCACATGTATGCAGCATACACACACAGACACACTCACAGAGACAGAAAGACAGACACTGAGAGACAGAGACAGAGACAAAGAGACATACAAAAATACAGAGACAGACAGAAAAACAGAGATAGAGAACTGCTTTAGGTAAGGCACTGGGTGTGACTAGAGTTATGATATTTATCCCTTGCACATGAATAAGAATGATTATGAATATGTAATCAAATGAATGCAAGGTCTTCAAGTCTGTATATGACTTCTTTCTCTCAAAAGGATGAAGTTGCAAACAGATGAGCAAATGCTCAAGAGAACTGGTGTAAAGGAAGAAGAAGGAGTTGCCAAGCCACCTCCTCTGGCTCTTTAAGTGGTGCCACAACTCCTCCCTACCGCATAGTGCTGTCATCTACGCTGAAGGTCATTATGTTCGCACTGTGTCACAGAATCAGGATTGTGTATGCGTGTAGCAAATGTGTGTCCCATGCAAAAGGCTGATGGAAGGGCTCACTTTCCACTGAAACTCTAATGAGGAAGGGCCAAACAACAGGGCCAAGCCTGCCACAAGTCAGCGGGGACACCTTCTTGCAAAGCTAATGTTGAAAGCAGCAGATTGTGTCTTCACTATGAGAGTCTGAATAGATTTGCCTCAGTATTAAAGCTTTGTCTTTCTCCTTTAACAGCCATTCATTTGGTCACTTGTGGCCAGTGGATGAAGAAACAGAGAGCAGTTAGCATCTGCCTCCCTGGCTGCCCAGTGGAGATATTTTCTCCAGATTTCTAGGTGAGTTTCTCAGCCAGCACCCTTGTAAGGGAAGCAGGTCCTTCACGCCTCAGGCATCAGGGATACAAGGCCTCCATAGTATTTTTGAAAAGGCAGTATCGCCCACTGACGATAAAGGGGCATTCACAGTGGGCAAAGACATTCCACAGAAAGGGGTGGGGCTGGGCTACCATGGCAGGCTGAGCACCGACTTTGCAGATGGATTGCTTTTTTCCATGTCTCTGGACTTGAGCAGGTGCCAACGCAGCTACTGGCTTTAGGAGACACCCATAGGCCAAGATAGCAAGCCCCCAGCTTTTCCATGGAATTTAGCAGCAGCTACCAGGGGCGTCATCACAGAGCATTCATTTTTTCCCTCGCCTGGTTTCCCACATTCTGTGACCACCTCAGTTTGTGCCAGGGAAAATAGCGAAAGCCTAGGTAAACGAAGGGAACCCAGTATTCACCAGTCTGGCCTTAAAATAGCCAATGGACTGCCCCCAGCCCAGAGAGTACAAAAGCTCTGACTGTAGCTAGTGTGTTCAGGGAACCACCCAGCATACCCCAAGGGCTCACCCCATCCCCTGAAAGCCTGAGAGTGGACAGCAAGGGAGCCAGGCTTTCTGCTGCCTCATTCCAGGGGGGCCCCTGGGACTTAGGTGAATATTAATGAACATTAAGTAGCCAGATACAAACCATTCTGAGCCAGTGGGCAGGGTGGAGACATTGGCAAAGAGTATGTCTGGGGTGGGGTAAAGGATTGGGCACAGCAAATGTGGAGAGCTGGGAGGAAGGTGTTCTTGGAGGAGAGAGAAAGCCTGAAAGTCATAGAGTGTGTCCCAGAACAGAGAAGGGAAGCATCTCCTTGCCCACTCCTGGGCAGCCTGGGCAGATCTAGAAGATGCTGCTGCTGCTGCTGCTGCTGCTGCTGCTGCTGCTGCTATTGCTGCTGCTGCTTCTGTCACAGGCTATGTCTTCTAGATAGAGTGAACATAGCAAAGACAGAGAGGATAGGAGTTGGTGATAATTACTTTTAATTGCCAGCCAACTTGCCATAGCCTATAATCACCCAGACAGTGAGTACCAAATTAAGGAATTACCTAGATCAGGTCGGCCTACTGGTGTGTCAGTCGAGGGGTGGGTCAGGGGTTGTCTTTATTGTTAAATTGCCCAACCCACTATGGGCAGCTCCACACCCTAGGCTTGTCCCTGAGATGTCTAAGAGCAAAGACGTCTGGGAAGCAAGCAAGGACCCACATGTTGATTCTTTTCGGCTTCTGACTGGGGGGTGTACATGAGTGGCTGCTTAAGTTCCTGACTTAACTTCTCCCAAAATAATGGACAGTAACTTGGTGTTATAAGTTAAAATAAACCCTTTCCTTCCTCCATGGTTCTTTTGGTCAAGGGTTTTTGTTTTTTGTTTTGTTTTGTTTTGTTTGTTTGTTTGTTTTCCTGTCAGCAGTAGAAATGTAGGTCAGACAGGGAAAGACGAGGGGAAAAAACACTGTGACTGAGGAAAGGGAAGAGTATGCCATGCATAAGCTTTTCAATGTCTTCTAAAAGAGCTGCTCTAGGGAAGTTGCCTGCTTTGGAAAACAAAAATTCCAAGCCCCCAGTGAAATCTGAATTTCAGATCAACACAGAAATATTCTTTTCAAAATAAAGACGGCCTGCGAAGCATTTACTACAGGTGGCATAAGGATAAGTGCATCCCATGCAACATTTAGAAATACTAAAATAAATAAACGAGTAAGCATCACATAACGTTAGCTGAAACCTAACACTCTTATTTTGAATTTTAAGATATAAAAATGTTTGGGTATAAATATACCCCATGCATTATTTCCTTAGGATAAGAATGTAACATGCACTCTTTGGACATATGTGTAGTATCTGAAATAAAATTTAATAATGTTACCTGGGATGTAACATTTGGTCAAACTTGAATTCAATCAAAATAAGTTTTGGTCTAAGTAAGTCACAGGCAATGCAATATCTGATGTAGCACAGCCGGTGTTTATCTTTAATTTGAGTATGAGTGGCTTTGCGATGCTTTCCTGAACTTCACTCTCTCCCACAAATTTTCCTCCTCACTATGCGTGACATGGCTCTGTAAGATTCACCGAAAGATCTGATAGCCAGGACATGTATGTGTTCTCTGTAATGGAACCATGCTGGCTTCACCTACTATTAGTTGTGTGCTCTTAGGCAAGTGATTTGGCCACACATCCCTAAACATTCTCATCTGTTCAGTAAGTGAAATGATAATTTCTTAAATTGGGTGTGATAAGGAAACAATATAAGTAAATAATTTTTAGGTGCATGGCAAGTACTCGGTCAATAAACACTGTCCTTATTTATTAGTGTTGCCACTAGTGTTTGATGCTTGATGAGTAAGGAAGGGTGGCAGAAACAAGTGGGCCCGTGGGTGTTGAGGCAGGCTGAGCCAACACAAGGCTTCTTTTGCCAACTGTCTGACCTTTCTGTTGGGTTACAATATTCCTTCCAATTCCAAAATCCCATATTCTAAAACGATGAAATGGATGAGAACACAATGGGATAAAACCATGCTTACAGACAGACAAAAATTGACTAAAGGGATTAGAAAGTGAAAGTGCCCACTGCACTCTTGAACTCACACTCACAGCAGTGTGCTTACACACACAGAGGGCATTTTGGCCCACCATATCCACTTCTGGAGGAGGGAGGAACTCATGAGGCCTGACACCTCCTGAAGGATTTACCCATAGGTGATTGATGGGAGAGAGACGTTTTCTTCAGTTGTATAGCTACTAGTAAGTTGCACATATTCTTGTAAATAACCCTAATGAAACTCACTGGAGCATACAGAGAGAGAGAGAGAGAAAGGGGAGAAAGAGACACAAGCAGACTGAGATGAAAGTACAAAGGGGATGAATTAAGATGAGAAAAGGGTCACAAGAAATGAGAGAATGCAAGACAGGAAAATGGGATGAATGTGATCAAAATACATATAGATACATATAAGGAAAATCCCTATATAAATCAATATCTACTGATTTTTTTTTAACTTTTGTTTCCTTTTTAATTAACTACTATAATTCGGTTACAGAAATGAAGAATGAAGCTCTTCCCCAGTCCTCATCCCAAGTCTGTCTTCAAAAACATCTTTTGAATGATTGAATAAATAACATTTTAGATTACTAATCCTCTCTGATATTTATGTTCTGTCTATATAATACTTACTACTAAATTCTTTTTTTTTTTTTTAATGCAGTTTATTCAGGAACATTGAACAATCCTCGGACCCCGGGGAAAGCCAGCCCACAGCTTAAATAGCCTCTGGGTAGCCAACCCAGGCGTGCCACGGGGGCAATGCAGATAGGTCCATATAAGATACATATAAGGAAAATCCCTATATAAATCAATATCTACTGATTTTTAAAAGAAAAAAAAAAGTAAATGTGGAAAGAAGGTCGTTGACTAGATTTTTTTTTAAAGCTTGTCTCGACATGAGATGTAACTGGTCTCAGTTTCTTGTGGTCGTGGTCTGAGAAAGTCCACATTTGCAGAGACTAAAGGAAAGACCATGACATTGGACTAGAGGAACCTGGTGCCCCTCCCCAAATTCATAGGTTGTATTCCTAACCTTCGAGGTGATGCTGTCAGGAGGTGGGGCTCTTGGGAGACGAGTCTCAGCACCTCAGATGAGGATTTGCACTCTCATTGCAAAGGTTCTCAAGTGACCTCCTCACCCCTCCTGCGACATGAGGACACAGAGAGAAGGTGTTATTCATGAACTTCAAGTTTTCAGCAGAAACTGAACCTACCCATGTCTTAATCTAGCACTTTCTAGCCCCACGACTCTGAAAATCAATGCATATTGCTTATGAGCTACCCAGACTATGGGATTTTTGTCAAAACATCACAAAGAAACTAAAAATGCCTATGGTGATTCCAGGATGGCCAAGCAGCAAGGTCTTCAATGCTGCAGGTAAGTCTAATGGGGTAGAAGATGCTGTAGATGGGAATCCATGTTGATGGAGGAGATAGATTACAACTGGTAGATCATGAGACACTTCTCCAAGCATCCTCAAGTCACAACACAACAGACTTCGGTAGAAAACTTGAGAGGCCATCTTACTACTGGACACTTCACCTGTGTCTCACTTAGATCCATCTAAATTCAAGGGAGCGCCAGCCAGCACCTCAGGGTAGTCACATTCCCAACAGCCACCACTCCTTCTGTGGCCCAGAGCCACTCAGATGGGCTTTTCAATGATGTTGGATAGTTTCATGTCTTGATAGCTATTTCTCACTAGCTCTGAGAAGTCATCCCATAGTCCCCAAGATAATATCTGTTGCTATGCTTTTACTCTGAGGGAAGGATATAAGCACCAATTAGAGTAAGCAGATTGCTCTAAGTTTTATAGCAGTTTCCTTCTACAGGAAGAGAGGGGGAAGAGGCTGTGAGATTCAGAAACTAACTAAACCTCACAAGTTCCAGAAAGCCAAAACTTACAAGATCCTGGAGGTCCCTTGCCAAGGAGATAGAAGCAGAAATGACTGCTCCGGAGAGGATGCTCTGATTAGCCCAAGTGCCTGGAGGAAACACTCCACCCTCTCCAGATGCAGACAAGCCATACATAGTTCCAGGGATACTGCTTTTGCCAGTCATTGCCCACTCTGAAGTTGGCTTTTCAGTGATGCAGCCGCCTCTACGTCATCCATAAGTAACCTCCCACCTACCCGCCCCCATAACTAACCCCAATATGCTCATTGATTCTCTGAGTTGGATATTAGTCATTAGTGCCCTCTCTGGAGTGGGCAGACATTTGTTCCCATATCCCCATAAAAAAACTTCACGCAACATCCCACATCACACAACATCATCATGGGCTATGCTTTCCCGTATCATGGACTAGGAGGCAGCTGAGGTGGAAGAGGGCAGTCAGGAATTCAAACTACACATAGGGAATCAGGAACCTTTGGGCGAATTATGTAATAAACAGAAAATACAATCTTTTAGCCTGGCACATTCATAAAAACACACTGAAACCAAATCCATCCTTTAACGACTCAACAGGCTAAACACAGCCACACCCAGTTACAAGATAGAGGGAGTATACTTAGGCTGAGGTGGTGATAAAAAAGTCACACAGACCCAGGTATAGAGAGTTCAAGATCAAAGCAGCTTCTACTGAAGACTTGCTTTCTGCTTCATGGATGGTACCTTCTCTCTGTCCCCTCATGTGGTGGGAGAGGTGAGGGAGGGGGCTCTCTAGAGCCTTTGCTGTAAGAAGGCAAGTCTTGCTCATGAGGATGATAGATAGCCCCTCTCAGAAGTCCTGTCTCCCTCCAACATTGCCATACAGCCAGAAAGTCAACACAAAGACCGTTGTTTGAAAAAGAGTAACTTAGAGGTGGAAAGCCAGACAAGGTGTGAGTTTACAGTAACTATGTGACGTAAGTCCTGGAAGAGTGAAGAATGTTCCGAGCAAAGATGTGAAGATTTCAAAGGTGTGTGGCGGAACTGGCTCGTGGGAGAGATTAGCTAAGGAGCTAGATAGGGCACAGATTGAGGTATCTGGCCATAAGCCGGACTCTAGATTTCATTTCAGGTGCTCAGAGACCAAGCTGCTCAACAGTGTGCTCTCTATAGTCATCTGCTTGGGAACTGTAGCTTAAGGAGATTTATAAAAGCATTGGATGATTTACCAACTTGAAAGCATTTTTTTCACCAAACTGAAATTCTGCCTACAGCATTGTTTTCGTGATTTACCTCTATGAACCTAAGATAGTTCACTGTGCAGGGAAGGCAATATCCAACTTCATGAAATTGCAATTATCTCCGTATAACCATTCAATTTTCAGGAACTAATCTTACAGATATTCTTGAAAGTGCACCAAGTTGTTCATATCAGTATCGTCTATAAGACCAAACTGTGGTGGTAACCTAAGTGGCTATTACAAAGGGACTGGTTAATTCACTCATGACAGCAACGCGTCCCTAAAATAAATGCAAGTTAATAAAGAAGACAAAAGTTCTTGACATTAGAACAATCCCTAAACATAGACTATGAAGATAACATCATTTACAGCAGACATGAAAAAAATCTATAAAATATGTCATTAAAAAAAGAAAAGACAAAATTGTTACAAATTAAAGAGGCCTTGAGGAGGCAGAAAGCAGCCTTATCAATTAAGTGTGGGTTTCCTTTAGTGACTTCTCCCAGAGATTATGGTATGAAAGGGTGAAGTAACTTGATAGTAAGTGAGCTGGCAAACTACGACCAGGGGACACAAGCGATCAATGTCATGAGAGGCAAGCTGTAGCCAAGTGACCACTCTTGGTCAGAGGATCAACATCAGGGATAAGAAGTCAAACTAAAGTCTACCACTTTGATGCTGTATCATCTCTGAGGTCATCCTCTTGAAACTCCACGGCCCCCGCTTAACCGGAGGAAAACATCTGCCAACACAGACTGGGGAAGACTCCCATGAAACCACTGACCAGCTCTGTCAAAGTCATAAAAGACAAGGGCTGAACAACTACAGCAGAGCAGGCTAAACCAAGGACACGGGGCAGCTAACTTAAAATATCATCCGGGATGGCATCCTTGGAGTGAGAAGGGACACTGGGGCGAAACTAACAAAATCTGATAAGCTGTGAAACTCAGTCAGTGATCTGCTCTATGCCAACACCCAAATTAATTGCAATCGTTACTGTGGCTGTGCAAAATGTGGCATTAAAATATAAGATGCCAGCAAGGGGGACACTGCGGGGTGAGGTTTATCTTGGCCATTTTTCTTTAGACAGTTTCTAAAACAAAACATCTATTAAAACTTAAAACAAAGTAGAGATTATCTGAGTATTTACTTGTAAATAAAATCTCTTTGGAAAAATACATAAGAAATAGACTGGTCACTTCTGTTTCCTGCAGGGAATGACCTAAGAAGGTTTCGCAGTAACCAGTTTTATATTTTGAACTGTCAGTCAGGTCATTATGCAGCCTCTTTAGACAAAAGACAGTCTCCATAGTACAGAATTAAAACTAATTCATCTAAGCAGCTTCTTTCTAAAAGAAGCCTTTGTTCTGAAGCACCCTCTTTTAGTAAGACAGTGAACCAGCCCTCTTGAGAGAATTCATTAAACTGTGCTCACTCGGATCTGTAAGCCACACGGTTTAAAACTGCAAGGATCCAAGGCAAATGGTACCAGGACCACATACATTTTGAGAGCAGAGAGGGGGCTTTGGTAGAACACTGGATATAAGGAATGATGAAGAAGAGTCTATCTAATTATCCAGGAGAAAAAAAAAAAATTCCAGGAGCGCAGGTCTGGAAATGATGGGAGAATGAAGGATAAAGTGTCCAAAGCGGGAAGCTGATTACACGGAGACTAAATTTACTGACAAGTATCCAGCAAGGGCTGAGAAGATGCCTCGGTGCTTGCCGAGGGCTTGCTGTGCAGCCTGGGTTTAAACTCCCCGCACCTCTGTGAATAGTTCACATGACCACACGCCTGCCTATAACTCCGAGCTGTCCGGGCAGAGCCAGGAGGAGTGCTGGGATGTTCGGGCCTAAAATCTAGATCCAAGCTCAGTGAGAGATCCTGTCTCAAGGGAATGATGTGAAGAGTGACAGAGAAGGACACTTGATGTCATCTTCTGGCCTCTGCATGAGCATGCATGGGCAAAAAGCACACTACCATACACACATCCACACAAACACACACACACTCTCTCACTCACACACATACACACACAGTCACCACACACACAGTCACACACATTACACACACACTCACATGCACTACACACACATACACACAGGTTCCACACACACAGGCTCTACACACACATCATACACACACACACACACACACACACACACACACACAGTTTTTAACTAAAAACATGAATGAAACACACAGTAGGGTTGCTTTCCCTCTGGCTCCCTGTAGACAGTTCTCTGTACCATCCCATTCTAGAACGAACCTCTCCCTGCCTTTGGCCCTCAACCAAGAGCAACAGACCAGACCACAGCCCCAACCGTCTAAAGGGCACCCCTGCGCTGTGTGAAAAGCTGGTGCTAGAGTCCTTTCCCGCCCTTCCCCAGCACCCTCGGGTTTCAGCCACTCCTCAGCAATAACCACTTGGGAGGTGACAGGGCGGTGAATTCCGATGTGTCTCCATGAGGGAAGCCCAGCTCCTTGGCAGACAGAGCCCTAAGCCCAAGAGAGAGGACACAGGATTAACAGCTCCACCAAGCCAGCCAAGGGCCAGGAGCCAGAAGGACACCCACCGAGAGAGGCAGAGAAACGGTTAATAACTCAAGGTGACACATTAAGCCAGCTACTGGGGGCTCCAGTTTGGCTGATGGTGAAGTCAAAACAGAACCATTGGAAACTGGGGAGGCGCTCTCGTTTGTACTGTATTTTTCCACACGTATTTTTATTTTATTTTTGTAATTTGGAAATGTTCAACGGGGAGCTGGAAAATGCAGGCTGGAGAACCCCCAGGGTCTGAGGAGGTGGGACTGTAAGTTTGCTAGCATGTCAATCAAATTCAGGTCAGCAGTTCCCACCTCGGACATTAGCTATCCTTGAGCTTGACTTCCTCCCTGCCTGGCATCACCCGCCATGCGGTGGAGACACCCTCACTCCCTCTCACTTCCTTGGCCATGTGTACCAGTGCCACAGCTTCAAGCCAAGCCCTATTAACAGTGGGCTCTGTCCACCGCGGCACGCCAGCCTCCTCCCTGCCAAGGCCAGTGGATCTAGAGAAAATGAAGAGAGACACAGACATCTGCGGCCTTTGGGGGAGACTGGACCAAAAGGTGCAGTAACGGGAGTGTCCCGTGTCAGCCGCAGCGGTGCGCGGCCTTTCTGTCCTGACAGCTAACAGCCCTGTGGAACTCGCAGAAAGGAGCTGGTCTTGGTCAGTTAGATGATTCTGTGGGCTGGGAGGCTGTATAGTCAGTAAAGAGCTCACTCTGCGAACGTGGGGGTCAGAATTTAGACCTCAAGGCTAAGTACATGGCGGGAGGGGGTGGCATGGAGAGCATGCTTGTACTCACAGCGCTAAGGGAGGCAGAGATAGAAGGATCCCTGGGGCTCACGGGGCGACAGGCTAGCCTATCAGCACGTCTCTGTCTCAAAAAAAAAAGGGGGGGGGAACAGCTCCTAAAGAAGAACAGCAAGATTGTGCTCTAGCCTCCATGTGAACGAATGTGCACACACACACACACACACACACACACACACACAGAGACATCTGCATACACAAAAAGAAACTTAAATAAAATGGTTATGTGCCTCACTTCCTGGAGAGTACAGGGAATTAGCATAAATTGTGACATAATATAATATACTCAGCAGCTCTTGGGATCTTGGTGTGACCAGGGCATCTTCCCAATACGGTGCACCCTTCTCCCACTTTAATACTCAGATAGCACTTTGCACAGCAGAAGGTAGAGGGGTCCCTCAGTAACCCCAGGATGCCAGCTCCAAGACGCAGCTGGGTACTGAAACCTGAAGAGACACAATTCTCTCTCTTTTACAAAATGGCATACTGTTTGCATACAGCTCACACACATCCTTCTCCACGCCCACTGCTTTAAATTAGTCACGTCCAAATTTTGACATTTCAATTTGACATTGTCCTTTACAAAGTTCATTCTAGAGAAGCTCACATTTCAGTCACACACTAACAATAATAAAATAATAATAATAATAATTGCAAGATCAAAAATATTTCATGATGTTTTAAGTAAGTTTGTGCTACGGTGGCGAGCTGTTATAGCTTTCTTCAGCCACACACAGGAACATCTAAATCACCTTAGTGTACCCTTGCAGACTGTTTTAACACCTCGAGGAAAGGCTGACAATTCAAACTCTTATAGCAAAGGTAAATAAGTTTCCCACATAAGTTCACGGCTGGCTCATTTTTGCAGAGGCATCTCCACTTGATGTTTCTCTGCCTGGTTTTGGTTTCTGTTCCTAAGAGGGCAGAACAGTCTTACCGGGTGTGTAGCCTCCCATTGTCCTCCGGTAAGCACTGCACCTGCTGCTGAACGCTCCCCACCCCCAAGGGTCTCTGGATCTGATAACCCCAACTCCCCTGCTGTTGAGATGCCTCATCGGATGAAACATTTTCCTCTCATCCGGCTGAGGCTGTAATACTGAGCTCTCCGGTTCCTTAATGATGGCTGGGAGTTAATGCCTAGCGGGTCATCCACCGAAGACCTTATCCACCCAGGAGCAGCCCCGGGCCCATCTTACGGAACAGTGCAGAAATACAATGTCCCTATTGTTCCCTAACTGGAGGACTGAGGGACAGGGGGGGAATGCCCACACAAGCCCCCCCCCAAGAAAAGATTAGTGCAATTACTAGCCAACATTAATGGCTATAAGCCAAACTACTCTCAAATCCTCCTGAGCACCAAGTCGCCTCGGAGTCTCTTAAAAATCCCAAACACAAGACTATGTGTTCTTCTAAATTTTGCCGTGTTGTTTCCAAAGGCTTCTGGGCCAGCGGGTAAGGCTGCCCTGACCCGCAAGGCTAATAAGCACAGAAAGAAACAGTGAACAATGCGTGTGTCTAAGCTGAGCTGCGGGTCCCTATGCCCCCATGAGCCTGTAAGGGGCAAAGTCCCAGGGCCGGACATCCCCGGCAATCTCTTCACCCCGCATCAAATAGGAAAACTACTTTTTATAACATAGCCATAGATTGTAATTTGCATTAGTGTTGATTATATTTTCTCTCCTTTTAGCCTCAAAGGAGTAATAGTCCCTTAGCCCCATGGGCAACCAATAGTTCCCCTGGCCATTCTAAGCTTCTCATCAGGAGTTACAGAAAAATAAATTCTATTCTATTCTAAGACTTGACATTCACCTATTTACATGCCTGTGTGTGTGTCAAGATACATCCTGAGAGAAAACATTTATAGCAGGCGACCTACCTAGGGAAAACAGACTAACTGTGGGTGACACTAGAAGATTTAAAAAAAAAAAAATGCAAAGGTATTTGACTAATACTAAATCAGTCAATTGATTCACCAAATACTAACCACTGATAAATTAACTGAGACATTAAGAAAAACATTTGTTGATTGGAAGAAAATCTGAAATTTGCACTCAAGAAATCAGGTATGTATGCAAACAAACATAGAAGTACATGCTTCATAAATCAGTAACAACGGTTCTGGGAACTCTTCAGGTTTCCCTCGGGCATTAAAAGAGTGGCTAGAACTCTACAATGTTCCAGATACAACTCGGTGTCAGAGGTTTGAGTCGTCTCTCTGACTATCCTATGAGAAGCTTTTTAGTTCCAGAGAAATCCGCGCAACTTAGAAAACTCAAGGCAGAGAAAAAGAAACTATGCTCAAAGCTGAGCAAATAAAAAGATGATTCTCTGTGCTATAGAAAGTGAGGGAAATGTCTGAGCATGTGTGATTCGTGACTGAGAAGACCTCGAGGCGGTACGAACTGCAGCGTCTATGGAGCTGTGAACACAGCCCCGTTTCTGCGAATTAGTGCCATGCCTTTGCAGCGTCTGGCCTCATTTCTCAGGCAATGGGCTCTCAGAGCTGGCTCTGGAAGGAGCCAGAGCCTGACTTTAAGTCACTAAATCACAGTTTAGTGACTTGATAGAGTGACTGTTTTGTATTCATGCACTCATGTGAACAAATGGTAAATCATTTATATATATAACATTCATAGTTTATATTCTTAGGGATGTGCTACAAAACACACACACACACACACACACACACACACACACACACTGGAGTGTGTGGGGGAACCTGTTTCTCACCTGGGAAGTCCAAAGTTTTACATAAATGGAAAGATAAATAGAACCACAAATGACTTCTATACTTAAACTATATTCACAAAATTTTGCACTCAACAGTTTCACAAATTAATAAACAGATCATTCAGAAAAGACAAAAAAAAAAATCCCAAAACAAAATGTGCCATTTAAAGGTAAGAAAATGTAGTCTCCTAGACGATATATTGAACAATTTTTTTCTGTCGCACACTGGTGAAAAGATGGATTGCTGCTAGGACAGTTTTCTCCTGGATATCTAGAGCTAAGTGCCCATATAATTACAGCGTCTATAAGTGATCCAGGCAATTCGAGGCTTTGTCGAGTTAATCTTTTAAGCATGTGTGTGACATTCAACCAGGTACCCCCACCCAAACACGGCACAGGGACAGGTCCAGTATTTCTCTCTGCAAAACTGGGGTGACTTCATTCATGTCTATTACAAGGCACAAATCCAGGGATGTTTATTATAATCCAGAAAAAAAAAAAGGAACAGAACAAAGAACAGCAAAAGGCTTTTACAAAGAGTCCCCCCGAACTCCAGGATTCCCCTTTTCCTCGTTATAGGCCAGGCCTATAGGGAGCCCAGCTCATCAGCAACTGTACGTGGATGAAGTTTCTAGATAAGGACCCTGCCTTACCCACATGCTATAGGAAACCAAATCCACTAGCAGTGCCCACCACTACGTGCTTAGATCCTGCTTTTTTTTTTTTTTTTTCAAATACTGTTACACCTTCCTCCTTTATGCCTTTCGTTGAATCATACAGACCGAAGGCAGAGGAAAATCGCAGAGGAGGTAAAGAGAGAAGGCAGGGGTCAGGCTAGAAAGGACAGTCGCAAGCAGCTTGGCCCTGGGCAGAAGAATTCTCCATTGTAGAGCACCCCTCAAAAGCAAACGCTCCCACCCAGTTTTCCTGTGTCCCGCCATTCCTATCCGTATGTGCAACCCCTTTGCAACATCAGCAGTAGGTAGGTGCTTCAGGTCCCTGTCTGACCCAGAGCAAAAAAGAGTGGAAAAGAGGACCACAAACAGGACCCTCTGTCAAAGCTGAGGGGAAGTCAGATCCAGCAGTCAGACATCTCTGAACCTCGGCTCCTACTCACCTGGATCAGGCCCAAGGCTTGACAAAGAAATCAGGTAAATGTCCAAACTCCACGTGGGCAAATCCAAGGGGGTCTGCCCTGCCACTGTTTTCTCTGTCCCTTGGCCATCTGGTATGGTGTAGCTCATCAAGGGTATGATCCTTTTTAAGTTCGCCAAGGTTGCAGACATGGAGAGGGGTCTAGGGCCACCCCACCACCATCCCCCAGTCTCCACGCGGCTTCGGAGTACCCGAGGTGGAGCGGCCAACCCGTGCTCCAGACATTGAATGAGCCTACAGAATACCTCAATCTGATCTTTTATAGTGCTTTGTTTATTACCTGCGTGCCCTTATTTCATAAGGGAACTGAGAAAGAGAGAGAGGGTGAGCAGGAATGATGAAGATGGCTGTTAGGAGCGGCCCAAAGACACCTTTTCTTAAGCTTCATTCATAGCAGCAAATGAGGCTAAACAACCTCACAATTGTTCTCTCAAATGTCACCTTTCTGTGTACGCCACTGTGCCGATAAAACTCGGCTCTCTCATTTTTGCTCCCCCCTCCTAAAAATTACTGTGTTATCCTCCAAATATCTCCAGAGAAATTGACCCGACAAGGGAATCTTTTCTTCTTCTCCCTCCCCACCCCTCTCCCATTTTTTTTTTTTCTTTCTTCTTCACGCAGCTTGAACAATTTGGCTCTGTTCTGTGTGCATTCCTGTGGCCCATTCTTCCTCGGTCCCCTGTGCAGGATGGTAGGTCAGGAGAACACTGGCTCACATTCAGGGCCAAGATGGTGCTTACGGGGTGGGGGTGGAGTGGAGAAAAGTGAACCGAAGGTACCTGGGATTGTTGCACCACCAACCTAATACCTGAGCAGAGAGACAAAGGCTCTTTAGAAAAAGCCCAAGCTTGGGGCAGCCCCTCCCCCAACTCTCCGAGAGTTCAAAAGCTATCGAGAGCCGAAAATACGACCCTGGCGTAATTAAAGTTTTCCAAGTCATTCTAGGAGATATTAGGCATGATGACAGAGTCCACCGCTAAGCCTCTGCATTGAACAATCTCTGCTAAGGCGCGGAGGCCTTTTTTGTGCATGGGTCCCCACGCACGCGGCCCACGCACACCATGGGCGTTCACTTCTGGACAAAACGATCAATCCTCTCTCATTCCTACATCTTCTCCTACGCTAGGGGTCTCACCATGGCTCGGCAATCCCTGATCTGCGAGGGGGGAGGAGGGGGAGCCAAGAATCGAGAAAGGTGTCTCCAAATGACGCCCAATCTGCTTGTAACAAGAATTTTAAAGTTTTTTTTACACGTGAACTCATTTCGTTCGGGATCTCAAATGAGTACCCGCCCATGAAAGAGGAGAAGAGCATCAAGAATAAGTTCCGGCGCTGAAAAAGAGAGTGCGTGGAGCGTCTGCGCACGCAGGAAGGCGTTTACATCGACTGGTTCTCTTTTACATGAGGAAAGGCTGGCCTAGGCCAGTGCATCTGCAATCCGGTAGTGGGGGATTGGAGACAGGACGATTGACAAGGTTATCAACAAGTGCCTGATTCAGTGAGAGACCCTGTCTCAAAAAAAACAGAAGGAAAAAAAAGGAAGACACCTAAGGTTGACCTCTGGCCTCCACACACACATGAATACACAAACACGGAAAGAGTGTTTAGATGGAAAACTGGAAGTGAAGGCCAGGCTGAGAGGGCAACGCGGAAGCCGAAGCCAAGCCTGCATGCGTGTCTCATAAAAAGAAAGCGAAGACGCATTCTGGAAACTGCTCTGAGTCACCGCTTATTTATTTGTTTTTCAAGAAGGTGGTAAGCTCCATGAGACAGGAACCATGTCACCGAGTCCTCGGTGTGTAACACAGAGACACGTTCACCCCCACGGCTCTTTGAACACTGAAAAAATCCCAGATCTGGAGAAAGAGAAAAACAACCACAGAGATGAGCTGGGCAGAGCTCCGCCCACTCCCTGGAGCAGATGGAAACATTTGGAGGAGCCTCTGGAGCAGATTATTAAGCACAGCACTGTTCAAAATGAAATTCTATCAACTTACAACTAGATAAATGGTGAATTCATCTCCCCCTGTTCTTTCACAAGGTCATGCTATTATCTTATTCTGCTTCTGTCCTGACAGTATTTATTTTCTCTATTTCCCATTCTGATAGTCAACACTGTCACACATTCACCTTAAAGGGGCCAGCGTGGGGCTGGAGAGGAGCTCCGGAGATGAGGCGCTGCTGTTAAAGCATGAGGCCCTGACTTTGGTCCCTCACCCCCACATTTAAAAAGCCAGGCATGGTGGCATACACTTGTAGAACCAACTGGGGATCTGGGAGCAGGTGGATCCCTGGAGCTCCGGAGCCAGCCAGCCTTGTCGTCGGTGATAGACACTGTCCCCCAAAATAAGGTGAGTGAGGTTTGAAGAATAACACCTGATTGTTGAGCTCTGGCCTCTACATACACACGCACACATGTGCACATGTATACCAGGGCACACATACACCCATACATAAACATATCCACAAGCTCACATGTGTTCGTTCATATACATATATGCAGACACATACGTGCATCCACAAATTTTCCAAATGGGCAATGATGTGAAATGCCAGGAGAAGCTGAAAGTGCTTTCATTTGTGGCTTTGAAATCATCCAGACATAAGACAGCAGTGCAGAAAGCAACAATTCTGATTTAAAAAAAAAAAACAAAAACACTGCATTTGTATGTGTTGTAGGGATCATTGCTGATATCACGGGCTGCACAATAAAAATTTTTTAAAAATGTTTGTCTAGGACTCAAAGCCTATCCCAGACTGGGAGAACAACTGTCCCACACCACTGAGTAAGGAACGAAACTCCGATGGCTATCGTCATTCTCTCTTCTTGTTCCCCAATGAAAATAAAAATGGCAACCAACACTGGCGTTGTCACTAGACCGTTTCCTCTGCTGTCCAAGAAAAATACCAACAAAGAGTTCTTGTGAGAATCAACCAACCAAGCGGAATTTGCAATAAAGGACCCTGCACAGTCCGTAGTTATTGGCAGCTTGTGGCGCATCCTTCATATCCGTCTAACTTGTAATGAACTTATGTACATGGCTTTTAAGGGAACTAGGAGCCAACCGTTTGCCAACAACCGCTGACCAGTAACATAATTACCCACGAAGAAAGGAAGTCGTTCCAATGATGGAGGATGTGTTCAGGCACGTGGAGGCATAGTTAAGTACATTCTTTAGTGTTTCCCCAATAGGGGCATGGCACAGAACACTGAGGGAGGGCAGCGGGGATCAGGAGGGTGCGGCTTGACTTTTTTCTGCCCACCCTGCTATTGTGTGGGGATGGCCATAAGGAAGGCAAAAAAAAAAAAAAAAAAAAAAAAAACCTCAACCTTCTGTCTGTCACATGTCTGCACAGGTTCATGGTTTCCAAAGAAAACTCGTGAGTGTTGGCAGATCAGCTTTGTTGAGACCTGATAGGCAACACAAGCTCGAGAGGGTTCCCATTTCATGGACGAGAAAATAAAGTTTACCCAGACTCGCATGGTAGAGGATGGCTAAGGTTCTCGGCCTCCTGCCATCCCAGATGGGCAGATTCCTGAGGGTCCCCTGCCAGCCTCTGTAGCCAGCAAGTTCCTGGTCAAAATACTCCCTTAGTGTAGTCCCAGCACTGGAGAGGAACAGGTGGGCTGATGCCCCCCTAGCCTACTTGGGGTTTTACATTTCAAGAAAAGAAGGAGAGAAAGAGAGATGGGGTAGAAGACAGCAAGGCTTTCCTCAAATCTGCACACACACACATGCATCTGTGCACACATGACATGCACATATAGGCACACACATACAAAGCACACAAAAGCCATCTATTCTTAAATGAGTCTCCTTTGGAAGCAGAGCCTCCAGAAAGTTCCATCTTTCTTAGGCCCGAATTTGGGCAAACAGGCACTTTATAGAGCAAAGACCCAAAAGCCATGTTATTCTTTTGTTTTGTTTTGTTTTGTTTTGTTTCGTTGCAAGACAGGGTTTCTCTGTGCAGCCTTGACTCTCCTGGACTCACGTTGTAAAGAGGCTGGCCAGGAACTCACAGAGATCTGCCTGCCTCTGCCTCCTGGAGTGCAGGGATTACAGGCGTGTGCCACCTCACCTGGAAGAAAGCCTTGTTATTAAGCAGACCACACAGGTCCTCTGCTCTTGACAGCAGTCTGGGCCCTCGTCCTTCTTACATTGTATTGCTTTTATTTACAACACCAGAACTTTGGTTTTTCAATCAAAAGCTTGTATGTAACAGCAGAATACAGCTCTCAGAACAGGGGGCTATTTTCTGTGATTGGATGGGGTTACGGAGAAGAGAATGGCTAGATACCTCTGTTGACTGCTCACAGGGGCTTTCAACGAATCACCAAAGCACTAGAGCACATATGGTTGCATATGAGCGTGAGCGTGCTCCTGACACCTGGAGCACTCTTAGCATCTCCTGCAACTGGTCCCAAACTAACAAAAGGGAAGCACAGAGGGGCCTGCACAGTAGTACCTGTGGAAAAAGAGATAAGGTGGCAACCATTCCTTCTACAAAGAAGAGCAAACAGGTAGATTCGAGGTCATGGTCGTGTGAATGGTGCTTGCAAGGGCAAACGGAGCTCTGTGCCCTTCAGCGGTGTGTGCCTTCCTGTCAACTGTGTCACCATATTCTTTTGGCATAAGTGCTCCCATAATTATAACCTCTGGTCACAGAGGTTTGAAGTCAGTTGAGTCTCTCAAGCTTTGCCTGTTTCCAACAGGAAACTGAGGTCTAAGCCAGTTCTTTAGCATACAGTCATCACCTAGTGGGGCTCCGAGGGCTGATAGTTGGGACGTCATTCTTAGATAGCACACTCTCTGTCTTAAAATTCTTCATTAAAGTGCTATTGTTGGATTTGTGACTCGTGAAAAAACAGAACAAACAAACAAACAGAGAGAGGGTGCAGGATTGAGGCCTCTGACTCCCATGGTCACCTTCCCAAAGCAGGTTCTCAACCACTTGGCCCCTTAGCCCCCTTTCCACCCTTCCCTCTGACTGCTGCCCTCCACATGGGACAATCCCCAGGTCCTGACAAAGAAAGTCTGCTGTTCTGTCAGGCCCGCCAAGGCCACCAGGGACCCAAATACAGGTGCCCAGAGGACCAAGGCAGGATGCCACCTGTAGATTCCTAGATGGGGAAGACAGAAGCCATTTCTGAGCTTTTTCAAGAAGGGAGGTGGCAATCCCTCACCTACTACCAGTCCCCTGCGGGGTTCCGAGTTCATAACGTACTAGCTCCCTACTGGGTCTTCACATTTTTGGTTTGCTGTGGGACCCTGACTGTATGCAGATTAACTTGGCCCTGACTCAGAGACGAACCCTAAAACCGGGCTCATCTGTCAGGGGCCACGTAATTGAAGAGAGAGTGTTTGTGCAGGACTGCCAAGGCCCTGCATTTGTCTTTCCATTCTGCCCAAGGTGGATGGGATACACTTTGTCTTCCACTCAGGCTCTACCAGCCATTATTTTAGCAGCAATGTTGAGGGTAAACTGTCCCCCGAATGATAAAAGGCCGAATTCTCTCAACTTACACAATAACCTCTATGGGGTTGTAATTCACACCAGTGGAGTACAAAGAGCAAGGCCAGGAGCCAGGGGAAACCCCTTTTCCTCAAAGTCCCTGCCTCCTAGAACTATGAAAGATGCTCCAATATTTTCCTGGGATGGACTAACATATAAACTCCTAAAGTGGGGACCAGAGAGATGGCTCAGCAGTTAAGAGCACGTACTGCATTTGCAGAGAACTCCAGTTTGGCTCATAGAACTCATATCAGGTGACTCACAACCACCCTTAACTCCAGTTCCAGGGCTATCCTGATGCCTCTGGCTTCCTTTGATGCCCCACTCACATGTACACACACACACACACACACACACACACACACAACATAAAAATATTTTTTTTCAAAAGTTAGCTCCCAAAGTATAAGAACCCTGCTTGGCTCTCTTGTAAGCACTGGACAGTATTATGATAGTTACTGACTGAATGTTTAGAACCCCAGTCCTTTTGTAGATCTGAACTGTATGCAGACATCATACTCATTTATATTTGTATCACCTTAACCACTTGAGTTTTAGAGTTAGGAATGAGGAGAGAAATGACAATGTTTCTTTGGTTGCTTGCCTTCCTTCTCCTTGTACCCGTCTCTGTAATAACCAATAGCAAATAGGCCGGGAGGCCCCCTGGCTCCTTAACAACGCCAAACAGGTGTGAGAGATTAGCTCCCTGGACCCTGGATGGAGCCTGTGTCCAACAAAACAATGTCAAATTCACCCTAATAAAGTCCAGGGGCTGTAAGCAATTCTCCCCTGTTATTAGGCAGGGAAGAAAACATAGCCTGCTCCTTCCCAATTAGCTTGGAGGACCCTCTGAGGAGTCGAATTTAAACCAGAGAGCTGCCATGTTCTGGCTTCCACTACAGACAGGCCCTGCCTCCTCCTCAGAATGGAAAGTCACTGGCCCAAGTTCCCAGCCATCTTGGCATGATGGTGCAGACAGCCCCCAAGACCCCCACCCCAAAATCCATGAGCTGTCTCTGCCTCTGATTCAAACCATCTTTTCAACTCGCTGCCAGGTACTAACTTTGATTTTCCATGTGGAGGCTTGGTCTCATTTGCCAGGTCAGTGTTTATAAGGATGGGCTTTTTGACAGTTGTACTATCGATGAAATGGGGGATGAGGTCCCTCCCCTTGAACATGAATCACTTTCTTGTCATCCAAACTAGGGGGAAAAGACCAACATCATGAAATAATAACTACGAAGAAGTAGAAACCACAAAGGTATCTAAGTGGGTTATCTCATTTTCCTTTCCTTTCCCTCCCTCCACTCCCCAGCTCAAACCATGGAGTGGAAATAGGAAGACCTCAAGATGCTACGAAAGGATGTCCCAGAGCTCTGTTTCTTCGTGTCTACACATGGGTTCTATTATGGGTTCAGAGTGAAACATCAGCCCCCGCAGATCATGTCCTGAGCATTGGGTCCCAGACTAGAAGTGCTGCTTAGGAGGTGGAGCCTGGCTGGCAGAAGTGAGAAAACAAAGAAAGCCCTTTGAAGGTTTTAGCCAGACCTCTACTTCCTTTTACCTTCTGCCCTTTTACTTCCAGGTCCACCTAGCCTGAACAGCTCCACCACCATGAATGAGGCAGTGTACACACCTGCTTTGTCTTCCCTGCTATGATGGACTGCAATCCCTCCGGAATGGTGAGTCAAAACCAATCATTCCTACTTCAACTTCTTTCTGTCAGATAGTCTAGGACACAGCAATGCAAAAGTAGCTAATATTGGGTCAGACCATGTAAGTCACCCCTATTCTCTGCCCCATCTTAGACTGTGATTGGAGGAAATCTCTGTCTCTCTTGACTATCTTACCTAAAGAGAAAATGTTTAAACAGTTTTCATAATTAGAAGCTCTCAGTGAATAGTAAGATATCTCCAGGCACTCCCTTAAAACTTTAAATTAAATATTAGTTCGGTTCGTTCTCCCAAGAACATTGATTCTTGGTACCTCCTCAATTTCCCCTTCTGGAAATATTGTAGAATTACACATTTGGGCTCTGGAATCTCCTTGTGGCCATTTGACCAACAAAGTATAAACAAAAGTATGAGTATCTCTGTTGTGAATGTAAACATGTTTTTGTTTTAATCCCAAGTGTAGGATATGGGACTGATTCAGTGTCTGTAGCAGTAAACTATTTCCCTGGTGCAGGGCTCTGAGAGGGGCCCTTTGCCAGCTGCAGATAGTTTAAATCTGAGGACTCCAGAAAGAAAATAAATGCCAGAGCCCAGAGAGAGAAAAAGGGCTCCAAGGAAAAAGAAGGCTGTGGATGTTCCCCACCCAACCCTGCTGTTCCTTGTTGCTGTTGATGCAGAGTGAGAAGAAATCAGAGATCTCCTGAAAGGAAGATTGGGCTTCCCCCAAGGAACCTGACGGCCCTAACCTGCAGAAGTAGCCAAGAGAATTGTACCTCATCTCCCTTCTACCTGCTGATGGGGTGTTGAAAGGGATTGGGATGGAATAGGGAGGAAGAGGCATAAGAAACCAAAATAAAATAGAATTTTAAAGTAACAGCATCATATCACTCCCAAAGAATTCGAATGTGTTTACCCAGAACATTCCCTGTGCAATGTTCCCAGGAAGTTCTGACAGTGTCTGGCCTAGAATAAAGATAATAATGACAAATGAATAAAATTCAGCTTCTGGTGATAGAGTCATACTGATTTTTTAATGTGCTTCTTTAATGGCCTTAAACCATTTGGATTTGAGGGGTGAAACTACAAAAGTGAGGAAAGTAAATAGTTTTGAAGGAAGAGAAGGGACAGAATATGTTTTAATTACTTTGATGACATTGTGACCAAGTACCTAATAGAAACAACATAAAGGAGGTTGCTTTAGTAACAGACTACAGGGATGCAGTCCACCATGGTGGGGCATCATGGGGGTGGGAGTGTCTTGTGGTTGTGGCAACAGCAGCATGAGGTGACTGACTACATCATCACCGTGGCGGGCGACCAGGAAGCAAAGAGCTTCGTTCAGATCCACCCTGTGTTATAACCCATAAGGCCCACCCCGTTGAGCAAACTACTTCCTCTAACTAGGCTCCGCCTGCTAAACGTTCCAAAACAGCGCCACCATCTGGATATCGAGTGTGCAAACCACATGAGCCTTGGAGGGGATGGTTCACGTACAAAGCACAGCAGACTGTCTAACAGGGTTTCTAGGGTGCCTGCCTGAGCTGTGTTCAGACTGAGAGGTGGTTAGGAGACTGCTCCATCTCTGTTAAGCCAGGTGGCCGCTGCTGAGTTTGTATAGCTCTCCTTGTGTTTACAGTAAAAGGTTAAAACTTACTGTGGGGTTGTTGGTTCCCACACCACAACCCAGCCAGACCTGACTGATGCAATAGCACAACTCCTGTTGGGAAACGCTCTCTTAAGTCTCTTCTGTCACCTTCTGCTCCATTACGAACACATGCATTTGTTTGTTATTGTTGTTGTTGTTATTGTTTTGAGAAGGGATTTCTCTGTGTAGCCTTGGCTGTCCTGGACTCTCTTAATAGACCAGGCTGGCCTTAAACTCACAGAGAACTGCCTGCCTCTGCCTCCCTGGGTGCTGGGATTTCAGGCGTGTGCCACTGGGCCAGGCTACTAACACATTTTAAAGTGTTTGCTACAGCTGGACAGTCTAAGTCTCCGCATAGAAAGGACAAAGCGTCTAGCATGAAATGAAAAACACACACAGCCTTAGCTGGGGAAAACTCTTCTCAAGCTTAATTTCAATGTCCTTAGTGATCATGGCTGCATCTACAAAGGCAAGACAGAGCTGACACAGAAAGAGTAAACCTAAATACTGGACCATCCTAAACTTCTCCGACTCTGCTTTCTCTTATAGCTCTCCCAATACAACCCATGTGGACACTTGAACCATTGGTGTGTCGTGTTCTCGTGGATAGCTCGCACAGAGAAAGGGAGATAGGGTAGCTCCAATGGACATTTGGTTGTGAGTGTGTTCTCTGGTGAGAAGTTCCTGAGAACTTTTCTTTTCTCACTGGCAAATGTCTGAGGGAGATCAGAGGAGGTTCCTAACTCATCTAGGGAAAGGGCAAGAGCAAACGGCAAAGTCTTCCCTCGCCAACAATGCACCGAGCAACAACGGAAGGTAGAGAGAGAGGGAGTCACTGAAGAACATGCTGAAACAGCTACCTGTGCCCTAACGAGGGCACCCGAATGTTCCGAACACTGCTCTGGAGGTCATCTGCCACTGTGATACTCTGTAATCTATCTCTCCTCTGTGGACCGGCTCTTCCAAACACAACCACGATTGCTCAGGGGAATGGCAAGACTTGTCAGCTTAAAAGCATGTTGTTTTTCATTTGGTTCCTATTGATTTTATTGATTTAACTCCTCACCTATTAACTTCCAAAGACTCTCTGCAACTCCAATTTTATCATAGAACTCTTAACTTCTTGAGAGAGAATTCCTAAAGCGAAGCCTCCACCTTTACCACCCACCTGCAGGCAAAGTGCGGAGGACTCAGTCCAAGCTCAGCCCCACAAGGGTCCCATGTCAGCACTTGTAGGCTGTTGACCAACAACATTTTCCCAAGCTCCGCGCCGGCTGACCTAACCTCATTAAGGCAACACAAGACGTCTGTGTGATTGATTTATCCTGCATCATAAAACCAGGCTATTACTCATGGGGCAATCTGACACATTATCTGCGCCTTCTGTAAGAGGTAACAAACCAGCAACACCATAAACCACCCTGCCATTTGGCGAGAGATAAATTACTAATCTGCGGTTGTCATAACATAAGTGGATTCTCATTATTGTCTGGTACAACATCAAATCTCAAGGTCCCGTAATTACAACCCATTGATTTTTTTTTTTTTTTTTGTCACCTGCTAAAAGCAAAAGCATAGGACCTTATCATTTTAACAGCAAGCTCCAGTTGACTGTGAACTCTCATACAGTAAGTTGCAGGTGCAGCCAATATGTTCAGCTGCTTCTTCTTTCCTCCCTCACATACTTGAAGAAAGCCTGCACTGAAAATGAGTCACTTACAAGGGAGTCCGGACTTTCTCATGCGTCATTTCTCTCTAACTTACATCTGGTCCTTGCCAAATTAAAAAAAAAAAAATCAGAAAACACAAAACTTGACAGAAGAAGCTGCAGACTTAAAGGATAAAGCATGTATGTATCTTGGTTGTCCTCCTGAGCTGTGTGGTCCTGAGCAATGTGTCTCTGTGTCTCTGTGACTCGCTGGCTAAGAGCACATAGTGTTCTTGCAGAGGACCTGAGTTTGGATCCCAGCACCCGGGTCGGGGGGCTCACAAGGACCTGCAGTCGCAGCTTCAGAGGAATCTGATGACTCTGGCCTCCCTGGATACTTGCACTCATGCCCACATGCCTAGACAGAGGCACAAACACATACTCATAATTAAAAATTAAAAAAAAAAAACAGAAAAGTATTAGAAGGAGGATGGTACCTTAGAGTATTCACCAACTTTAAGGTGCCTGGGAGGATAAATGAGCTAGCTCATGTCAATCACTCCAAGAATGCATTCAAGGCACATAAGATATTTCTATCATCGTCATTATTATTATTGTAATCAATAACGGCTCCTCACCTACCAGGCTACAATTCATTGTTAGTAGGAGACCTGCTTTGAGTATCTTTTTTATACACTTAGATATTGAGACTGAATTTCTGAAGGCAAATGCTGGGCTTTATCGAACCTTCTACCCCACAGTCTAGCCACATCCCAGGTGGGCAAATCACTCACATAAACCTTAGTGTGAAAAGTAGATGGCATTTTCTACTTTTACTTTCAGTGGTCTATAATTGGGCAGTGTGGAAGGACTTAGGGAAAAGATGTTAACTTTGAAGACTAAGCCCAAAGTGGATTATCCTGGCCATGTACACAGACCAATGATTGCTGTTGCAGGATGCTATAAACTAAATTTCCAGGCTGGAGGATGGCTCGGTTGGTAAGCTGATTGCTGCTCAAACATAGGTCTCTGAGTTCAATCTCTAGAACACACCTGGACAAATGAAACAGCCATGGTAGCTCGTGCTTGTAATTCCAAAGCAGGGGAGGCAGGGACAAGAGGATGATTATCCTTTGCAACAACTTCTAGGTCAGTGAGAGATCCTCTCTCAAAATAGCAAGGTGGGTGGCATCGTGAGGCACGGCACCCAGGTTTCCCTCTGTCTGGCACAGGAGGCATTTGCATACACGTGAACACATGCACATACATGTGCGTGCACACACACAGGGGAGGAGGGAGAGAGAATGTGTGCCCTGTGTAGGAAGCTGAACCTTTAAGGAGTTCTAATCCAGAGACCAGACAGCCCTATAGCACTTGAACATTCCTCTTCAAGTCTGAACCACCTCAGGAAGATACAGACTCCTGTTCTAGGGCTTAAAACACCTTGCTGTCATCTCCTGGAGGAACACATACCCTAGAAGAAGTAAAATAACTGTGAAGATGGGGAGAAAAGTAAGGACCATTTCCATAGCGGTTATAACTCAAAGCAGCCCAGACTCGTCACCAGAAAGCTTCTAGCCATCAGCCTGCTTCTCATCCACAAAACGCAGATGCCTTTATCCCTTTTCTTTCTTTCTCATAAAGGAAAGCGGTAGGACGCAGGAGGGGCCAATGTGGCCTTTCTGATGTGTCAGAGTTGTGATAAGCCATGTTTAAAGTTTACCCAAAGTGAAAGAAAGTGTCAACAGAAACTCCTGACCAAACTCTCTGATCAGGTCAGGCAAACACATAATCAAAAAAAACTCAGTCAGGTTCACCTGTGAAAGGGTGGCCATGGAGGGTGGGAACACTTTAGCTCTGTGATTCCCATAGGAGCCAGGTGTATTTAACATACATCTTTCCAGCTGCTTCTCTTCATGACCGTGCCATAGCCAGAGCACAGCAGAGGGTGTTGCTTCATTAGCAGGCAGAGAACCGGGCAGTGCTAACCAAGGCCAGGAAGAGCAACCGATTCAAGGAAGGATGGGCTGGACTCCGACAGTGGACTTAGCCCCGGGGTCCATGCTGTAAGAAGAGACACAGCTAAAACATCAAAAAGAAATGGAAAATACAGCTGTGGTGTGAAATACTGTGTACCCCCGGGGGGAGTTAGCTCATGTGAGTGGGAGAGCAAGCAGAAGCCTCAATGGCAACACAGACCAACAATAGTGTGCTTCCACATGGGACAAAAGGCTAGACGCAGACTGTATTTCCCCCAGGGATAAGGAGCAAGAGGAGCAAGACTAGGGTGTAAGACTTTAACCAAACAATTTCGGGATCGGGACTGGGTTTCAGTTGCAAGGAAGAGGTAAACTTTAAGTCACAAAGGGGAGCAGGTTAGGTGATCATAGCTTGCCTACCATGCCTAAGGCCCTGGGTTTTTTTATCTCAGCATAGAAAGAAAAGGAAGGAAGGAGGGGTGGGAAGCATAGGTCCAATTCTCTGAATTTAATACATACAACAAAATCAAGTGGACTTCATGAATAGGTCGGAGTTTGGGTTTCCTCTTTCATGAAACACATAATTCTAGACCTCTAAGGCAAATGGAATGGCTAACATACTGTCATTTGAATTCACTCGGGAACCAGCTGGAATGATCCTTGGATGGGTTAAGCTGGGTGACCAGAAGCCAGCAGAGACTTACTGTGGCAACCTGTCCTCTCTCCGCCATCTTACCCACAGATAACTGTCTGCCGTGCACGCTCCTTCTCACCGTCTCAGACTTGAACCTGAGCTAAGATCAAGGCAGAGGCTGGTGGAGCCTCACCACCCAGTCAGCAAGCAGGATCACATCATAGCGCTTAACATGGAGTAAAAACCACTTCACATTCTGAAGAAATAAAAACAAAAACAAACAGACAACAATATAAATATGTCTAGCCAGTAGGGAAATCGGTATGGAAAGCACCTCAGAAAAATTACAAATATATCTACCATACCATCGGCTACATCATCCTAAGTACTTAACACCTCAAAGTCAACACAACACAAAGACACTTGCACATCTAAAGAGAATGATGCACTGTTCACAACATCTCAGTTATGGAAACAACCCAGGTTTCCAACAAGAGAGAAATGGGTCGGGAAACCATGGTATATACACCAAAAAAAAAAAAAAAAAAGAAATGAAGTGCCATTCACAGGAAAACAGCTGTAACTGGAGACAGTCATGAAGTGAATTGAGCCATTCCCTAGATTTTGTGTGGATTCCTATTATGCATGCAAACATGACGTGAAAGCAGACGCAAACTGCAGAGTGACAAAGGCAACTGGAGACTGCAGAGTGGAGGGAGCAAGGGGCTGGCAGAGGGCATGAGGGCAGGATATGCTCTGCATGCATTAAACACCTGCACGAATGTGTCCTTAGGTAGCGGAGCCCCATCCGCAACAACAATCAAGTTTTAATGAAGTAAAATAAGAGTTAGAAAATCAGCTGGTGGCCCTATAGCAAACTCTCAGAATTTGTGGATGTAAGTAGTCATGATACTAGTGCTTTATTGTTAAAGTGCAAAAAATAAAATAAAATAAGATAAAATAAAATAAAATAGACTGGCGAGATGGCTCAGTGGGTAGAAATAATTGCCATATAAACCTGTTAACCAGTGTTCAATGGCTGGATTCCATGGTGGGAGGAAAGAACTGTTTTCTGAAAATTGTCCTTCGAACTCACAGGCATGCCATGGTGCAAATACCCACACTAACACAATCACACGCGCACACACACATATTAATACTAATAAATGATTTTTTTTTGTTTATTTGAGATAGGGTTTCTCTGTGTAGCCTTGGCTGTCCTGGACTCACTTCATAGACCAGGCTGGCCTCAAATTCACAGTGCTCCACCTGCCTCTGCCTCCCTGAGTGCTGGGATTACAGGCTTGTGCCACTGCGCCCAGTGAAAACTTTTAAATTTTAAAAGTGAATAAAAATATGTTAAAGATATGGAAAAGAAGGTGGAGGGAAAGAAAGTGTTGAGAAAGGAGACATCTTGAACATCAATGAGTATTCAGTAAAGAGCCTCATATGGGCCACTCATTTTATTCTTGCAAAATCCACAAGGTCTGGACAACAATGCTCATTACAGCATTGTTTATAATAGCAAAAAAAAAAAGAAATTGAAAACAGCTGGGAGTAGCTAAGCCATATACTATGCCCTTATAAAGCTCTACCACCAGCCCCTCAAAGTCGTGCATAAAAAAGTTTTAGACTGAAATGAGGCAATGTTCAAAGTATGACCTTAACAGAAGTTTACAAATGTGTAAGCATGATGGAATTACCTAATATGTATACCTTTGACTTACCTATGTCTGTGATGCAGTTTTCTATTAATGTACCCCATTATAGTGTTACAGATGGGTGAAAAGAGCTATGGGTATTTTTATAATTAGATGACACAATCAATTAATAGAAATAGCTTTTATTTATCATTCAATTTTGACTCTAATATCATAGCACACTTCTATCAAAACAGCATCATAGAAGGAATCACTGAGGCCAGAGGTCATATGTATTAGACAAGGAAGTTACAGACAATTACAGAACATCTAGACCTTGTCAATAAGTGTTTTTTTGCTATTAATAGTGAAATATGGTTTAGACATTCATAACAAGAAAGAAAGAAAAAAGAAAGAAAGAAAGAAAGAAAGAAAGAAAGAAAGAAAGAAAGAAAGAAAGAAAGAGCCCATCTACAAATGTTTATTTATTTCAACTCTGAAAACAATACAACTTGCTAACATTTTTTTTTATTGCTCTTCAGAGTATTTGGGGACTATCTTTGAAAATGATATAAATCATACTTGTGTTATTCCTATATATATTTTAAAATATATATTAACTGCAGCATATCTTATTAACCACTGGCATAATCCTAACATAATAATCCCAAGATAAAGAGTGTCATAAATGGTTTAATAAGAACATATGGTGGGGGAAATTGGTAGAATCAAGCCTTTGAAGCATGGTTTTTATTTCTCAAAAACAGAGCCATAAAAGGCAGTAGAATATGAAGACAGATTGGGCAAAGCAATGCCTCCTCACTATTGAGAGGAGGCCCTTCTTTAGTCATAGGGGAATGAGACTTCTTTCTCTCAAGTAACCTATGCACCAGCAAAGAGGCCAACTGGACCTGGGACTCTTAAGTCAGAGAGAGTGGAGAAGTGCTAAGGGGCAGTCACAGGAGCAGTGGTGTATCCTGCCGGGAGAGTTCATTTGGCTTGACAATGGCAAGTGACAGGTATTCTGAGATAGCCCACAGCAGACATTTTCAATTAGCTCCATGAGCTTAGCGTTAGGCAAGAGAACTGTATTATCTAAAGGACGCCCTGTTACATATCCAGATGTGTTCCTATGAAGATTATAGAATGTCTTCCTTAGAATATCATCATAAATAAGAAGGATATTAAGGGTCTGTGACTATTTTCCACACGCATGAAAGCCACATTTGCTGTTCTTAAGCAAACACCAAGCATAAATACTGTGTTGAGTCCTGTCACCCAGCAGCAGGAAAGGCTGGTCTCATACCACTATGGGGCCTCTAGACACTATGTGCCCTAACTTGTGGCACCTGTGGCACTGAGAATCAGGTCACTCTGCTGCCTGGCGGGGGTGGGAAGTTCCTTGTGTATAACTTGTTTCAGTAGAAGTACAGCTGGCCTCTACTCTCCAAGCCACCCCAGATAAGGACTGCAGTGCTAGGTAGACAGAAATCTCTATTCTGCACTCCCACTTCCATTTAATCGTCTGTGCCAAAGTCCCTCACCAGAAATCCAGCATGATTATAAACCCAGAGCTCACAGGGGTGATGGCCCTTCCGTCAGGACCCTGCAGTTTACAGAGAAGCTTACACAAGAGGAGGATGGTCTCCCTGCTGGGAGAGGCCTCCCAACAGGTACAAGAACCACTGAGTTTGTTGAACTTCTGATTTATCAATGACACACCTATACATTTGTTTACCTGCCAGAAAGCAAAGGCAGTTAACTTCTTCACAGGGGCATTTCAGCCAACCCATGGCAGGGTCACCAAAAACATTTCTATGATCTCCTATGATGCATTGCCACTCTGACTAGTGGCTGGGTTTGAGATGGTGTCAAAGGCAATTAGTTCTCTATCTCATTCTTGTGCCACTTGGAAAGAGCTCATCTATAGGTAGAATCAGCTGGGCCTAATCTTCCTACTCAAGGAGGAACCACTGATTTAGAAATCATAAAGGACAAAGCTATGATAAAGGAACATGAGTGTCCACTTGCCATGCCCTCCTTTACATCAAGTTGGGTAGGGCTTTAACGGAAGACCCCAGTCAGAGCAGAATGGATTTCCTCTATGGAAAGTGGACAGATCAGTTCATAGTTGAAAGAGGGATGTGTCAAATAAAACAGAAGTCTCAGTCTAATGACAGTGACCTTTGCTTCAACTCTCTGAGGAAAAGAATAACAGTCTCTGAAAGAATGTGATTAGATATCATTAACTTGAAAAAATAAATTATATAGGTCATTTTTTTTTCTTTTGAAATGAACATTTGGAGTGGAAAGCTAGTCTACTGTGAAATCACCAGGTAGACTACTGGAGCAAGGGAAGGCAAAAGTGAGTTATCTTTTTTCTTCTTTATTATTGCTTCTTTTTTTTGTGTGAATATACAAAATAGTGGGTTTCATTATAACATTTACTTTACTGGCTCTTGTATAGCTCAGGCTGACCTCAAACTTGCTCTATAGCCAATGTGAGCTTGGACTCCTAATCCTCCTGCCTCTCAGAGCTGAGATTATAGGCATGCTTAGCTTTTGTGAGAACTGAACCCAGGGCTTCCTGTAACTGCGAAAACACTCCACCAACTGAGCTGCAACCCCAGCCATTATAATATTTTGATAAATATGTATCATTATAGCTTTCTTATATTCTATCCCCACTTCCCTCTCCCCTCTCCTCTTAATGATCCTAGCCCAGTCACCAAATAGTCTCCCTTCTGCCTTCATGTCACTCTCTCTCTCTCTCTCTCTCACACACACACACACACACACACACTTGCAAGTCGAACATATATTTAAATCCAGATAAAGGTGGATTATCGTTAAACCACCTGATTGTCCTCACTTCCCCTGATCCCTCCTCCCTCCCCAAACCATCCCCTGCTGTCATTTATCAAGACTGGACTGATCCTGTGGAATTCCTCTCATTTTTCACGAGGGCTTTGACCTCCAGCAACCTCACGAGCAAGGCCCAACCTGGGAGAGCACTCTCGCCAGGCAAGGGGCGGGGGAGGAAGCAATCGATGTGCTAGGATTTTCCCACACTTAAGAGATCAATTTTATCAGTGTTTGGACATTGGGTGTCAAGGCTGGTCAGATGGGAGCCAAAGGCTGAAGATGGAACTGGGGGTGGGGGGGAGGAATGATTCCAACAGTCTGCTGCGAAGCTTCAATCACAGTTATCTTCCTGGATGGTGCTCTAACGGATGCTTCATTCAGAGGTAACTGCGGCCCCCACTCAGATTTGAAAAAGACTCCAGTAAAGTCTCCAGTAAGCTCTCTTTATGTCTTGGGGAACACACAGAAAGAGGAATTGCTTCTAGACAACAGCAGGTACCAATAGCCTTGAGCTCGGCCTTGGTGATTATCCTGAGATTGTCCAGGCAGGTGCCCTGTCTCCCAATTAGCATGTTTCTTTATCCCAGTAATGCCTTGCCGTTCCCTTGGCTGTTCTCAGGACAGTGACGAGAACTGCTTTCATCAGAGGTGAATGGAAGGTGAAACCCAAACCAGTCCAGCTGCTGCCTGGAAGCATGTCTGAGCAAGGAGGCCGCCGTGGTGAAGACCCCAGCTCCTTCATTCTTCCCTCCTCCTGTGCCACTGTCAACTGCGCTACGCTACTCTACATCTCGGGGCCTCAATTATAGCGATTGACTTTTCCAAGGTTTCCCTCTGGGGAGTAGGGCTAAGCAACTTTATAAAGCTACCCCTGGTGGCCCCTCAACCGTGATCCCACTGTTGGGAGGAGAGTGAGTTATGAGACACATTTCTGACGACTGAGCTCCCCTGAGGCTGAGGTATCTCCACCTCACTTGTCTTCACAGCTCTAAGGGCCGGGTGGCTCCGTAGATTGCACATACCAGACACACCATAATCGTCCCTAAGTGTGCGGAGCTGTAGATTTCTCATTATCAAAGCGCTTGCCTTGCGAGGATAAGGACTTGAGTTCACTCCCTAAGCACCCATCTTAATAAAAAAATAAATAATTTTTAAAAAGCATGAGGGCATGTGCGCAGTCAGTGCTGTCAAGGCAGAGACAGGTGGAGCATGGGCTCACTGGACAGCCAGGTTAGCTAAATTTCGTGTTACAAGTCCATGAAAGACCCTGGCTCAAAACGCCGGTAGACAGCACCTGAGGAAGACCAGCCAAGGTTCTCTCTCTCTCTCTCTCTCTCTCTCTCTCTCTCTCTCTCTCTCATACACACACACACACACACACACAACATACCCCCCAAATACAATTGTCGGTTTCCTTTTCCACCTGACTCCTGCCTGCAGTCTCAGCCAGCCGCTCTGCAGTGTCTAGTACCTACACAGCTGGATGAGGGACCCAGGCATCATCACCCACAGCTCTGCATTCTGCAATCGCTCCCTTCCCACACCAACCTACTCTGTCTGCCCCAAGCAAGAAAGCTAAGCAAACGAAAGAGGGCCTAGGGAACTCCAGGCCCAGTGACTCAGATGCCAGCTCACTCACGACCATAACTCTGTGACCTATGGACTTCACATTAATTCAGCCTCTTCCTGATAGCAGGTGTCAGCAAGAATGACTGGCCCATTCTCTGGTGACCACAAGTGTCCTGCATATCTGTCTTAGGTAGTAAGCAATTGTTTCCCAGCCCTGAAACTTCCCAGACTCTCCTTTGGGGTGCTAAGAGGAATTCAGAGAATTGTTTTGTTTTTTTGTTTTTTTTTTTTTTTTTTTTTTTTCTTCCTTGCTGGCTGCTTTCTGATTGAATCTGACAACAAGGGCTGGGGGCTGGGTGGACTGAAATTGGAAGGGAAAGCCCAGGCTTTAACCAGCCTCTGTGGTTAAAGCTCTTGCTGTGCAAATGTAGCCTTGAGTTTGGATCCCCAGAACCACTGACTGGCTCGGGGGTGTGGTGGCCCACCTGTAGTTCCATCCTCACGAGAGGGCAGGGGATCCTCAGAGGAAACTGGCAAAGATCAAACATATCAGCAAGCTCTGGGCTTTCCTGGAGGACTCTGCCTCGATGAATAAGGTGGACAAGTGGCAGAGGATGATTCCCAACATCAGCCTCAGGCCTCTACATGTGCATGTGCTCACACATCCACATACATGCATGCACAAGCACAGCACACACATGAAAAAGGAAAGAAAAGTAGACAGCAGAAGGGAGAGTGTATTCGTGTCTTGAGTTTTCCTCGGCATTCCTGTCGGCAACCCCAACTCCCATCAACGTTACCCCACAGCAGTAGGCAGATGAAGCCTCCATCTCCCTGTGCCATCCTCATAGTGATTTCTCCGAGAAATAAGCTCCAGAAAGCAACATGGCTTCCTCAGAAGCTCCTGAGAACTGCAACTCTGAGCCTCTCTCTGAGAGCCTGAGATGGTATCAGCAGCCATGCAGATAAAATTCTCAACCCCCCCTTGGAAGTTTCTACCCCAGGGACTTAGCACCTTTCCAGTGGTTACTGTGTAGATCCCAAGGGCCCAATGGCTCTTCTGGCTCCTTGGTTCTACTGAGAGTTCTCCCTGCAACAACCCATTGTTACCATTTCAGTTTCTCAGCCAGCCAGCACTTCTCCGAGAATTTCCCTCTACCAATCTCCCTCTGTTGAAAGGACTGGTTTTGGTTTTCCTGCCTGAACCCCTCTGCCTATTTCTCTGTTCAAAACAATCACTTCTGCCTGTCACCTAGTGGAGAAGCCTGAGGATGGACTCAACGTCAAGCTGGGTTGAATCTCCACGGGCCCGGCCTTCACCGATTGCACCAGAAATAGTTGGGATTTGTGAAAGTGTCACACCTTGACAGGAAGAGGTTGGAATCCACCACTTCCTGTATTGATAAGAGGACCATCGCCTCTTGCGTAGGGTCCATTTCTGATGTTGCAATGGCAGTGTGTGTTGCACACGAGAGAAGTGTGTGTTGGGAAGGTTGCAGATGCTGAAGAAAGGGAAGGAAGTAGGATGAGGGGGTGTACAGTGGGGCAAGGAGAAGAATATCTTTTTTTTTTTTTTTTTTTTTTTTTACATTTGGAGTCATGCCACAGTGTTATATTCCTGTGAAGAATGGCTAGATCAGGAAGAAGCTTGATGGATTAGCGGAAAGTGGGGGTGGAGAAAGAGGCGGCACCATCATTGGCTAAAATTGGCCCCAGACAGATTTCCTGATTGTTCTGCCAATTGGTTTTGCAATAAATTGGAGGCAATCTGGCAAAACATTCAAGCAGGGCATGGAGAGAGTGCTGGGACCAAAATAAGCAACTGTGAAGAACTTGGCAGCTTCTCATTGGCTGCTTCAAAAGTGAGTAATGAGACACCGAGTTGAGAGTTACTTCTCTTATACGTTGATATAATGAAAATTATGAAGTGACAAGTTTTGCCCCTAAAATCTGAGAGGCAGGTATCAAAAAGCTTTGTAGAGAACTGTGATCTACGACTTTCAGTTTTGAGGGAATGAGTTTATGAAGTATACACCAAGCAGAAGTAAAAGAGTAAATAACAACAAGCAGATAGAGAGAAGCTACGTCAAATCAGGTACCCTCAACACCCAGCGGAGAAGACTGCAGAGTAGCCCTGACGAAGAGAGAAGAAAGAAACATGGGCAGATCAGGAAATTAGAAACGGTCAGCAGATACTGTCAGGGAAAAACCCTGTTGAAGCAGCAAGCTGAAGTTTTCCATCAAAAGAATCCTGGATGGAGAACAGTATCCCTTTGGTTGTGTCCAAGGGGGGAAAAATAGTAATATATTACGTTATCAAATTGAGCCCTCAACAATCACCCAGCAGAAGTGGGGGCTGGGGAGGCTAAGGCCATCAACTGGAGCCCCATTTAAGAGAGTCCCAAGCAGAGTCCACTGCACTCTATCCTATCTTTGGCTGAGCTTCTGACACCTCAGTCCCTTGGCAGCCATTTTGATAACATGGAGTAACAGTAGCTTTGGGAATGCTCTACCTTCTAGCAGCTCTCAAAAGAACCATGTTTTAATTTCCACTACTTGGTATTTTTTTTTCTCCTCCTGATTACATAGCCAGAGAGGTGGCCTGACTCAGGACAAGGAGTTTTGAAGAGTACTTGATATAAGCATGGTTGGTTTTGAAATGAGGGGGTAAGGGAGGAGAGTCCCAATTCCAGAGGCATCTTCTCCATTGGCTCAAACAGCGTGTGACAATTTACCAATGTAACATACATTACAAATAGAGAGTCCACTTATGAAGCAAGATGGAGAATAAAGTCAAATGTTTAAGATGACATAGCATAAAATCAGTGTATTGAGGTGACTGGATTTAGCCCACAAAATTCTACAAGAAACTTTGAAATCCTGGCAGAAGCTAGGAAGATTTTCTGGATTTGATTTTTTTCTTTCTTTGTTTTAGTTATGTTTTGTGTTTTGTTTTAAAAAAGAACTATCCCTGATGCTAGTTTTCTTGGATTATTATCTATGAACACATAGAGATTCTGAACAGCTTGTGTGCCATGAACCCTTTTGAGAATTTGATGATTCCAATGTGTAAGCTCAAATGTATAGGATCATGATGATGGAGTATACTGAAATTCAATTGCACAAACACTTAGAAAATAAGACTGTAGCACTTATCATTGCCTTGTCATTAATATTAGTCCAGAGACCAAGGTTCTTCCTTGAATCAGGCACACTTGACACTTTACAAATGCAGCACCATGCTGTCACCTACAAGGTTCACACTCGCAAACTACAAAGTTGAGGTTCACATACACACACACACACACACACACACACACACACACAATGTTCTAAGAACACCTACAGAATGTGCTGGGCCACAGTCATGGCTCTCCTTGGCTGCCTGCAGCTCATGGGCTGCAGACTGGCCACACTTGCTGTGAAGCGCAAGACCATGTGAGAACATTTACTTAGACAGGAGTGTGCCAGCCATGCACAACTTCTGAGAGCAGACAGTGTGAGCCGACCAGTGTCTAAGGAGGAAAACACTTAAAAGGCTGGAACACAAAAGCATGAAGTCAGAGAAATGAGGAAAAAAGCTGGTAACTCACCAGTTAACCAGTGGCCATGTTTTAGTAACCTAAGAATATTTTTTGTCAAATTAATGATTTCATGTTCTTTCTTATTAAAATACCTATTTATGAGGCAGTCTTTTGGAAAGCACTAGGTTATGTCAATCTAAAGAGGAAAAAAAAATCTAAAAATGTCTGGAGCTAACAAGATTGTGCAACAGAAAAATAGGTTTGCTACCAAGACAAGCTAATGGAGCCCAGGACCCACATGGAAGGACAAAAGTGACTTCTGCACTCTATCTGCTGATTTTCACACATCTGACAGAGAATGTACATAAGCTTGTGCTCTCATACACAGAGATAGATAATAATAATAATAATGATAGATAATGATGATGAAGATAGATCATAAATAAATGATGATGAAGAAGATAGATGATGATGATAGATGATGATGATGATGATGATGATGAATAAGAAGAAGAAGAAGAAGAAGAAGAAGAAGAAGAAGATAGATAGATAGATAGATAGATAGATAGATAGATATGAGAAAAAATTTTAGGTGCATATTACTAAGATATCTGCATACTGTCAGCTCTTCTACTCTGGAAAAGACAAAAGGATAGAGACAGTAAAAAATAAAATTAGTGGTTTCCAGGGGTTGGAAGGTAAGAGGGTTGTGTAGAAAAAATAGAGAGGGCTTCCAAGGCAGTGAACAAACCTACTCTGAGTGGTACAGTGGAGGTTGCTTGTTCAACATTTATCTGAACCTGTGGAATTCACAACAGCAAGAGTGAGGCCTAATGTAAAACTTTGGATTCTGGGAGATGATGCCAGGCTCCTGTGGCACTAGGAATACATCACCCTTTGGGGCCACAGTAGGGGAAGGGCGTTTAAAGGTAGGGATCAAGGGTGTCATGGAAAGTCTCCGTACATTCTGTTCGACCTAACATCGATCTGAAACAAAATAATGTCTACGACACGTGAAAGTAAAGGCATAGGGCTTGGAGTCCTTGATGACCATGGAACTTACTTCAAATGTAACCAAAGCATTGTTCACAGCAGCCGATGTCAGCAAGGATTGCAGGAAGGGTGTGTGGAGCTGACTCACACACTCTCTAAATGAAGACATTAATTTGGTCAAAACAAAATCGGGACTATTTGTGGCAACAGTTTCTCCGTGGATCCAAAACCATAAATATTAACTTGCGTAAACTGTTTTTTTGTTTTTTTTTTCAGTTGCTTCTTCATATTTCCTGTGTGGCCCTAATCCTTCCCTGGGGCCTTTTCCTTCACCCCTTTCCTATACTCTATGAGTGTTGCTGGCTTCATCTGTGATTAAATGACCTGACTTCATATGCTTAAAAAAATAGAAAGAAAACCAATTCCCTGTTTCTCCCACATCTAAACTCATAAGGTAGAGGAAACAGTATGCTGGAGAGGAGGGGCTACAACCACCTGAGAGGGAGGGCCTTTCAAACTGTGAAAAGCGAGAGTTTCTCTCCCACTCTTCCCTCCCTACTTGACTTTTTTCTATCCCAGATGTTCTGTTTCTGTCTCTCTGTCCCTCTGTCAGTCTCCCTCCCTCTGCCCTCCCTCTGTGCATCATGTGTGTGTCCTACAAGCATGCCTATATGCAGATGTGCACGCCCACGTGTGCTCACAGAGGTCAGAAGATGATGTCAGCTGTTCTACTCTGTCACTCTCTTGTTATTCCCTGGAGACAGGGTCTCGAAGTGAACTTGAAACTAGGCTAGCAGCCAGCAGGCCCTGTCTCCCTGTCTCTGACTCACTCACACACACACATACACACACACACACACACAGAGAGAGAGAGAGAGAGAGAGAGAGAGAGAGAGAGAGAGAGACTGCTCCTCTCGCCAAATTCTATTAGAAGATTTTTTTTTCATCCTGTCCCTAGTTGGCTGTGTGTGTGTGCCTCAATGTTCCCATCTCACTCCCTAGAAGTGCTCAATCTCAAAACAGAATGGTGTTTGGACTTTCTTGATCCTCACTTAGCCCAGCAGCTCACACACTGCTTCAGCCCTGAGTAGTCACTTGGTGGTCACCAGACAGAAGGGGGACAATGACTTCTGGATGTTTCTTTGGCTCCTTGGGTGGACATTATGGATGCCATGCCTCTGTGGCTGAGCTGCAGAGAGGAAGGTTCAAATGAGAAGTGATTGCCAGGAAGTGTGTCCCTGGAGCAACCTGGAAGCCTGGTGTTCCGACCTGTCACACACACTTAGGATCTCCATCAGCAGCCTGTCTGGTGTTGGCAAGGCCCCGAGAGAGACCCGCCTGACCCCTTCCCCAGACTACAAAGGTAAACTTACCTCTTCCAAATGCAGCTTCTTACAGTGAGCAATTAGGGCCAGAGCCGTCCAGATGGCTCGGCTAACTGAAATGAAAACCATCTTTCCCATGGCCAACTCAGAGTCTCGGGTCTGGTGGTGCCAAGGGATACCTCACCTCCACCCTACGGCAAGGCAACAGGCCTGCAGGAGGTAGAGTGTGTCACTCTCCATGGCAGAGCTACATGCAAGAAGGGCCATCCTGGGGAGCACTCAGATTCTCTCCTCAGGGCAGGTGCTGACTACATCTTTCAGTGTGTGTGTGTGTCTGTGTGTGTGTGTGTATATACATAGTCATGTGTGTGCATGTATTCATGAGTACACACTTGTGTGCATGAGTGTGTATAGAGATTGAGCATCTTCCTTAATCATTCTTCTTAGTTTTCGAGACAGGGTTTGGCTATCAAGCCTCAAGGGTCCTCCCACCTCTGCTTCCAAAGTACTCAGATACAGGTGCACACTGTCGGGCCAGCTTTTACATAGGTGGAAGGGATCAACCGTAAAGTCTCCATGCTCTGCCAGCAAGCACTTCACTGACTGAGCCATCTCCTAACGTCCGACTTACGGCTGTGTGAGGAGCTGTGGCTGATGGTGCCCCCACAGAACTGAGAAGTGTTTTGTTCCTCATGTTTGTCTACTTACTGGTGTAGTTCCCTGGGTTTCTTCCTTCTTTTTCTTCCTATCTATAAACTGACAACTTATTACAGGAAGCCATAAAAGCCAAGGCTTGGAAAATTGCTCAGCTGGCAAAGCTCTAGCCATGTGATAATGGATCCAAGTTTGGATCCCTAAAACCCACAAGAAAAGCCATTCACGGGGCTGGAGAGATGCTCCGTAGGGTGGATGTTAACTGTCTTAGCATGACGACCTGAGTTCAGATTCTTAGAGCTTAAGGAAAGCCAGTCACTGTGTCATACATGAGTAATCACAGTGTTCCTTTAGGATAAGAGGCGGAGACAGGAGAATTCTTGAAATCTTACTGGCTAGCTAGACTGGCCTATGAAACAAGAACAATAAGAGACCATGTCTCAAGAAAAGTTGAGGGTGAGACAAACACATGATGTTGTCCTCTGACCTCCACATGTATGCTGTGACACATATGTGCCCACACTTACACATGAACATGTACATACACATGGCATACTCAGCCTACACAGAAATGCAGAAACAACCAATGTCTAGGAAACTCCCAGGCATCGACCTCAACAATAGGTGGATGTGTGCTCCCACACATGTGTGTATGTTTTCCATGTTGCTTCATTATTCCATGACAGATACAAGAGTTACAAAACATTCCATTATCATCATTTATTACATGTCTCTTTCCTGAGGACAAATGCACATATATATGAAGACAAAAATATTGTATTCATATTCACCTTTTCTCTCAATTATTATGACAGCATATTAGTGGAGTGTTTTTTATAGCAAGTAATACACTATCCTATCACAAACAATTAAAGACATTTACAAGTCAGAAGGTAGGTGACTTTCCCTGAAGGTCACAATTTGTCTACAGCAGCATCAAAATTTACTTATTACATGGTAGTGTTTAAGAGCAAAAGAAAAGGTTAGTAGTGAAAGTTTTGTGAAATATTTCCCAAGCTCCTCCACTGGCTGGTTATTACCTTCCATATGACAAATTTAGGATGACCACTTCTAAGCCAATCACTGATAAAAGGAAACTCATGTGTATCTTGACTGGCTCAGTTTCACCATTAGGCTCTACTAGGTCCACATTTCCTGGAATGTTGCTACCAAAAGTTCAACCAATCAAGGGTTGAACTTAGGCACTCAGGACCTGGATTCCAGATTGGTACCCCACAATATGCTAGTCACAATGTTTTCTCATCACTTACGTTATCTATTTGAATATAAACTATGTAAGTATTATTTGCTAGATAACTGAGTGCATGGCTGCCTATCATTACAATGAAAATGTGCTGCTTATAACAGGAGTATCTAGAAGTCTTCTTTGTGAATTAATACGAATTTAAAACAAATTTTTCAATTTCTGATTTTTTTTAATGGTTTCTGGACTATACAAATCACAGCACTCTTTGAAAGCTACTCCCTCTTGTATTAGTAATTTTTATTTTTCTATGATAAGATACATGACAAAGGCGACTTATGGAAGAAAGAGTTTCTCTGAGTTTATGGTAACAGAGGGAAGGCAGGCATGGTAACAGGCAGACAGAGAAAGAAACTGAGAGATCATATCTCTGATTCCAAACTCAAGGCAGCAATCACCAACTGGAAGTAAGGGGAAGTGAGGAACTCCCAAAGCCCACCCATAGTGACAGATTTCCTCCAGCAAGGCTCCAGCTCTGAGACGTACCATAACCTCCCCCCAAACAGCACCACTTACTGGAGACCAAGTGTTGAAATAAATGAATGTGTGGAAGACATTCTCATTCACAACCCCCACGCACCCCCAAGATCATTCCTTCTTGAGTGCACTTACGCAACCAGTCAAAGATCTGGAAAGCTACCTTCAGGTAACTAGAAGGGAAATCTTTCATCACTTCTGATTTTGCCACTGATATCATCTAAGAAATAAAACAATCCTGAAATGGAAATGAAGATAACAATTTAGCTAATATGATAATACAAATGTATGTATGGTGTGCAAGAGAGTATGGGAATGTGTGTGTGTGTGTGTGTGTGTGTGTGTGCATGTGCACAGGCATGTCTTTGCTCGTGGAGGTCTCTGGTTGTTTTGTTTGTTGTTGTTGTTGTTTAGACAGGGTCTCCTGTAGCCCAGGCAAGATGACACCTGGCTATGTAGTCGAGGATAGCTTTGAATGCCTGAGCTTCCTGCCTCCCTCTCACCCAGATTCTGTGGTGCTAGGGATAGGATGTATAACCTCATGCATGCTAGGCAAGTGCTCTACCAACTATTCTGTGTGTGTATGTGTGTGTGTGTGTGTGTGTGTGTGTGTCAGCAAAATTTTTCAGGGAAGAATTTAAGGGAAGAAAGTTTTAAAAATAAAGAAGTTTGCAAAGTAGAAAAATACAACCTTAGGTAGGAAATGAAAGCGCCCTCCAAAGCACAAAGAGAGGGGCTGTCCTACATACAGAAAGTTCCTGCCCAGGTTCCTACTCATTCCACTCCACTTAGGAAAACGAGGAGTGTTAACCTGTGGGAAATACTTAGTCCTGATTGGCTGACTGCAGATCACAGCTCATTGATCAGGTCCAGGTAGCAAAATAAGACTTTCTGGAGCCTGTTTGTCTTGGCAGTTGAGATGGGAACATGCTGGACAAGGGCTGCAAAGTTTAGTTTGTGGTTCTTCCAGGAACACGAAGTACATGTGTGCCCCCCGCCCATGCTACCAGGCTCCATTCTGCATTTAGGCCTACTTAGCTACAGGAGCCCATTCTAGGAGCCTCAGCTTTTTCTAAGTTCACATTTTCCTCCTTTTGATGAGAATCTGTCATCTGATGGCTCTAATAATGGGTTAAAGCAAAAACGTCCCAGCTCAGGGCCACTACATGGGGTTAATACAAGTGTATTGCAAGTGTAGATGTCTTACAAATGTCTGTTAAAACAGGCTAGAATTCTCTAGAAGACAACTGCTTAGTCCAACTCCCAGACAAGTCATGAGAAAATTATAGCTGAATGCAAGAGGGAGCTAGCATCAGAGAGTAGGTAACCAACTAAAAACATCTGAGAACAGAGTTGAGCCGTCTGAGTACCCTTCCTAAAGACTTAGCCAACTTTAAGATGTTAGACGTTTCCAGTTGAACCTGATGAACACTGTGCAGTGATTTCAATGACACAGACAAGGGACTGTATAGCAAGAAAAGAATCAGTGTAATTCAGTTATTCAGGACACAAGGGTCTCTAAGAATTCTGATAGACTTTCTTAGCCTAGGCAATGGAATGGGCAACTCAATTATTAAGGTCAGAAAATTTTCTGCCCATACATCTTTACCCAGGATGCACCAGTTCCTACAGAGGATCTCTTCTAACTCTAGCCCATCTCCTGGTAAGTCACACACTTGGACACGCTCAAGACTGTCACTCTCCTAATCTGAAGGCTTGTAACAAGGGTGATATTTCACAATGGCAACGTTTTCCTTTGAGGAGGATTGCAATTGCAATAGAGAAAAGAGTGAACTGAAAAAGAAAAAGGGTTGATAAGCACTTCCATGTGTAGTCCTGACATAGGTAGACACTGTCCAGGAGCACTTGTCATAGCTTCAAAGATGTGACCAGAGAGAACTTATACAAGTCAGACATAGCCTAGAAGGTTGGGGCTTTGTTTCTGGCCAAGCTTTTGTGAGACTCTATGCAATCAAGTGTTAGCATAAGGGACAAGCTGGAGGAGGAGACTAATTTTATCTGCTAAAAGATGGGCAGTGTGGAAGGAATGCCAAAGACGAACGGTATAGAGGAATCCTGGTGAACTACACATGGAGGTTGGTACTGTTCAAGTTTCATTTCTGTTGCTATAATAAAATATCCTGATGAAAAGCAACATGGGGAAGAAGAGGTTTATTTCATGTCACAGTTCTATGTTCCCTTTCACCACTGTGCAGACGTCAAGGTAGGAACTTAAGCACCTTAGTCTCACCATAGACACAGTCCTTGCTCATTTCCTCCCATGCATGCATTCAGCTTGGGTTCTCCATTCCTACATAGTTCAGGACCCTCCAGTCCAGGGGAATGTTACCACCCACTGTGGGCTGGGTCTTTCCAAATCAATTAACTAAATTAAGAAAAATCTCCATGCCCCAAGGGCCAAGCCCTCACTGAGACCCTTTCCAGATGATTGCAGGTTGTGACAAAGCTAAACTTCACAGGTATAATGGCTCTCTCCTACTGTAGCAAGCCTCTAATAAGAATTTAATGGGACTAGAGATTAAAAGGTGGATGTAGAGAAAGATGTTGGTAGTGTGGTTTGTTCCAGTTCTTGCAGGTTTTTATACTGTAAGCTTGTTGCCTTTAGAGCCAGGATGCATTAATTGCATTGGCTAAGGAAAAGCAAACTAGTTACAAGGAAGTACAGCTAGATTCAGTAGGTGTGTAGTTAAGGCCTTTCTTATAGGTTATATGAAAGGAGGGAACTGGGGTAAATGTAGTTAAAAGAGTAGCAATTAATACAAAATCCTCCAAGAAGGAATTTGTAGGCAAGAAATGACAGACAGGTCTAGAAATCAATAAGGTTATCAATACAATTCAAGGAGGTTAAGGAGAGATACAGTCTCATAGTCATTCAGGTGACCAGCAGAAAGAAGTTAGAGACATAAAAGTCAAGGATGTCTCCAAAGGATGACAAGGATAGATGGGAAAGAAAGATCTCACAACCACCTTTTTAGTGCCTTTCATGGGTGTAGAAACAGCAACAAATGGCTTCAGATATGGAGGTAATCATTGAACCACTGATTGAAGTATTGTACTGGCCCATTCTAGACTATTCCCTTTCCTACTGATGAATGAATGGAAAAGGAGATTTAGTCAAGGTGTTGCAGCATGGGAACCAAAGTCACTGAACACTTTACATCTTTAGAAAATTGTGTTCCAGCAAAGGATCATTGGAACCAATCAAGAGAAGAAAATTCTCTAATTTATAAAACAGATGCAATATCAAATAAAAATTTGAGCAACCAGTTCTGGCAGCAACCTGTGCATGCCCAAAAGTCACAGAATCGCCTTTTACTGTGGAGAAGAAGAGGAGCTAGAATACCTCAAAGATGGGAAATAATTGGGAGTCAGATTGCTTTGTATCATGATGCAAAATTTTGACCAAGGTCTTATACTTTGAGACCTCATGCTCTCTAGAGGAAAGATTCCACAGTGAGCAAATAGAGTTGGCAACACAAGCCTCTTAAATTGGGGAACATAGAAACAAATCATGCAAGTACTGAAGTAAGGGTAGACCACAACAAGGGAGACATGAGCTGATCATTCCAAAGATTTTGAAAGAAATTGAGTAGGTTTTCAGCATACTACTGAAGAAAACTGCCCAAGAATATTTTTGGCCATTCCAAGCAAAGACAAAGACATTGGTATCAAAGCATACTGATATACTAAAGGAAAATTGCTGTAGGGGTCAATAGCTGAAAAGTATTGGTTCTTGAGGGGAACATAGGACAAGATGGTAAGAGGCTCAGGAACCTCTGGGTAACATAAAATAGCTATGCTGTTAATGGCTCTGAGATTCTGCACAAATCACCACCCTCTTCCATTGTATTTGTGGCAGTTAAGATCAAAGAATTACATGAGTTGATGCATGAAACAAAGACCTTATCTATGAAGTTGTCCACTATGACTTGTATCACAGACAAGACCTAAGGAATATTACTTGATACTGGGGGCAGATTGTTAGGATCCACTTGGGATTGAACAGAGGTGCTGAGTGGATGTGATGAAGAACAGTGCTAAAAGGTAATAAAACCCATGTGAGCAACTTCTAGAAAGCAAAATAGATAGTTAAAAAGTCAACAGGAAAGATGGTTAAGACAGGGGCTATGCCTTTAACAGCAGAATCTCCAGCAGGTTTCATTCTAGCATCATCTCCCCTCTGGAGAAAGACGGGAGCTAGACAGGCTTCCAAAAAAAAATTCCTCTCCAAGAGGTCAATGATGACAATAGAATGATTAATGATTTATATGTTTCTAAACAATTCATTCCGAAATGATCCCTAAGGAGCAGCATAACAAACTAAGAAACCAAAATGAGTAGAGATTTGGAAACTTTGAAAGATTGTTTGGCCACCCCAATCATTTGGATATATTCAGAATTCTGAGAAAGAGATATTGGAAAGGTGTCAGGGTTAAAAATGGATGAAGTAACCCTAATGTCAGCCAGGACTTTAACTAGTGTAAGCCTAATTTTTCAGTTCTAATCATCTCACTTCACTTTTAAGTAGAGCAATTATCTTCTCTATTTCTCCAGGGTGTCCCTAATTTTGTTGGGGAAGAAGGCTGAAATAGGCCTACCAGGATTGAACTGTAGCCAGTATTTGCATTCAACAGTCCTTTTTTGAAAAGGGCTGTACAGAATCCACAGCTCACTGATTCTGAGAGGGAGGATGAGTAGGAGTTTCTTTAATGGACGGGCCGATCGTTTGGTGTGTTTCTCTGTACCGCAAGGCTTGGGTACCTTCAGACTCATCTTGCTCAGTTCTCTTCTTTGCTGAAATCACATGAGTGTAGGGTGCTGAGATACCTCAGAAACCCAGCTCTAAATAAAGCAGTCAACAGACTGAGAGGCTCATCATTTGGATTATTATGCTTTGAGTTTTATTGAAATTTGTTATTGCCGGCTTGACAGAGTAGAAACAGGGTAACAATGACAACGATGATGATAATGACTACGAGAAAGACAAGGAAAAAGAAATAAAGTTTGGAGGGGGCTATGTTGATGAGGTATGGGAGAATTAGAGGGGAAAAATAAGGGAAGTGGAAATGATGAGTGCACATTGTATAAATGCATAAAATTCTCAGCAAAAAATAACTATTTTAAAAGAGAAAGATGTTTTTGTGTGAATCTGAACTGTCCCCTCCACAGGTTTTTTGTTTGGAGTCCTAAGTCCTCAGCTCCTGAATCTACTTTAGGCCAGAGGAACATTCAAGAAGAAGGTGGAAGTAAATAATTAGGGGCAGGTCTGTGAAGGTGATACCACACCTAACCTCAAGGACTCCGCTGAATAAGCCACAGCTGCATGCTCCTGGCCCCACAGACTGAGATATTCTAAGTCACTCTTCAACTATATGGTGTGGTACTTTGAATGAAAATGGCCTCCATAGGCTCATAGGGAGGCAGCACTATTAGGGGATGTGGCCTTGTTGGAGTAGGTGTGGCTGTGTTGGAGGAAGTGTGTCACTGGGGTTGGACTTTGAGGGTTTAGATGCTCAAGCAAGGCCCAGTATCATTCTCTCTTCCTGCTGGCCTGCCAATCCAAAAGACCCAATCTCTTGGGTCCTTCTCTAGCACCGTGTCTGCCTGCATGCTGCTGTGCTTCCTGCCATAATGACAATGAACTAAATCTATGAACTATAAGAAGCCCAATTAAATATTTTCCTTTATAAAAGTTGCCATGGTCATGGTGTCTCTTCACAACAATAGAAATCCTAAGACAGATGAATTGTGACCCTACAAGGCAAAATGAATCTTACCTCCCTTAGAGTGCTTTTACCAGGTAGTTTGTTATAGTGATGTAAAAAAGGACATAATATAAACATATATAAGAATACATAATATAATCAAAGTAGTTGAAAATCAGCTCGAGATCTCTCTCTGAACATGGTATTTATACCTCAACTGTCATAGCTAAATAAAACCTTGAACTTCTGATCTCCTTGTCTCCATCTTCCAAGTACTAGCATTATAGTACTTGTATGTATATGTGTGTGCACAACCACACCCAGTTTATGTAGTTCTGCAGATCAAATCCAGAGGAATCCCATGCACTCTAGACAAACCTTCTGCAAAATGAGATATATTTAGACCCTGAGAGTCTTAAATTGCCAATGTAGGAATGCCTTCATTGAATGAGGGGTTTTGTAGTAGAAGCTTTGGTTTCTTCAAAATCCAGTTATGTTTTTGTTTTAATCCTAAGTGTGTAATATGGGGCTGCTTTTAGTTTGTCCACAGCTGATGATTGCCTCTTGCCCCAGAGAGGAGCATGGTCTTTGCCAGCTAGAGTTAGTGGAACTCAAAGAACTGAAAGATTGTTTGGCCACCCCAATCATTTGGATATATTCAGAGCCCAGAGCCCAGAGAATGGAAGGAAAAGCTTCAAGGAGACAATCAGAGGAAAAAGAAGGATGCTTGTTTGCCCTGTTGTTGTGTTTCCTGTTTGCTGGGTTGCTGGTTTGCCAGACTGCTATATATCCTGATGACTGAGACTGGTATTACCTTTAAGAGCCCAATGAAAGTAATTAAAGACAACTCTGCCCTCTCTTCCTTCTAACCTTTTTCTCTCCTACCAAGTGTTGGGGGGTTGGTGGAAGGAAGTGGTATAAGAAATCAAAATAAAATAAAGTTAAAAAGTAGCAGCAACAAGGTTTTGTATTTTCTTTATTTTAACTGTACACAGACAGACAAATCCTGAAATTTTACAAGAGTCACCATCATACTAGCAACCATTTGAGTTATTTTGTGTTCTCCGATTAGCCAATCACATTTTTCTGAACCTAAATCTATAGTCATAAAGCCAACTAAGATTCCACTGGGCAGTTTATCAGCAGATTTCAAATATAACATGCATTTTTATTTTTATTTATTTATTTATTTTTGTCTTCCAGTCCCTCTCCAAACCTCCTCCCTCCCCCAGATCCACTCTTTCTCCCTTTCCCTTCAGAAAAGGTCAGGCCTCCCAGGGATATCAAACAAACATTGCATATCAAGTTGCAATAAGACTAGTTACCTCCCCTTATATCAAGGCTGGATGAGGTAACCTAGGAGGAGGAAAAGGGTTCCAGAAGGAGGCAAAAAAGTCAGAGACAGCTCCTACTCCCACTGCTAGAAGTCCCACAAGATTCTCTGTAATAAAATCACTTCCTAAGAAGCCTTAAGCAATTCAGGGAATCCTCGCTTTTATGGACTGAATGCAATTGTCCGAATAAAGAGAGTCCCTCTTAAAGAAAACCTGATTGACAGAGTCCCTTACTGACTTGAAATAAAGACTAGATCCATCAAGAGTTACCTAATATATCTCTACAATATTGAAGAGATAATAAAGACCTGGGACCTCTTGCAGTGGCCCACACACTAACAACCTAAAACAGAAAGTAAAACAGAAAGAGGAAGAACCAAGCAGGTTATATCAGATCTCCTGACAGCAAAAAGTGTCTGAAAAACTCATGGAAAAAAAAATTAAGATCAGAACAAACAAATAGAAAATTTTCAAACAGGGAGTAGGCAGCCTTAGGTACAAAATGATGGTGTACTCTGAAGGAACAAAGAGAGGGATTGGATAGAGAACTACCCTACCTACATTCTCATTCCAATCCAATATGCAAATAAAGGATGCAAGCATGCTGGAAGTGCTGAGACCTGATTGGTTGATTGCCAGCAACAGTTCATTGGCTGGACCGAGGTATAAAATGGACCTTGCAGAGGCTGTTTATCTTGGCTGTTAAAACAGGAGTACACCCAGGCAAGAGCCACAAAGTTTAGTGTGTGGTTCTTTTAGGAACATGGAGTATATGTAACCCTCCTACAAATACCAGTCAGAAAATGGCTAGCTACCATGATTCACTCTGAACTGAGGCCCAGTGAACAATTTGTGACCTTTCTGGGAGGTATTTGCCTTTTCTTTAAAAAAAAAAAAAAATTTAACTCTCTCTCTCTCTCTCTCTCTCTCTCTCTCTCTCTCTCTCTCTCTCTCTCCTCAAATGACAGTTTTCAACACCCTTTAGGCTTCTAGCCACTTCTTGCCAGGAGGACACTTTAGGTCAACGACAGTCTTAGACCCATGTCTGTCTACTTTCAAAATAGACGAATAACACAACCCCTAGAACCTCAAATGCAAAAATCCCTGAGTCCAGCCTAGACTCTGCAATTTGCTCCTTTTCCACAGGCCAAACAAAAACTAATTTTAAACAAACCATCACCACTAAGCTTGGGGTGGGGATTTGCCCAGAAAAACCAGGCAGCATGACATGGGGACAGGCATACCCCACCCAATGGCTGGGGACTAGCCTTTCAAGGACCAGACACTGGTCTAGGGTTGGGATGACATCCAATCTAACCTGAAATCCTCTTCTCAACCTGGGATTAGGAAATTCAGCCCATTCCAGCAAGCAAGTACCTTCCTCTGTCTTTTTTTTTCCAACGAGATCTCAGGTCAACTTCCTGTATGGGAGGAAGTAAAACAGGCAAAAAAACAAAAAGACTCCACTTAAAATACATGTGAGCATAGCGTGTGTGTGTGCCTTGGAATATGTGTGCACACGGCAGAGGACGCTACGTCCATGAAAGTTCTCCAGAAAACAAAATCCAAAGCAGACTTCTATATGCTTAAAGTATAATTATGTGCTTATGATAATTTAGAATTTGTTATAAAATGCATATGACATATAATACGTAATGCAGTAAAATTTTACTCAGTATACATAGCAACTATAATTTGTGCTTATGTGATACAATAATCATAAAATAACACAATAACGCATAACTGAAAACAGAGATACTTCATCGTTCATGTTCAGGAACTGGTTAATGCAATGGTGGGAGATGAGGAAAGCCCCAACTCCACTGGGCAGGCTGGAAACTGAGGCAGGAATGGGTGCTACCATGCAGAATTTCTTCTCTGGGAAAGTGGTGTTTGCTCTCAGGCCTCCCATCAGTTGGATAAAGTCCACCCACATTTTGGGGGGTAATCTCCTTTACTTAAAGTCAATGAGTTTAAATAGGAATCATGTCACAGAATACCTTTTTGGCCCCCTTCAGACTGAAGTATGGTGAAAGACTGACTGCAGCAGGCCATCCAAGATGGCGACAAGAGAAGACATCATAGCATCCAAGACTTTGCTAGCATCTAAACTGCTGTGAGATTCTCACACGGGGGCTGGGGTGATGTCCCAGTGGTTAAAACACTTGCCATGCAAGTGTGAGAAGAAAAATCCCTGATCCCAGAACCTGTGTAAAATGTTGATAGGCATGGTGGCCTGACTGTAACTCCAGCCTTAAAAAGCATTCTCAGGGCAGACTGATTAGGAATTCTAAACAAATCAGTAATATTTGGGTCTGATTGAAAGACTCTGCCTCAATGAATAAGGCAGAAAAGTTAGCGTGTGATTTATTTTGGATGCCTGGCCCTTTAAAGGATCCCCAGTTGCTAGCCAACTGGCCCTTTGGGAAAGCTTAGCCCTTAGAACTGCTTGACCTCATGACCTTCAGTGTCAGTTGCCTCTTGGACTTCTGGGAACAGGAGAGGATGAATGAAGCCAGCAGAAGCTGAGTACACTGAGCAGGGTTGGGGAAGGCAGCTGGTGCAGAAAAGAGATGTAGCAGACTGAAAGGGGAAGGCAGCTGAGCCAGAGAAGATATTGTTAAGATACAGTTAGAAGAAGAACCCACAGAGTAGCAAAGACAATTCTAGACATCAACCTCTGGCCTTCATGTGCATGAAGATGAACATGAGATGTGTGCAGAAGCACCCTTCCACACATGTGTCCCCAAGCATGCATACACATATTCATACCACAGACACATGCACAAGAATATAGAGAAGGGTTCTTTCATCATAAAAGCTTTAGCTGTGGATCAGTCTGTGTAGACCTGAGATATATGGGTATAATATTTGATCCTGGCTGTCAACTTGATTGGATCTGGAGTCAACTAGGAGAAATATCTCTGCATGGCTCTGTCGGGGCATCTTCTAGGAAAGACTAACAAAGAGAAGGAGACTCCCCCACAGTAGTAGGGAGCATGTTCGGCTGCAGCCCAAATGGAAGGAGCCAGATGAAACAGCAGGGTGGCTCGGCTGCCTCTGCTGGTGCCATCCTCCCTGGCATCAGACTCCATTTTCTTCAAAACTCATTTTGTTCATTTTCTTCATAGTCTGTAGCATGCAGACAGCTACTATTGAACGCCCCAGGCTGAATGGTGCAATCCAACCCCACTTACACCCTGCGTACATTCTGTCTAAGCTGTCCCTCTAGAGAACCCTGACCAATACAAGGTGACAACCTCACCCCAGGGCAGCCAGTGGAACAGAGGTCTTGGGGTCCAGATAAAGTCGTAGTGCAGTAACTCACTGGCTGGTAACTTACCCTGAATTCAGCAGTTCACCGGACACCACAGACATGACCACATCTGGCTGGGCTTATCTAGATGAAATCAGTTTCTTGGTTCTTCCTTCCCAGAGGAAGAGAACCTGAGGCTCGGAAAGGTTGAGTCACTTTGTGAAATCACCCAGTGTTTTGAAGCTACTGGCTCTAATTCGAGGGGTTCCCATCTGCCCTGCAGACAATCGACATCTCCCTAGATGGATCAGAAATGTCTTCTTTCTTCTTTCCAGGAAGGGCTTTCTTCGTGCCCTCCCTACCTTCCCTCTTTTTTCTTTATCCCAGTGTGCCTTGCTACCACTGTGGCAGATCCCCACTCCATGCACTGCCATGAACTTGGTAAGGATGTGATCATTCAAAAAAGGGTCGGAGCTGAGACTGAGAGAGTCTTTCAGGGAACAGCAAATAGGACAAAGCCTGAAGAGATGCTGTGAGTTTGCAAAAAGCATTTTTTTTTAATCCAAAAACCTAAAATTAGACTCTGAAAAGAGCTAAACTATTACCTCCAGCCAACCATTCCTTGGGCACATCCACCTTCATAATAATCAGGTTTGCCCCGAAAATCTGCTGGTGGAAACTTCTGGTGAATCTGGGCTGGGATCAAAAGATGCTGGCCAACCCAGCATCCCCATGTCCCCCAGCAAACTGTTCATTGCATCCTGGCTTTTCATGGAAGAAGGACCCCGCCTCGCCTAGAATGCTCACTTGTCCTGTACATGGCACGTGACATTGACTTCCATGCTTCACCTGGTTCCCCATGGGAATGAAACCCTACTGTTCCATTCTGTAACACTTCAACTCACAGGCCTGACAGCTCGGCTTTGAGGAACAGCCAATGGAAATAGAGGTCATGGCTGTCGGTCAGGGTGTGCTTTGCATGTACGGGGCAGTTTCTGCCACAACATTTTCCTCCAAGGGAATCAACACACATGAAAAATGCCGGATGCTCTGGTCCACCGAAGAACAAAAGTGCAAGATGGAAGTTGCCCTGACCTTAATTTAATCCAGGAGAACAAACAGGGGATCATTCAGCAGCCCTCAAATCTGCAGTCAAAAGATTATGCCCATGAGGCAAATAGTTTTATGGACCAACTCCCCCACCTACTCCCTCCTGCCACAGAAACTAGATTAAAACAGCCCTTGATGACTTGATGAGTGACATTCTTGTGGGCTGTGTTGATCTTGTGCTGTTTTTCAATGAAAAGTCAAATACACAATGGAAACTTTTTATTTATAAAATAGCTGTGATACTGCTATGTGAGGCTCACGCCCGTTCCGTATTTCCTGTCACTCAAGATTCTCTCCAAACACCACTTCCTCAAAAAGTCCCTTCCTTGATCTCTATTTAAAATGGTACCACCATCGCCTGACACTAAGACCCTCGAAGTCTTTTAGAAAGCTAAACTCCTTCTGGTATTGGCGGCTGCCTGTGTTTGCTTGTTTATGGACGTCTGATTTCTCCTCCCTGTTACAATGAAGCTGAATGAGATTGAGGGCATCGGTGTCCCCGGGGCTCCAATCACAGCAACCAGAACTGCACCTGACACATAGGAAGGGTTGAGTGGATGTATAAGTGGATTGGCCCCCCAAAAATCAAACACCCTAAGGAGAATGATCCGTCTTGGTGTTTGCTATCCGAACTCTCTCTTTGGAGAGCTGTTCTGAGCATCCTTTTCATTCTCTTTAACCTAAGTGTGTGTTTGCGTGTGCATGCGGGTGCCCATGGATGCCAAAAGAGGGCGTGTGATCCCCTGGAACTGGAGTCACGGTGGCTGTAGACCAACCCACACGATGGATGCTGTGAACCAAATTCCAATCCTTGGGAAGAGCAGCAAGTGCTGTTAACCACTGAGCCATCTCTCCAGCCCCTGTTCTGACCCCGAGCGCCATGACTGACTTCTGTTACAGAGTGTGGGATTTGGCTGCTGGGCAACCCAGCAATGCAACCCTTCTACAGCATGCAACATCCTCAGGGAGGTATGCAGTGGAACAGATGAGATCAAGATCTGAAAACCAGATGGCCCGAATCCAAGTCTCAGATCTGGCACTTCCTACCTGAGCAGCCATGGAACATTCAGTTAACAACTCCATGTTTTAGTTTCCTTGCCTATAAAACAGGGATGGTGTAGATTGTGCCTGCTTTACAGGGTTTCGGGTGAGAAAAAAAGTAAGGCAGTGTGTATGAGTCACGGCTTCTAAGATGGAGGGAGCATAATGCTCATCACTATCTCCTTTTTTAAAGGATTTATTTTCCTTCATTCTCAGTGTGCACGCGCACATGCACTTGTGAGTGCAGGTACTGTCAGAGCCCAAAAGACGTCAGAGCCCTTGGAATCTGAAGCCATAGGCAACTGCCAGCTGTCCCATGTTGGCTCTAGAAACCAAACTCAGATCCCCTGCAAGAGGACTCTTAACCTCAGAGCCATCTCTCCAGCCTCGTGCTAGCTATTCTTAAACAATATTGTTTTGAAATAATGAATGGAAATGTTCTGTTACTCGGGGCCAGGGCTTGGGTGCAATGACACACAGTGCCAGAGGCACTCAGACTGAAGTGCTGGCCGTGCACCTGGATGGGTAGGAGTGAGTGGCTCCTTGTATTCTGTAGCCAATGCATTTCACTCACCCTGGTCCCAGCTTTGCAAGAAATGGAAATGTAAGAAGTAAAACAACCCTCATAAAAAAAAAAAAAAAAAAAAAAAAAGTCTTCTTGCAACACACAGACCATGATAGAAACCACAACCCACCAAAATGCAGAGAACAAATGACCACATGGTGTCCAGCCCCAACTGATGCATCTACAATATAACTTCTCTATCTAGGGCTCAGGAATCGCAGGAGAACAGAGTACAGAGGATTGTCAGAGCCAAGGAAACAGGGAATTTGCTGTGATGTTGTGTCTCCTGGAAATGTCAGAGAAGCTTCACCCAAGAACATCTCATCAACATGGCTGCCAAAACAAGACCTACAAAAAGATACCATCAACAGACATGCTAACATGGAAGGGGGAAATTTCACAGGGTCCAACTCTAAAACTATAAGCACTGAGAGCTAGATATATAATCTTCCCTAAGGAAGAGCCCTCAAATTTGTTGTTTAATTCTAAGTGGTCAGCAATGAAATCACATAATGCAAGTAACATTATATGGACTAAGAAGATTATATATACATATATATATATAAATTTGCATATGTATGTATCTATATAACAGCAATTAAAGAGATCTAGACCATGAGTTTGATAGAGATCAAAGTGGGATACACTGAAAGGGTTGGAGGGGAGAAAGGGAAAGGTAGAAATGATATAATTATATTCCAATTTCAAAAAAGGAAACATATTAAAAATGGAAGTGAATTTAGCAAACAAATTCTAAATGCATTTTGTCATGTGATGTACTGTATAATTCAGAATTGTATAATTCAAGTTAAGTGTGGAACAAGAGAAAAGCTGAGTCTGGAAGATGGCTACAGAGGGAGAATACCTACTGAGCAAACATAAGGACCTGAGTTCAAATCTTAGAACCCACATAAAAAGCTGGTATGCATAAGCACCTTAAAAAACATGTGTAAGTCTAAGCATAACATGCACATACACACCAAACATAAATAAATGCTGTACTAGTATCTTAAGAGAAAAGAATGGGAACCAACACAACAACAAAAATCTGTTTGTTTGTTTGTTTGGTTGGTTGGTTTTGTTTTTTCAAGACAGGATTTCTCTGTGTAGCCTTGGCAGTCCTGGACTTGCTTTGTAGACCAGGCTGGGCTTCAGCTCACAGCAATTCACCACCCTCTGCCTCCCTGAGTTCTGGGATTAAAGACACCCACCACCACACCAGGCAAAAGTCAGTTTTTTCACTTTATCAAATCTATTCCCAGAAGAGCCTGGACAAAACCTTTGCTGAGGATCAGCACTCCTCAGAACTAAGTTTCAAGAATCCCTCAAGAATCCCTCGGTTTATAAGTGAGTGCAAACAAAGTTATACAAAGAGAAGCTTTTACTGTATAGCATAATGAAGGAACTCTGAGTATGGTGGTCCACACCTCAGCACTCAGGAGCAGAAACAGGTGGATCTCTGTGAGTTCCAGTCCAATCTGCTCCACAGAAGGAGTTGTAGTCCAGCCAACACTACATACTTAGACCCTATGTCAGAGGGAGAGAAAGTAGAGATATGAAGGGAGGGAGAGTGGGGGTAAAAGAAATTTAAAAATGAATTTAAAAAACTCAACTTTGAAACAAAATGCATTGGTAAATGACTTTCCAGTGATATTTTACAGAAAACTCCATAAACAGTGGGAAGAGTATGAGGAGAGATCTTCAGGAAAGCACCTCCCCAACCCCTAAATGGTCAGGGTGCAATTTAGTCAAGCAGCCATTTAAGGAAAATGACCAACATGGGTGCTCCCTACCAATCATGGCAGTTCCTGCTAAGCTCTGTAGATCTGATTGATCTTTTCTGGTTGAGACATAAATTAAGCCAAATAACTTTCACACATAGGGACATGCACACATATACACATAACCTTCACACACAGGAACATGTGTGGGCACCCATGTGCGCTCTCTCTCTCTCTCTCTCTCTCTCACACACACACACACACACACACACACACACACACACACAATCTTTACATGCAGGAACATGCACACACAGAAATGTCTACCTGTCTGCCTCTGGTTTCGGATGTTCTGGCTGAGCAGCTAGGAGTGGAATTAGACCCCCACGGAAAGCATTTAGGGTGGGGTGTAGCCACTGAGCTCCAGAGTTTGCTCTGTGTTCTTGCAGAGGAATTCCAGGCAAAGCCGTGAAGTTTCCCAAGCTCCACACAAGCCAGTAAGATCCACCCTGCAAACAAGTGTCTGTCACCTCCCGAAGACAGGACGCCTATAAAGCATCCAAGAAGGAATTCCCCGCTCTACTTCCTGGCACAGCAAACACCGGGGATCTTCCTACCCCAGCGGTTCTCAACCTTCCTAATGCTGTGACCCTTTAATACAGTTCTTCATGTTGTGTTGACCCCAAACCATAAAATTATTCCTGTTGCCACTTCCTGACTGTGATTTTCTCCTGCTGTGAACTGAAATGTAAATGTCTGATATGCAGGATACCCTGTGAAAGGATCACACACATCCCCGCAAACGGGTCTTGACCCACAGGTGAGAACCCATTGTCTTAGCCAAATGCTGGCACTTCACAGCACAGCCCCCCACCCCCCAAATCTGCGTTTAGTGAACTGCATGAACAGAATAGCTGAGACAGAGAACTGACAAGAACACCTGATATTGGCACAGACTCGGGGCCACTGTCTCTTTGCACGTCTCCACGGTGATGGGTAGCCTTCTGGAATGAACTGAACACAGAGGTGCTGGCATCTTGGACTAGAGGATGAGAAACTGCACACCCATTTCCAGTCCAGTGTACTCCATTTTGGTTATTGCCCTTTTTGAGACCAGGTCTCCTGTGACACTGGCTGGCCTTTAACTCTCTACGTAGCTGAGGATGACCTTGAACTGCCAACCCTCTTGAATTCACCTTTCCCCTTTATACAGTGCTGGGGATGGAACCCAGAGCTCTGTACGTGGAAGAGAATACTCTTGAATACTCAAACCTCCCTGTATCCCCAGGCTTAGTATGTTCCATTTACATGAGTGTCTGGCACCCAAGAAGATCAGAAAAGGGTGTCAGATTTCCTGAAACTGGAGTTCCAAGCAGCTGTGAACTGCCACATGGACAGTGGGAATTGAATTTGCGTCCTCTGGAAGAGCAGTAACTACTCTAAACGCTTAGCCGTCTCTCCAGCCCCTTCATTTGTTTTTTGTTTGTTTGTTTTTGGTTTTTTTTTTTTGTTTTGTTTTCTGACATGGGCTTCATGTTATCCAGACTGTCCTTGGACTTCTGGGATAAGGTGATCCCTCTGCCTCAGCTTCCCCCAAAGCTGGTACCATATGTCTGTCGCCACCTAATTGTTTTAATTACTTTATTTATCGTGTGTGTGTGTGTGTGTGTGTGTGTGTGTGTGTGTGTGTGTGTGTAGACATGTTCCACCGCCATAGCACACGTGTAGAGGTCAGAGGACAACTTTTGGAAGCTGGGTTTCTCCTTTTACCACGCGGTTTCCTGGGATTAAGCCCGAGTTCTCATGCCTGAAAGCAACAACCTTTACCTGAAGAGTTGCCACACCAGTGCCGCTTTGCAGTGTTAGTCCTGGAAACTGAGGCACTTAAAGGCATGCCTCACAAGCTCATACAAGGGAACCATTCACCTCTTTCTGCAGCTAACCCAGCCCCTTCCTCAATGCCCAAACACCCTAAGCAGCGGCCCCCAACCTCAATCTCCTCCCCTTTTCCCAGAGGCGCCACCATGCTAACTCACAGTTTAGTTTTCCTTCCCCCTGACAATGGCCATCTGTAAGAGGCCCTGGGCGCCTGGAATTTGAAATTGTTTTTCTTCCCTCTCTTCCTGAAGACCAGATTGTTCCTAGGCTCTGAGATGCCCAGCCAGCACAGGCCTGACTCGCTGGCACCTACAGCCGCCTTGAGGACCTGCGTTTGTTTTTGCAGGAAAGCTCATGAGCGATGGAGTGCTGGCGCTAGCTCCTCAGGAGAGGAGCATGACAGCTAGGCATGTGTTTGCAGGGAAGCAAACTGCAAGAGTAAACAGAAGATACACACCCCACACATCCTGACAGCTGAGCTCCAGCCACCCGGGGTTCTGACAGCTGATCAACTCTGACTGCCTTCGGAGCAGCACACCGGAGCCAGCACAGGCCTTGAAGCATGGCGGCAGTGAGCACAGAGCTGGGCTCCTCACATCCTGCAGCTACATTTTACATCCCTCACCTCTGTGGTCCAGTACCCATCTACATCTGAAACCTCAGGAAAGCCAGGCCTGGCTCTTAAGATGATGGCTCAGCCAGTAAAGGTAACCTCGGCCAAGTCTGATGACCTGAGAGCCTTCCAAACACGGTGGAAGGAGAAAGCTGACAGAAAGCTGTCCCCTGACCTCCACCTGAATCACATGGCACTTGCATGTTCACATCCATACAGAGAGAGAGAGAGTAAAAGAACGAATCAATATTACATTTTATAAAAAAATACATATTTTATATAGTGTACATTACATACATTGTGTTATATATTACATGTTATATAGTATACAATATTCATTATGTTCTGTTACACATTACGTGTTATATGTTATGTATTATATATTACATATTAATACAATAGATATGAAATGTGTGTTTGCGTATGGCTGGATTCACAGTTGGAATGTGCACAGTGCATGTGGAGAGAACGGGTTCCAGGGCATGCCTGTACAGTCAGCAGCTTGTGGGTTCTTCTACAAAGCCAGCCTCCTCCCTACTTCAGGGCTGTGGACTGTACTCTTATCTCTGCCTGGGTTATTCTGTGCACACACACACACACACACACACACACACACACACACACTCATGGGTCGTGCTGCCCCCCACCCAGCCACCACCAGCTTCACCTCTCTCCTCTAACCCTACAAATCAGAGCTTAGATGTCCTTACCAAAAAGAGACCTTTCTCTCTTCCCTGGTGAAAAGAGGGGACCCTCCACCCCTTCCCTATCTTGCTCACTTTCTTCCAGTGTGCCTTACAGCTCCAGTAATGGGTGATATGTGTGTGTTATGTATTTGTGTATGTGCATATGTGTGCACATGTATGTGTGGGTACTCGTGCTCAGATGTATGCAGAAGTCAGAGTTCCATGTTGGATGTCTGCCTGCATTCCTCTCTCCCTTCTATTTTTGAGACAGGGTCTTTCAATGAACCCAATCTACTGGGTCAGCTAGTTTGGTTGGCTGGGAGCCCCAGGGATCTTCCGGTCTCCACCTCCCCAGTGTTTGGGGTTTCAGACATATCCCCCACACTCTTCTTTTTACATGGATTCTGGAGGTACAGGGAACTCAGTTCCTCCCCTTTCCACGGCAATCATTTTACTCAGTGAGCCATTTCCCCGGTCCAATTTCGAGTCATTTACTCGGTCAGTTCTGTGGGGTTACTGCCTGCCATAGCAGCACGGTGCCTAAAATTGGAAAAGGGACTCAATCAGTGTCTGCCCCTTTAATGAACTCATGGCCTTGCTTTGTCCAGGCTTAATTAGTTCGGGGAAGAGATCAAAAACCAGCCACCAAAACCCTTAATCACAGACCCTATTAGTAATTATGTCTCCAGCTGAGCTTAGGTGGACAATAGGTGACATGACGCTGCTGGGAAGATTAGAGCCTCAAAGGCCAATAAAACAAAGGGTCTTGCTGCCAGAAAGGACGTCACGAAAATCCAGGTTTTTAAATGTGTATCATTCGGGGCCAGCACGAGAGAGAACACCAATGACATAGCACATGCCTGTATTTGCTTGGGAATCCTCCTTTCTCTTCTAAGTGTGTGTTTGCAAACATACATAAACTATGTAAGACTTAAACAGCAGACTGGAAGAACCAAAAAGCCTTAAAACTGACAACTGAGTGACTGCATACACAGGAGCTCACAATTAAATCCTACAAATCCATGAACAACATGGTTTGGCCCTGGCTAGCTCATCAGATGGCTCAGAAAACAAAATGCTCCTTCATGAAATAATTCAAGGAGCCTATAAATTCATAAAATAATATCCACTAACTTTTCTAAGGGTTTTGGAGGCAAAGTGAATCAGTATTAGAGGGAAAGAGAAAACAAGAATACTTGCCAAGGTTTTTAAGGGGATGATTGGAGAAAGATTGGTACCTGGATTTCTAACGTTTTTGAGCAAGAGCTGAGAATGTGGCTCCTTTGGCAAAGTGCTCACCTGGCATACAGGAAGCCCTGAGTTCGATCCCCAACACTGAATTAACTGCTCCTACTGGGCCACAGCTCTAATCCCAGCACTCAGGAGGTAGAAATAGGAGGATAAGAATCAGAAGTTTGCTGGGTTTAGCCTTTACTCTAAGCACTCAGGAGACAGAGGCAGGCAGATCTCTGTGAGTTCGAGGCCAGCCTGGTGTACAGGGTGAGTTCCAGGACAGGCAGAGCTACATAGTGAGACCCTGTCTCAAAAATACCTAAGTAAGTAAAATAAGAATTTTTAAAAGATCAGAAGTTCAAGATCAACCTAGGCTATGTGACACTCATTTTTTTTTTCTTTATGTGACACTCTTGCTAAGATAGATAGATAGATGGATGGATGGATGGATGGATGGATGGATGGATGATGGATGGATGGATGGATGGATGGATGGATGATGGATGGATGGATGGATGGATGGATGGATGGATGGATGGATTGCTTTAGAACAAAAAGTTCTGTACCCTCTATACCTGGTTACAGCAGAACCATGGAGATGCCTGGACTCCTGTTCATTCCACTACAAAATTCAGGTCATTTGAGAAAAAGGTGGAGCCAAATCTCAGCCATGAACCCAGAATGAGTGAGAGAGCAGGATGTGGTAGGGCCTGCAGCAACAGAACAAGACTAGGAGCGCAGAGACGTGACGAGAAAGGATTGGAGGTGGACCGAGGGCGGCCAGTGGCTGCTTCCTTCATAGAACATCCTTATTTTTGGCCTGTTGATTTTGCCAAGCAGCCCTGAGTCATCTCCCTTGAGACTAGTGACCAACCCAAACAGAGGAGCTCAAACATTGCTCCTGGCACCCTGGGCATCGTGGGTTCCCACTAAATATGCACATCCTGTTGACCGGGTTTGATTCTGATATTGGGCCCTTAAGTGGGAGATGGGGTGTCGGTGTGTACTCTTCCATTGGGTGTTCTACTTGTCAGGAAGGTTCAGCACAGGAGAAGAAATCAACAGGTCTTTCAGAGATAATTAGCATTGCTACTAAGATGCTTTTTGTTGACATGGAAACAAGAAACATTTGGGCTGGGAGAAGGTGTCAGGGAAAGGAAAGGTAGCACGGTCTTGCCATTTTCCCTCTCTCTGCTGGCAGCAGCTACACCTGAGCACAGCAGCATATAGCAGGGGTGTGTTCCCCTTTCTCCAGCCTCCCCAGAGAGATCTGAGTCCCAGCTCTGCTTCAGAGCCACAGGATCTAGAATATGACTTTGACTTCACTGAGCCACACCCTCCTCCCCTGTGAACCCAGGGAGATGCCCAACACGGTACATGTAAAGACAGGTGCTCCACAAGCATCATTCTCCATTGCTCCCTGAATAAACAGTGACCCATGGAGGCTGGGACCATAATTCAGTTAACAAAACGCTTGCCTCACGAGTGTGAGGACCTGAGTTACATCTCTAGAAACCAAGAAACACCTCGAAGCATGGTATGACGGCTTGCAACCCCAGAGCTGGAGAGGAAAAGCCAGAGGGAACCCTTTGGTTCACTGACCAACCACCTTAGCCTGCTGATAAGTTAGTTCCAAGCCAGTGAGAAAAAACTTTGAAAAAGAAAAAAGTTCAAATGCATTACATCTGAGTAATGACACCCCCGGTTATTGTCCTGTGACTTCTTTCAGTACACAGGGGCACTGAAATGTATACCCACAGCTACACACAGAAAGCAGACTCTACATAGAGGAGCAACCCCAGTTGATCTCATGGCAAAAACATGTATGTATTTGTGTTTTGTGTTAATTTCTGTCATCTGTGTTTGGGTATTTTGTCTGCCACTATGAATGTGCACCACATGAGTAGTGCCCATGTAGGCCAGAGGAGGGGGTCACATCCCTGGAACTGGAGTTATAAGCAGTTGGGAGCCTCCATGTGGGTTTTAGGAATGGAACCAGAGTCCCCTGCACAAACAACCAGCGATCTTAACCACTGAGCCATTCTCCAGCCCATCCTTTTGAGAAGCAGAAGTTAGGAGAGAGCTGTGAGGTGAAGCTACAGCAAGAATCATGATACAAAAACACAATGTCTGGTGCCACTGAGATAGAGGACTTTTGAGCATCAGTTTCCTCTATGAACCTCAAACCGCTTTGAGATAAAGGAATAATGTTTCCATATTGTTCTGAGAGCATTTCCTGTGGCTCCATGGTTCATGGCCTTAACCAAAGTATACAGTACAGAACAAAAGAGGCCTCCTCTTTGGTTGTCATTCCTGTGGAGCGCGAGCCAAGCAGGCTAAGAATCACCTCAGAGTCTGATGGACTCTGTGGTCTTCCTGATGGCAGCAAGCAGAGTACAATGATGTTCCCATCCTGGCTTCATCCCAGGGAGCCTCCGTCTTCTTCAAGATTCAGACATTATTTGAGGGAAGTTGGCTTAACAGGTGTGCCAGAGGACATGCTCTCATCTACGTCACTATGCCATGGCAAGGAGGTAAGAAAAACCCACTGCTACTATCTGTGGCTTGGACCGCATTTGACTCTAAAATAGGCCCTTGTCCATAAGTAGTTTTTTCTTACCTTCCCTTCCAGCATGAGGAGAGAGAAGATTAAGAAGGGATCAAATGGAAGACCGTCATACCAAAGGATGTCTCCATGACACCCCAGCCACTTAACAATGCACCCTGAGGTGTGCACACAGCTGACAGATTCCCTGCCACAGAAACTCCTCTGAGCTGAGAGAGGACTTAGGGCCCCAGGGAATGAGGCCTATGATCGTGTGACCCTCCCACTGGCTATGTTGGAAAATCACAGGCCACTGTTGCTGCTTGGCTTGCCTAAGCTGATAACTGCTACTCCTTTCCAAATTATCAGTTCCTATGGAAGCTAAATGGATTCCTGTCCGAGGGCTGCCAAACAACCACCCCATACTGGGTGCGTTAAAACAGCACGAGAAGCATTCCATCATCCACCTGGAGTCACCAAGTCCAAAATGAAGGTGCCGGCTTCCTCCGAAGGCTCTGGAGGAGGGTCTGGGCCACTTCTCTCTCCCAGGGGACATAATACAGAGCCTGTAAGCTGAGCCACGTTGAACATGAAGGACTGGTGTGGAGGCGCCCACACCACCAGGAGCCCCTCCATCTCTCTAAATTCCCTAAAAGGCTCTCCATTTTCTGCTTAACATGGACCCATCCTACTACGGTATCACCTCTTCCTGACTGTTGAGACTCTGTTGTTTTGTTTCGTTTCATTTCGTTAGGTCACATCATATATGTTTTTCAGAATTGGAGGGGGGAACACTGCCTGCATGTGGTCTGCAAGCATGCACACAGGCCAAACTACTCAAACACTGAAGTCAATAAATAAACAAGATAAAAGCTTTAAAAGGAGCACGGAGAAAGACGGCTCTGCTGTTAAGAGAACATACTCTCGCAGACGACCCCAGCACCGGCGGACTCAGGACTGATAACAGCTTCAGCTCTAACGCCCTCTCCTGGCTTTCACGGTCACCTTCCCTCATAGGGTATGCGTACGCCTACGTATGAACACTCAGGCACAAACACACATAAAATAATTTCTTTTTTATTAAAAGGGTGGGCAAGACTGCAAAATGACACCTAAGGTCGTCCCCTTCCCCACACATATGCACACACACATATGCTACACATATACATACATACATACATACATACAAAATAAATTATCAAGAAGTCAAGACTTGAAAGTAATATTCTCCCAAAATGAAAGACTGTGAAGGCCAGTTTTTCCCAAAAAGTACTGCATTGAGATATACATAAATGTAAGCCATGGCCAGCCAGATACTAACCTATCTCTCTTTGCCCAGCCCACAATCGCCTCCCTCCAACCTGATGAGTCCCCAATGCATTCCAGGTAGATACCAAGTAACTTGTCCCCAGATGGAACCTACACCAAAGCTGGTTGTGTAATGAATGAACACTATTGGGTTGTATCCTGTCATGCCAAAGTTTTTATTCTATTCAGTTAAGAAAATCTTCCTAGGTGTCAGAGAAGCCAGAGAATAGAAACCAGAAATCTAGAAAAGTCTTATGTAAGCACGGCAAGGCTGAGGCAGGAGGATTGCTGTGCGCCCCAGACCACCCTGGGCCACTTAGAGAATTCCAGGTCAGCCAGCTGGACTCTGTCTCGAAACCCAAGAATGAAGACAATTCTTAAATGAAAAAAAAAAAAAAAAAAAAAAAAAAAAAAAAAAAACAGAATAGATGTATTATGTCAAGTGGTCCCTGCTGTATTTAAATCCCCTCAAAAAAAATTTCTTTTGAGTTGAAATACCTTCTGCTTTTACTGCTTCACATACATAAAAATTGAGAGTACAGCACTGCTCATGTCTGTTACCCTAGCACTTACGATGCTGAGGCAGGAGGACTGTGCATTTGAAGCCAGCCTAAGCTGCAGGCTGAGACGGTGTCCCATCCCAAACAAAGAGTGTAGGGGTGGGGATGGAGGAGGAGAGAGGAGGCTCCCACCACCCCTGGTGTCTTTTAACATATTTGGGCATTAGTCTTATCAGAAGCCAGTTAGCCAAAGACGGATGCTGAACAAGAGGCAGATCGCATTTCTCAATCTTATTTGCAAACAAGCCTTCCTTTCCTGTGTATCAAGCATAGCAAGGGGACTTTGTCCATTCAAATCATTGTCTTAAGCCAGTGATGGAAACCATTGAACAGGCTTCACCCCAGCCCGAGCCTGGACGCTCAGTGTCATTGAACTCAAAGACTGCCTAATTCGTAGTGAAAGGTGTGATTGCAGCTCAGTCTGCCAGGTAATCAGCTCCTGATTTCTCCTCAGCATGCTAGACCTTTTGGAAACCGTAGCCCATGAGGAGGCTGGAGGGGATTATCCTGGAAATGCAGTATCCCTTTTCAAATATAAACACGGGACTATTATCCCAGCCAGTTAGCCCCTCCTTGCTGAGAACTGAGACCCAGGCAGTGAGCGCAGGAGGACCCTGGCTCTGCCCAGGCAGCTGTCTCACCAGCCTGGCTCCCGAGGGCTCTTCCATCAGCTCAGCCTTCCAACCCTGTCGCAACCTTACGCTGTCTCTCCGAAGGCTGAGCCTCCTCATCTCAAGCTTGTTTTGCAAACTTTTGGCTGCTTCATGGGAACCTGCCTAAACCTGAGGCCTGAGCTTCCTCTTGGCTGGGATGGCAAAGGCTTCCTGAAAACGATGGGTCTCTTTTTCCCACTCCAAGCTGATGCATTCCAGATCGGAATGCATCTTTCACCATCCAAAGGGGAAGACGCTAGTTGTGCATTCTCCGAAGCTAACCTTGACATGAAACTTAGATTTAACAACAACAACAACAATAATGAGCATTTAAATATCAAAACAGGATTTAAAGGAAAATGAGAAAGAAAAAAAAAAAAAAAACAGTGAGGGACCGAAGTTCCCATTTTGACCATGGGTGGCCCTTCTTTGTGGACAGAGTACCACAAGACAAAGAAGACCCATGAGGAAATATGTTGCTTTGATATCAAAGGATGCTTTCTCCATTTCTTTATGGTGTTTTGCGTTAGCCAAACTCACAATGGATAACATAGTTAGACAGCAAAATAAACACCAGAGGCCATAAAATACTGAGTCTTTCAAGCTTCGATGCAGACCTGCAGCCAGCTACCTGCCCCTGTGCTCAGAGGGAGAGCCCAGCACATAAACAAAGTCTGCATGCAAGACTCCATGTATTATCAACATATCACGTTCGGGCTCCTGCCAGCCCTGTGGCAGACACATAACTCTATGTTATGCAACATGTAGGCCAGCAAGGTCTGGAGAAAAAGAGCATTTTGTTTCTTCCCACGTACCCTCTACTCAGGGTCTGAATCCTCTGGATTAGGCAGAGGAGGACCCCACCCCCCAAGTGGGTCAGGCCGCTGCATCAATTACTTTCTTCTAGAAGATACTAAGCTTAGAAAAATTTAGGTTTCTTGGCCAAGGCCCCTCCTTGCCCCTCCTTGTGGCTTCCAAATGATATCCATTCTCTTCTTTTCCCTTCATTTTCCTTCCCTTCCCTTCTCTTCTCCGCCCTCCCTCTCTGTCCTCTCCAAATATACATGGGCATTTACTACATGTACGTGTGTGTGTGTGTGTGTGTGTGTGTGTGTGTGTTGTGTGTGTGTGCATGCGCGTGCGGGCGCGCAGGCGTGAGGAACCAAGGACAACCTGAGGGAGTCAATTTTCCCCTCAGACCATGTGAGGCTCAGGACTAAACTCAGAACGTCAGGCTTGACAGCAAGCATCTTTACCCTCTCTGCCAGCCAGCGATCCTCAACCTGTGGGTGGCAACCCCTTTGGGAGTCGCATATAGATATCCTGAATGACAGATACTTACAATACGGTTCATAACAGCAACAAAATTACAGTTGGGAGGTAGCAGTGAAATAATTTTACGGTTGTGGGTCACCGCAACGTGAGGAACTGTACTAGAGGGTGACAGCATTAGGAAGGTTGGGAAACCACTGCTATACCATCTCATCAGCCCCATCGGTCTGTCATCTATCTATCTATCCATCCATCCATCCATCCATCCATCCATCCATCTATCTATCTATCTATCTATCTATCTATCTATCTCTAACATCTATCTATTTCATCATGGAGTCTTGCTGACATAAAACTCACAGTGACCAGCCTCAGCCTCCTGGGTGCTGGGATTACAGGAGTGTGCCACCATGCCCAGTATCAGAAGAACCTCATCTCATTCTATTGTACCATCCTTCTCTTTACAATATTTGGTACAATCTGTTTCTTTCTAATACTTTGTTATGAATTTTTCAAACATTCAGCAAACTGGGAGAGATATACAATAAGCATCCTGAGATAAACCTTAAAAATACTCCTCTGTCCTGCATGACTCTTGAATTCTGATTCGTCCAACCAAGCAACGATGATATTTTTCTATTTTAATGTATGTATGTGTGTATTATGTATTATTTATGTATGTATTTGGGAAGGAGGTATATGCAGCACATGTGTGAAGTCCTAGGGCAACTTTCAGAGTCAGTTCCCTTTCCACCCTGCAGGTCCTAGGAACTGAACTCAGATCATCAGCCTTGGCAGAAGACACCTTTGCCCACTTAGCCACCTTGCCAGGCCCAAGTGATAGCTTTCATGGTATTTGTCCTAGGCAGCTTGTAGCATAAACTACCAAAACCACGTGGTTTGTCCAATTGCTGTCCCAGGCCTTATTTTCAGAGATGAGCAGGAGGCAGGCTTCAGCAACATGCATACCTGGCTTTCATGCTCAGCCACTTCACTTACCATCTGTATGATCTGGGATGCGTCTGTCCCCTTAATGCTGCAGATTTGAGGTCCCAGCACCAACGACAGTCTCTCTGAACCAAGGATTTATGTAAAGAGTCATTTTTCTGAGTACTTGGCAAAGAATTATCTTCAAAGCATCACTCTGTAGACTCAGACGTCTAATTGAGAACACTGGATGCAATGGTTATGATAAGGACATGGGAAATGTTAAAATTCTGGGGTGGAGTAGTTCTCTGTCATATCATATAAACAGAAGTCAGACATATGCACGTGTTCAGGTATACCTTTTACAGAATGGATCATCTTTATTTTTTTTTCAGGTGATGGAAATCAATCAAATCTAAACTCTGTCCATATGTTCAACTGAAACAGAGCTATTGGCGTGATGGAACTCTTTCCAGACTGGCTCATCCCTCGTCTGTTCAGCTCCAGGATATTTTCCATAGCGGGTGTCGTGCAAACTCTAAACCCTAGAGACTCTGGAGCTGGTGCGCCATCCGAGATTAGCTCTTCCTTGCGGCTGGGGTAAAGAATTGGTTTCCTTCAAGGCAAATGAATGACTATCTTTCAACCCAGAAAGACTCTGAAGGCTTCTAACACCTCTTTCATCCAGAAAGTCTTCCTAAACCACGTTAGGCAGTCTCCACCAGCACTGTTTTAAAGATCGGCCAGGGAAATGTCCCAGCCTAAGTGAATGCAAGAGTAAATAAATACATGAATATAAAAGAGAGGGCATCATCTTGAGGTGGGTAGGTGTATGATCTGTGCTTGTGTGTGTGTGTGTGTGTGTGTGTGTGTGTGTGTGTGTGTGTGTGCCATGTGTGTACGTGTGTGGAAGTCAGAGGTCAATGTCAGGTGCCATTTTCAATCACTCTCCACTTTATTTTCTGGGACAGAATCTTTCACTGGATGTGAAGGTTATGATTTGGCTACACTGACTTCCTGGAAGCCCCAGGGATCCTCCTGTCTCCACCTCTCCACCATTGGCATTACAGATGCATACCACCCCATCTGATTGTTGATGAGAGTGCCTGGGATAAAAATCAGATCCTCAGACTTGCACAGCAAGTGAGTCACTGGCTAAGTTCTCGTCCCAGTCCCTGGACACTAACGCTTGACAAGGTTGCTTTGAGTAAGATGTAAAACTGGAGCCCGGGGACGTGACTCCAGTTCCGGCAGGGCTCAGAATAAGTGGATCAAGAGAGAACCCAGGGATTCTGACTCCAGCATGCTGCACTGCCTGGGATCAGCCATCATTTCCACCCAGCAAGTCCAGAATCCTGAGAATGAAACAAATTAAACATAAAAACAAGCATTTTCTCAGAGGAAATTGCTAACTCTGACTTTCTTATAGGAATGAAATCTCAGAGACATCAAAACAAGACATGATGGACACATCTGACACACTTCACATCTGTGCGGGAACGGAGGGGAATAGCCTGAGTCTTCAGCATTGGTAGTGTAAGAAGACAAGCTGAAATCTGAGGCGGAGTTTTCAAAAGGAGTATCCAGTCCAGGAAAGAAACAAAGATACACGAGTGGTGTAGAACAGCTGATTGAGCAGGAAAACTCTCTCAAAAAGAGGATGACAAGAGAATCCAGAGCTGAAACCATGCAAAGGGGATTCTCGGTAAAATCAAAAGATGAGAAGGACTGAAGAAAGGGAAAAGTGATTGAAGAAAGGGGGGCGGCGGCATGAGCTTGTGAGAATTACGTGTAAGGGATTGCTAGGGACAGTCACTCCCGTTGGGGTGCCACCATTCACATAGCCCCTTCCCTGCGCTGTGGAAGTTCGCCACCAGCAGCAGCAGAATGCAAGTCTGCACACAGACACACACACAACCAGGGATGGGAAGAGAAAGCGCGTTCTGAGGTGGCCTGGCATCCCAACTGTGTGGACTGCCCTGTTTTTCAACAAACCCACAGCCCGACGGGAAGCCAAGAGTCCTTCACACTGGGCCAGACTTTCCCACCCCAACTTGGGGGTCTGCCAGCCTTTGCTGGCTCTTTCCAATGTCAAAATGTCTTGTGAAATGACTGGTACTTCCTGCTTCCTGTCACACCCCAGACTCAGACATGCCACCTCTCCCTGGGTATCTGCCCTGTGGCTCCATGAGAAAGAGACACCGCCACCAGGAGCTCTTGAGGACACAAGCCCCTGGAGGAGGCCCGCATCCTTCTCCTTCACCCAGTTTTCTTCCATTAGGCTTTCCCTCCACTGCCCCATCCTGACCACGACCACTGCTCCTTGATTCTGGTCCACATTCCTTCTTCTTCGTGTCCCAGCTTCCCAGCTGCAAAGCCAGGAGGGACGATCAGAGTTACAGGCTCCAGAAATTCTCATCTTCATAGACCTGTCTACCCACCTCCCACCTGGCCTCCAGGGACACAGCCAACATTCCTTCAGTCCCACAGAGAAAGGGCGTAACTTGGATTACTCAATGGGGCCTCCAGCATCTCGTGCCCCCAAAACAATAGCGTTGTATTTTTCTTGGACCTTATTTGGTTTCTCGTTTGATTAGCAGGCAGGACTCCTCTCCCTCTTTAACCCATCCCCCACTCTCCTTAATCCACAAGTCTAGCTCTTCAGCACTTCTGGGAGGCTGTAACCGCCAGCGACCTCAGTAAGGTAGAGTCTTGGACTGCCGAACCCTGGTGACATCAGCGAGCTTGAGAAACGCCATCTCCTGGGCTTTCTCACACGTGGGAACTTCTCTCGGGAGTCCTCATCCCATCTCCGATCTGTTTGTTTTGGATGCTAATCCCAGGACGCTGGGTGAGGTGTGAGGCAGACTGACCTTTCCTGTTTTTTGAGCCTGTGATCTAAGTCAGGTGCTAAGTGTTGAAAATTCAAATCAATGTGTGGGCCCTGTCTAGAAAGCTAGGATGATGGGAACAGAGGAGAGTGCGGAGAGGCGGGCAACACTTGCTAGGGGTTGAAACCAACAAAACAACGTACCCAACTCTGCATGTTTGGTGACAGTACACGTCACGGAGTATAGTGCATTAACTTGACCCCTCTTGATACATGTTCCCTATGAAAGTGCTGCTACCAACCTTATTTTTCCTAAAGGAGGAAACCTGAGGGACCCATACCCTAGCTTGTCTATGAACCCAGCAGATCTAATGCAGTGTCCATACTGATAACACCAGGTGTGAAGCCTGGATTCCTTTTTGAAAATCTGGGCCTTCTATCACAGGTCAGAATCCCCTGCAGGCCTGAGCATGCACAGCTTACATATCTGTAGAGTCTCAGGCAAGATTACACCTTACCTTCCACATGAGAAGACTGAATTATTGAGAAACAAGGTATTTTATGGACGGGGGCGTGACATTTTTGAGACTCCCAAAGGTCTGATGTCGGTCTGTTATCCTCTTATTTGGAAATATCATCATAGCTGGTATTGACAGCTCAAACCTACAATGCCTGCTTTCAGAAGGCTGTGGAGATTTGCCCGGAGTTCAAGGTCTCTTGAGCTGTGTCAAGGTCACTATGAGCTACAAAGTGAGTTCTAGGCTAGTCTTGGCTACAGGGTAGAACCCAGGTTGATCTGAAACCCACTCTGTAGCCAAGGATGACCTTGACCTCCTAATTCTGCTGCTTCCAGCTCCTGAGAGCTGGGATGACAGGAGGATCCACCACACCATACCTGGTTCATGAAGTGCTGGGGATGGAATTCAGGGCTTTCCGCATATGAAGCGGCTCTGTACTTAACTGAGCTGCATCCCTACCCCCATACACACACCTCAAAAATGTTCTAGTATGATCTGAAACAGATTTAGAGATTTACTGCTTTGACAAAAATGGGCTTCTGGGTTTCAACAAATATTATGACCATATGCTTGGGCTTTGTTGCATGACAGCCTTCAACTCTCCCGTCTCCCTGGGGAACAAACTGTTTGATTCCCATTTAAGCAATTCTAGCACATGGGGAAAGCATGGACTATGTCCTCAGCTTTCTCCTCCTCCTCAAGTATAACAGGTGCAATTATTTTCAACAAACAAACATGCATTGGGACTAATTGTTTATAAGGCATTTTTCTAAAGTCAGATAATTAATAATAATAAGTTAAATTCACTTGTGAAACAAACCCTCCATATATATATATATATATATATATATATATATATATCCTTCCAACATTCAAGAGCCACCCTTGCATTTCCAAAGATGCTGTTCCAAAAGCATATGAATTGATTATAAAAGAAGACAGCTGCGCGCGGTAATCCCAGAATGCTGAACAGCAGAAGCTTGCAGACCTCTGTGAGTTCGAGGCCACCCTAGTCTACAAAGTTAGCCCAGGACACTCAAGGCTACACAGAGAAGCCCTGTCTCAAAAAAAAAGGAAACAATGAAGAAGAAGATAGTCCTATTTTCTCTACCCTGAAAAAGCACATACATCACACCTGTATAAAATAAACATCTGTCCAATAAGATTTCTGCACAAGTCACAAACCTAAGGTGTAAATATACGAGGCCTGTCTAAAGCTGAACTTCAACTGAGTACCAGTTTCCTTAAGGCCCCCCCCCAAGAGAAAATGAAAACCTGACAACCCCATAAAGCAGTCAGGTGGCTTTCTCTATTGCTGAATAACTGTTAGCAGAAATCGGCTCTAATACAGAGCCATTTTAAAGGAATGTCAATTGAGTTCTGCCCAGCCCGAAGAAGATCCAGCCTCGGCCTTTGTTCCTAACCTGGACGGTTTTCACAAAATAACAATACCTTCTTTCAGAAACTTCAGGGCTAAGAAAGGGACGGCTCCACTCTCCCAGATAAGAGCTGGCAGGAGAGGTGGCAGCTACCAACTACAGGGAGGTAGGCTTCAGAATTCAGAGGGTCAACCACAAATGCCTGGCTTCTGGGAAATGACATGGCTAAGGGCATCCGGCAGACAGGGCCTTGCTCCCAGGAACTCAAAAACTCCCTCATCCCCTGTGAGGATGTGTGCAAGGAGGCCTCCTGCCCTGCAGAAGAAGCCCAGGGTCTCCGGAAATATCTCCCTTGCCATCTGGGTGTGTTTGCAGTCTGGAACTATACTCAACAGCTGACTCCTTCCAAGAGTCTGAGGTTTAGAGTTTGGGTGAGCTTGGTGGCTGGCCTTTCTCTCGCTCTTACCTTTTTATTCAACATTTCCAACACACAAAGCACTTTAGTGTAGCCATGGAAACTTCCACAGCCACAGACTCAAAATGAGGCTATGAGCAAGTGTCAGCAGCCTGGAAGTCACCCTAAGAGTCCGGTGGCACGAATGTGTCACTTTCTCTTTTTCTAACAGAGTCACAAAGTGACACTTCTTTGTAAAGGGCCACTGACATGAGCCTAGCTAAGAGGAGGACAGCCACCCATACGATGAGTTTGGAAAGTGATTGCAATTGGGGCTGATAAATCTGGGCAGTCACATACGAAGGCAGGACTAGGACACTGCAGAGATGCACTGCCCTTGTTTAAAGGCCTTGCTGACCTTGACAGAGCACAGGGATCCTTCCAGAGGCAGAATGCTTATCCCACCTCCCACCTCCAGCCTTCCTAGTGTCCTGAGGGCAATCTGAGCTCAGGGCCAGTCTACACAGTGTGCTCTTGAGTTAAATGGCCTTGTCCTCTTGAACCCTCCTGTCCCCATTCTGTACACCTTTGTTCTTCAGTATCCACCAAGATTGGTTCAAGGACCCTCTAACAGATACCAAAAGCCAAGATACTCAGTCTCATCTGAAACGGTGTGGTGTATGCAGAGAACTAATGTGTGTGCCCCTCTGTGTGTTAATTGTCAGTTATGATACCTGACATGAGAGAGATGCTGTGTAACAAGGCTGCTACCTTGTTACATATATGACAAGAAAGAAAAGCCTGCGCAGTATGAACACTATATATTTTTTAAATATATTCAGTCCACGGTTGGTTGATAGGGAACCTGCAGATGAGGAGATCAGCATACATCCTCTCTCAGTGGCCTTCATCCAACCCTTTCCAGTAGCCCAGGCTGACCTCAAGCTCTCTTTGTATCCAAAGATGGCCCTGAATTTCTGATTCCCTTACTAAAACTTACTGAGTTATGGAATTGATCACACCCGGTTTATTCGGTGCCCAGGATTCAACCCAGTGCGTCCTGAGCACTCTCCCAACTGAGCTACAGCTCCAGAGCCCAGGTGAAGGGTAAACTAGACCTTCCTTGGAGAAAACTGCTAAGGAATAATCACAGCACCTGACTTGCAAGTCCCCTGGGCCATGCTTCTGCAACATGGTCTTGACAGCGCCCTGCCAGTCTTCCGTGCTCCTCAAATGGCAAACTAGCATATCACCTTCTTCTGCCTGGTTACATGGGATCAGGTTTGAAACCAATGTACTTTAAGCTGGACCTGGGTCGACCCAGAAGGCTCTAATCTGAATTTCTCCTAGGAAGAACGGGGTCTTCAGCAATAGGGGACAAGAGGAAGGACAGAGGCCCTGCTGTGGCCAATGCTAAACACAAGACAGACATTAGGATTCTGAAATCCAACCTGCCCCTTTCCCTCCAATCCAATCTCTTCCCCTGGCAGCCTTATTTGAGGACAATCATCTCTAAATGTGCCCTAAAGGCACTCTCCAAAACCGAGAGTCCTAAAGAAACAGGGCCAGACTAAAAAGTAAACAAGCCCACAGGTTTAAAAAAAAAAAAATTCCCCACAGGTCTAATAGACATTCCAGCAATGTTGCCCATCAGGTCTCTGTGCTGAGTTTCTGCATGGTAAGCATGCAAGACTTGCCAGCTATGGCTTGCGTACTTGGTTGTTATTGTTAATCCTGGGTTGTTGTTGTTGTTTTTACCCCTAAAGGGCGTTGAGATTTTTGATAAGTGAATTAGCCAGCTTTCTCATTTGTAAAATGAAGAAAATAACAATCCCACAAAAGATTTTCAGAAAAAGGGTAAATGCAGGTAACAAATCAGTGAAAACCCTCGGCAGATTGCCTAGGGCCCTGCAAACATTCCCTCTTTCCAAAACGGTGAGGCCTTTGGCAGGTTTCAGAGGGCAACCAGGTGCTGGTTTTACTCTGGAAAGTAAAATAATGCTGAATATCTAGCTAAGTCTGAAAAGTCCCCCTCAGTATACATCAGCCCAACGTGAGGTGGAAGAGACTGGCCAGATGTGGGGCCAGGGGTAGGGCCACTTACTCCCATGCCTGACGACCTGAGCCTCAATCTCCTGGGGGAGTGCCCCTACATGATCCTCTGACCTTCACACACACACATCAGGTCTCCAGCACACACACACACACACACACACACAGAGAGAGAGAGAGAGAGAGAGAGAGACAAAGAGATAAATGACATTATTTTGTTTTAAATTGAAAATGAATAAATAAAGCAAAGTAGGATGAGTGTGACAAAGCAAACGCCCTTTAATCCCAGCACTCAGATGGTAGGGGCAGGTGGATCTCTGTGAGTTTGAGGCCAGTGTGGTCTACAAAGTGAGTTCCAAGACAGCCAGGGCTACACAGTGAGACACTATCTCTAAAGTAAAGGGGGAAAGCCATGCAAACTCAAAGAAGTGCTCACTGAAGATGGACTGGTGAGAAGAGGGCCTGCTAGGTGTGGCTGTTCTGGACAGACTTTTTTCTTTCTTCTTCCTGACAATGGCAGCCAAACACTGATTAAGGGGTGAGGTAGGAGATTAAATCAAATCAGAAGCAGAGGAAAGACTGGAGCCCCTGTCTTTCCGTGCAACTCATTTCGATAGGGGACAAGCAAGAGCCACGGGAAGTAGGTAAGGCCACAGAGGAGGGAGTCTGGGGACTGCTGGCTCCATGCTGACAGTGGCCTGCAGAATTCCATGTGTGCATAGGTCTGTGAGGGAGGCAGGCACGGCTCCCAGAGTAAGGCAGCCAGGGATCTGCCTCTCCCATTAGCTCTGTGACCTTGAGCAAGTGACACACTATTTTCAGAGCTACCGTTTTTCACATGAAAAGCAAAGAGAGTCATTTCTTCCCATTGCAGCCTTCTGGAGACACCCAGGGAGAGAGAGGATGGAAGGGCGGTTCAAGAGAGGCTGAGAGAAGCAAGAGGAAAAAATAGTCATTAGCAGTGGGATTACTTTTTCAGCCATAGATGAGAAAGCAAGAAAGCAAAGGAGTATGTGTGCTTCAGAGTGAAGTTTACACAAAGGAGTGGGCAGGTGTGGCCTCCTAGAATTCCCTTTGTAAGTGATCTTTGCTGTGTGTGAGCCCAGGCCAAGGTTAGTTGTGGCTAGAGAGGGACAGTGGCCACAATATAAGTGAATGAAACAGGGCAGTCCTGGGCTGAGGCCAAGCCCAGGGCATAAGCTGCACACATTCCCTCTCTGGGCTGGCTGCCCCTGTCTAAAAAGGAAGACCGGACCCTAACTCTCACTACATCACCAACTGAGCAGATTTTACAAGAGGCAGCAGAAAGCTAGGAGCACTGCTGACGTTTAGTTGGGAAATAAATTCCGGTTCAAACATACTCCCATCCATTCCACCCCCACACCCAGGCCAACAGAATTCCTGAAGCTAGACATCCCCCTCTTCTCCTCCTGGTTGTGTTAGCCTTCCTCCTCTTTTGTCTTCCAGTTCAGACTGGAAACTGGTGGAGACCTTGGCTTAGGTTTTGGCATGCCCCTGGCTTGGCAGGAGACGGGATGCTAGGGAGACGGCACTATAAGCCATCAAAGCTCCTGGGCAGGGCAAAGCCTGTGCACTTTCAGTCTCGGTTTCCCTTTAAGTCCCAACCCCCGCCCCCTTCCCCAGGAAGAACTAAGAATGGGTCAGTGCCTCTGGGGCTCTGGGGACCAAACTGCAGTCCACGGAGCCATCTGGGAATGATTAGCCTAGAGAGTCCAGGTAGCTTCAGACAAGTACACACAAATACATACACACACACATGCACATGTATGCATACACGCAGACACACATGAACATACACAAATACACATACACATACATACATGTACCCGTATACACATACATACACACATATAAACATAAACAAATACATGCAGCCATCTGACACCCCCAATTGGGCAATACCCATAGCCCTGCCTCTCAAAACAAAGAGAAGACAGCAGGAACCACTGTCCTCCAAGGAAGGCTACGGAGTGTCACTGTTCACAGCATCAACAACCCTCCAAGTATCACTCTGTACCATTTCACCTGCCCATTTAGGTCAGTGGGAAACCGTCTGTGCACTGTGCTCAGAAATGTAATCGAGAAAATCAGGAAGGAAAAAAAAATATGTCTGATCATCGTATATTTCAGGAAGCAAGTTCTGGGAGGAGGGTTAGAGGTCCTGACACTTTAATAATGGTCACAATTTATGGTTTGATTGTTTTCTCAAAACCTGTAAATCCAGGCCAGAAATATATAAAGACTGCGCTCTGAAAACTTTATATCCATGACTCCAAACAGCCTACAGAAGAGCATCCGTCAGTACTCCTCACAGGAAAACATAAGGAGACAGGAAATACAGAAGGTTCCAGAACAAGGATAGACCGTATACTGGAGAGCACCCTGAAGCATGCCATTAACTGACCCAAGACACTCACTCTGCACTTGATGCCCCAAATCCTAACATCAGATATTTATTTCTCTGTCTAAATCGTGGCATTTGTTCCCTCGATGAACACTTTTTCAACAGAGTCTGTTTGGACTCGCTAAAAGCATAAGAAAATGTCACGTTGTGTGTTTGTTCCAAGGACAGAGATGGGAGCAAATATCTATGGTTAAGGAGTCCTCAAATCTTCATAAATGAGGTAAGCAGTGCCCGGAGATCACTACCCCATACTAAAATCTGGCTGCTTCTGAAAGTGAGGCCTGATGATCCCTGTTGAAGGCTTCACATACAATTTAATTAAGTCTCACATGCTTCCCAAGACAACAATGGGTGATGGCTCTTTTATCCAGGAGACAGCCTTTTCCATGAGAAAAGGGTTAAGTAAGTAGTAAAAAGAAACCTCCCCACAACAGATGAGGGATAAGTCAACACAATGATGGGGGATTTGCCAGAACCAATAGAGAAGCTCACCTCTGCCTGGGCTCAAGCCTCAGGCAGAAGTGAGATCAAGGGTGCTGAAACCAAGGATGGAAAAGGGTCCAGGAGAATTTGACTTCATCTCTGTCTGATGACATCACGCTGAGCTGGGTGGGCTAAGTGAGGCCATTGAGCTCAGAGAAAAACACCCTGCTCATGTCACTCTGAAGCCCTGGGTTCTAAAACCCAAGCTCCCAAAGGAGAACCTGGATCAAAAGACCCTATCAAACTCTGGGAAAACACAAAGCCATTAGGGACTTTTGCATTTTGGTAGAATATAAAGGAGAAAGGCAATCTAAGCGTCCAGAAACCCCACCTCCCTGGGCCTCTTCCGGAACCACAGCATTCAGCCCACTTGGCCTTGGGCCTGTGCCACCTTCTCCTCCCCCTGGAAGATTGCTTTGATTTTAGAAAAATCATCTGGAAACTGTCATCACCACTGTGCTGGTTGGCACATGTCCCCCAAGGAGAGAGTGGAGAGTATCACATATTGTGAGGCATTTCTTGGCTCAGACTGAGAAGGGGGAGAGAAGGAAAAAAAGGGGGTGGGAGAGAAGATGGTTTAGTCCAGGGGCAAGAGATGATACCATGTTGCTAGGGCTGAGGGTGAGGGTCAAGGAGAAGGAAAGAGGCCACCGCTAGGACAAGAGTTCAGGGAATCAATGCCTCCCACCAGCTTTGCCTGCCCCTCAGCGTGCTGCTAGGACAGCACCAGGACAGCAGGCCTTTCTCCATGGTCATGAGTTTCAGTCCACCACAGAGGGAGGCAGAGTCTCAGAACCCACTGAGGCCAAGAGGAAAACACTAGGCATAGGTGAACAAAGGCTGAATCCTGCCAAAAAGCAGACCCTGGGATGACTTAACAGTTGGGAGCGTGAGGGTGGGGAGGGAGGGGCAGGACAGGACATACAACACAGGACCCCACAAGAGACCAGCTCTTCTGGGTGTTCAGAGCCACAGAAAGCACAGTTGATTGTGCTTGGGAATGAAGAGGGAGTGGTTTGATCCTATGTTCACTGGGAGAAAGACGGGAAGTGAAAGAATGGCAGAGGAAGGGGTACAGGCACAGGACACCTTACCGTATGCTTTCAGCTCTGCCCTCTGGAGACCCAGGTCAAACACTCAAAGTTATTCACCCTACTCTCCCAGTTTCTCCTTAGCCAGGGCTCCATAAATTTGAAGGCACTTCCGGTTAGCTCTTAGTAGCTCAGCATGTATCTATAACTGGTGTCTATCTGGCTCTCCCTCGGGAGCTTCTACAGAGGAGCCCCTGGGGAGAGGGGACACTGGAGGTGTAAGGTAAAAGCCTAGTAGAGTTTTCTTGAGAGAGCCCACCAACCCGCCTTTGTTCCGACCTCAGTCCAGTAGCACTGAGCACCCTGGAAACATCTGAGATTCCAGGAAAGCCAGTCTGCAGGGAGAGATAAAATGCTCGGGTACCCAAGTTCATGATGACTTCACGCAGCTTATCCGCAGTAACTGGCTTTGCCCCTGAACATGAAGGCAAGGTGGGACTCAGAAAGTCCTCTTCTGGGGCTCAGTGAAGTTGACAGCCCTTGGAGCTTAACAAGTACCCAGAGAGAAGCCAGGTCTTCATGACTGTGCCCTCTCAGCGACCCCTCCCCCAACTAAAAGGACAACCTGCCTCTGCCACTGGTTGGAAACGCATTTTGTCCTAAAGAGAGTGAGTGCCAGGACTTCGTCCAGAGTGGCAGTGCAAGCCTGCATGCCTGGGAGTTAGAGGCAAGGGGATTGAAAGGTTGAAGTTGGCCATGTAGTGAGCTCCAGGCCACCTTGGGATACATGAGACCCTGTCTCAACACATAGAGGGGACCACAGGGCAAAGAGAAAGAGACGGAGGAGGAGGAGGGGACGGGGAGGAGAAAGAGGAGGTAAAGGGGATAGAGAAATAGAAGGAAGAGAAAGGATCCCTGTGACATTTCAACAGTGTTTTGTGATGTCAGGGTTCACTAGTGGCCAGTGCCAGCCCAGTTTGGTTAAAATGTCACTCCCACCTGTAGTTCTGACTTCAGATTGACCCACGGCCTTAGCCTCAGCCATAGCGTTAGGATGGAAGGTAGATCCCTGGAGCTCTGGCCAAAGACCTAGGGACTACTCAAGTTTACTTGCTTGGGGTCGCACTCCTGCCACTCTGGACCCAAGGCAGAGCCTAACAGCAGCCGAAAGAGCCCTTTGGCTTGGCCCAGGCTGAGCTTAGGGTAGAAAGAACAGGAAGATCTCTGAGTTGTTCTGAGATGAGAGTCTCTGCAGAGATGAAAGCACACTCTCCTGAACTCTCCACAATCTGCCTTAGGGATTGGAGGTTGGAATTGTATGGCAAAGGTGTGCCCTTCCTTTCCACGGTTTGATAGAGACCTTTATGGATACCTGGAAGATTCACCTTCCTATCGTGGCTAAGAGGGGAAAGCAGGTCAGACTCCCATGGGGTTGAGTGAGGGTGGAGGGGGGACTGTTGTCACGGGGCCCAGGCTTCCCCCAGAAAACCCCCACCTAACCGTCCTGGGCCCCTTTCCTGAGACTAAACCCCTTTGCTCAGAAAGATGACTAGGAGCCAGGAGGGAGGGTGTCCTCCGAAACCTGCCTCTGCCCAAGGAGTCCGGGGGGGGGGGGGGGGGGGCTGAAATGAGCCTGAGGCTCCTACCAGCCGAGCCAGTTTCTCCGGAGGCGCCTCACCTCACACACTAAGTGCTTACTATTTTTATTTTTAAATTAAAATTTAAATTTAAATCAAAGCACCTTTAGCTCAAAGGAGGGACCGGAGGGGCGCGGAGAGGGGGAGGAATCCTCAGGACGAGCGGCTCCCCATACCACCTCTCAGGATAGATATTTTTGGAAAAACCAAGGATGAAGGCTGATCGCCCTCCTCTTAGGAGTGCTGGGCCTCCTGCCCTCATTCCGCCCCTCCTTTTCCACTGCCAGGCTCAGCCGGCCAGGTTTACTGTCTCTGGTCTTCATACTCCCCCGAGGTCGGAGGGCCCTCCCGGTTACAGGCTGGTGGCGGGGAAGGGGGTATCAGAGACAGGAGGTCACTGCGCCTCATCCAACACTCCCCCCCCGGGGGGGGGGGGCTCATCCTTCTCCCTCCTCAAATACAGAGAGGAAAAAAAGTAAAAATGTCCACGGTTGGGGCGCCGGGGTTCACGTCGCTTTGAGTAACACGGGTCTCGTTTGGAAAGAAAAGGACGCACAGACACGTGTGTGTAAAGGCGCCTAAGGAAGGCGCTGCCGTGGGGTGGGGGGGCGTCTGGCCGCTGCGATCACAGGAGCAAACGGTCCAAAGGCCACGGTTCTTCGGATATTTATTGCGCGCCTACAGATCTGCCGCTTTGCCTCTTTCTCCCGCTGTGTTGCCATTGCTACCCAGACCAAGGCCCGTCCCAAGACTCAGGCTCACCTGGCGCTCCCTTCCCGAAGGAAACTGTGGCTGGAAAAGCAAAGAACAAACATTGCATGCCTCAGCGAAAGAAAAAAAAAAAAAAGGAAATCACGGAAGCGCTGTCTGGGAGCCCCATGCGCGGGCAGCCAGAAGCGGAGGTCCTCTGCGAGATGACACAGATTACAACCTCAGGTTGACTCAGTCTGCGAACTGTAAGGCAGAACTGGGTGCCCTCCCATAGAACACTTCGGGGAGGTGAACTTTGCCCCGGAAGGATGCAGTCGTTTGCCGCAAGCTAGGCCGGTATTTCCTAGGGTCTGGGACCCTGGTGGATAGGGCTTCAGACAAGGCCCCTTGCTACGGACTTCGGAATAGGGAGGATTGGGTCCTTAATTCTTCACCTGGGAAGAGTGCACGTGTGTGAGCCTGCACACTCTCCTGCCCGCTAGGAGATGGCAGCACCCCCGAGCCCTTCCGAGAAGCCTCCACCAACTCCTGTCCCCATTTGTGCAAAGACCAACTACTATCAGCCAGGGAAATTGGGCGCTTCAGCGCTGGAAGGAGAAACGGTGCGAGGACCCCAGACTAAGGCTTCCCAGCCACCTCTCTTGGGATCCACTGGCACCTCCGTGTCAGTAGATGGTGAAGCCCCTTTAGTCTTAACGCTTTAATCTTTCCATCCCTCCTACCCAGGAGGCGGCAGAGTCCAGGACATCCGCCTTCGGGCAGGGGGTTCTAGCCAAAACTGGGCAGCGAGGCTCACTTTCCTAAACTGTAATTTAAACATTAGTCGGGACCAGGGTGCTTTCTCCCTCCCCAAGCTCAAGTCCCCGCCGGAGGAATGCAAGCTGCTTGCAGAATCAGGTCAGAAAGGAGAGTCGTGAAAAAAGTCGCGTCACTGTGAACTGAGCCCCTGAATGGCAGGCAGAGAGTGGGCTTTCCAGGTTCTGGAAGAAATTCAGGCCCAGACACTCTTAAACCGATAGGGCCTACCCGACACACTCGGCCTGATCTTGGCACACCAGATAACTCTTGACACGAGGGGAACGGGGGACCTCCCTCACTCTCCAGGTGGTGTGCAAAAGAGAAACACCGGGGGGGGGGGGGGGGATTGGGACCAGAGGCTGCAGCGCCTTCCCTGCCCCCACTCCCTGAACACAAGCACTTCCCAGGTCCCTGCTGACCAGGCCGCGCACAGTCGTGTCCGCACGGGAGAGAGGGGGGAACAGGAATTCCTGTAGAGATAAGTCTCCTCCTGGAAACTGCACGGACCGCGTAGAGCACACCCCCGCCACCTCCCCCACCCGCGCCCCTGCCCCTCCACCACAGCCAAAGTTTTCCAGCAGTTTCTCAGAGTTCCACACAGTTTCTGGGCTTTTGGCGCCCCCTCTGGATGCAGCCGAAAATTGCAGCACAATTTTTAATTGCAACAGTTGAAAAAGTTCCCCCCCCCAAAAAAAAGGCTCAAGAACGTAAAAACGCTCGCGTGGAGGGGTAGACGCATGTTAAGGAGTTTCATGATTTAAAGCCTAGTAGTACATTACATCTCTCCATATGTTGAATTAATGGTATATTTATAAATGTAAGTATTCATGAACAAATGTTTAATGAAATATTTCAAAATGCCTTAAAGCCACAGCCGTTTTCGTTGCCTTTGTGCCAGAAGACGTGGTAATTATAACAAATTACAACTCTCTGGCTTCATACATCTGCCAATGGTCTCTGGTCTCTTCAACGGGTGTCTGAGAATCACACAAGTACCTGCTCCCTAGGACACAAAAATGTGTCCACACCGACAAAACCTGACCCACACTCTGAAAAAAAGAAATCTTTTTTTCTTACACGCGTTGTGTGGAATAAACGGAGCTACCAATGCATGGCTGTTGTCTGCGTGACCTTTAACTCGCAAACAGACTTAAGGTTCTAGAGTCGCGCAAGGCGAGTAAAATTCGTTTGAAAGGAAAACCCGACCGAACCGAGCCGCAGCTTTACAGCCTGGTCACGGGTTCCTTTCCCTGTGTAACAAATGCCCACTTCGGAAGAAAACGGGGGGAAAACGAGCTTTCCAAAAGCATCCCGAGGAAAAGATTCGTTTATATCTAAGCGTCCCCACTTCTCAAATTTGAGGGGATGGGGGAACCTGATTTTTTTTTTCTTTATATGATACAGGCCGATTCACTTTATCAATAATTTAACAAGTTCAAAGCAAAGTTTTGCAAGAACCAGAAGGGGGGGGAGGGTTAAATCGAGTTGTTCTTGTTTTTAACGCCGTGGTGGGTTTGTTTGTGGTCCCGAGGGCACGTCACCCCGGTGGGCAACTAAGATTTTTGTTCCTTCCAGAAAAAGAGAACCCCTCTGGTGCCCAGCCTTGCTCCGAGCTCCGAGCTGTCGGCTCCAAGCACTCTTAAAGAACAACGGACACCTACGTGGCCTCCCCCAGAACGCCCACCTGTGCGCAGGTCTGGAAGGATAGGACTAAAGTCCAGACGCCCAGCGCTCGCCCTCCGGGCCGTCTGGGGAAGAAGGGCCCCAGCGAGGGAGCCGCAGGGCGCCGCCGGAGTGGCCCGCTTGGCCTGGAGCCTCCAGCGTGCGCGCCGGGCCTCTCCGGCCTCGCCCGCCCCGCGCCGCCACCTTTGCAAACTCCACCGTCCACCCCGGAGCGATTTTTTGTTTTTTGTTTTTTCAAAGTCCGGTGGCGACCGGGCTGACGTTCGGGACTCCGCCAGCAGGCGAGGAGCAGCCCTCCAGAGTACCAACCCCGACGCCGAGGGGCGGCAGAGCGCCGAAGGGGCCCGGGAGGGACTTGTCAGTTCAAGGTCGGCGTGGCGCACGGGAGCCGGGGACTGCGCGCTCGCCGCCGCCCGCCCTCGCCGGCCGGCGCCCAGCTTCGCCCTGCTTCGCCCAGCTTTGCCCAGCCTTGGGGTTTCATTGATTCCCGCTGCAGGAGCGCGGCAGAGGCTCCGGCCGCCGCGCCAGCCTCGGAGGAGCAGGGCGCGTTAATCTATTTATATGGATTATTACGGAGGAACAGCGGGCGTTGAGTCACCCAAACACTTGCTTCCAAAAGACCATTTCTAAGCACTTTTTTTTTTGGAAGCCGGGCGCGGAAGCCGAGCCCCGCACTGCGGAGCAGCTGTCGCCGGCTCGGTCGCCGTAAACGCCTGCGAAGTCCCGGGTACCCCGGAGACAGCAGCGAAAAGCAGTGGGACGTGTGTGTGTGTGTGTGTGTGGTGGGGGGGAGGGGTCCTAGTCTAGACACGCGCGTGCACACGCACGCACACACACACACACGCACACACGCACACACACACACACACACACACACACCCCGATTCACGAGGAGACTGTTCCCAAACTGTGACATTCCGAGAGTAGAGAACTTACACACTCGGACGTCCCGGGTCCCCCGCCTGCCCTGCGGCGCCCCCCTCCCTCCAAGTCCCCTCACCCCACCATCCACCCTCCCGCTGCGCTCCCCTCTCTTCTCCTCCCCTCGTGTCTCGTCACCCAACCCGGAGCCACCATCCTCCTTCCCCCCCACTCTGACACAGGGTCCAATCAGCGACTTGCCAGCCCTGCTGACTGCCGAGCCGTGATTGGCCCCGGGCCTCTCTGTTGAAGGGGGTTGTATTTATTAAAGAGACCCGGGGCCGGGAGTCCGAGAGCCGAGAGCGCTGCTCGGAACCGCCTGGGAACCGCCGTGGGGCGACAACTTGAGCAGTTTTTCAGTCCAGGAACTTTTCTTTGCAAGAGGGACGGGGCGCGAGCGGCCCCGGTTTCGTTCTCTGTCTCCCCTTCCTTCTCCTCCGCGAGCCGCCTTCCCCGGGTCTGGAGCGGGCCGCCGAGCACCGGCCACCCCAGCGCCTCCGCTGAGTGCCCGCAGCCCGGTGTCGCGCCAGCGTCCCCGGGAGCCGCTCGCTCGGCGTCCGCCTCCGGGCAGCCCCAGCCGCCGCGGCTTCTCGCCTTTCCCGGCCACCCGCCCCCTGCCCCGGGCTCGCGTATGAATCTCCTCGACCCCTTCATGAAGATGACCGACGAGCAGGAGAAGGGCCTGTCCGGAGCCCCCAGCCCCACCATGTCCGAGGACTCGGCTGGCTCGCCCTGCCCCTCGGGCTCGGGCTCCGACACGGAGAACACACGGCCCCAGGAGAACACCTTCCCCAAGGGCGAGCCGGATCTGAAGAAGGAGAGCGAGGAAGACAAGTTCCCGGTGTGCATCCGCGAGGCGGTCAGCCAGGTGCTGAAGGGCTACGACTGGACGCTGGTGCCCATGCCCGTGCGCGTCAACGGCTCCAGCAAGAACAAGCCACACGTCAAGCGGCCCATGAACGCCTTCATGGTGTGGGCGCAGGCTGCGCGCAGGAAGCTGGCGGACCAGTACCCGCATCTGCACAACGCCGAGCTCAGCAAGACGCTGGGCAAGCTCTGGAGGTGAGCGCGCGCGCGCCAGCGCGGGGAGGGCGGGCAGGGTGGGTTCCGTGGCTACCGGGACGCGGGCTGTGCTCGCCGACCCCGCCCCGCCTCCCTGAGCCAAGGAGCGGCGGATCTTGGGGTCTGCCAGCCGGGACCCCAGAGGGGATGGGGGGGGGCGGGACGGGGGACGGGTATGCTCGGCTCAGAGTTTGAGAAAGTTCTTGCTTGGGATTGCGCCTGGAGACGGCGGGGGGGAGTGGCATGAAGGTGACTGCTTTTAGAAATCGGTGGGGGGGAGTGAGGGGTGTGCCAGCCCAGTCCCCTCGAAAGGAACAATTAGAGGAAGCAGGCCGGACCCCCTCCCCACCCCCCCAGCCCAGCTGCGCTCTTTCCTGGGAAGACGGGTGGAAGGGAGAGCGTAGCCGAGCTATGAGGGGTCTCGGGCAGGAATTGGAGAAAGCGGCTGAGAATTGGCAGGGGCGTGGACCGACAGGGCGAGCTTCTTGCAACTTAAGTAGGTTTTCGGAAAGTTTTTACAGCGTGTTGGGAGGGGTGGACCGCTCCGGTAGCAAAGGCGTTTAGAGCAGCCTCAGCAGGGAGCTATTTTCATCTTCAGGGTTTCCAAAATAGGAGGCCAGGGGAGGGGGCGGGGCGAAGAGTGACCGCTCAGGTCGACTCCAAGTACTTTTGAAAAAAAAAAGAAAAAGAAAAGAAAAAAGAAAACGAAAGAAAGGAAAGTTCCGAGTCTCGGAGGAGGACGGAACGCAGGCTGGAGGGAGGAGGGGGAGTGCGCGGAGGAGGGGTGTGGACCTGACAGCTCCCGGGGTTTCACTGACCCCCTCTCCCTCTTTTCTTCTGCCCCCCTCTCCCCAGACTGCTCAACGAGAGCGAAAAGAGACCCTTCGTGGAGGAGGCGGAGCGTCTGCGGGTGCAGCACAAGAAAGACCACCCCGATTACAAGTACCAGCCGCGGCGGAGAAAGTCGGTGAAGAACGGGCAGGCGGAGGCCGAGGAGGCCACGGAACAGACCCACATCTCCCCCAACGCCATCTTCAAGGCGCTGCAGGCCGACTCCCCGCACTCCTCCTCCGGCATGAGTGAGGTGCACTCTCCGGGCGAGCACTCCGGTGAGTGAGGCGTGAGGGGTGCCTAGGCCTGGCCACCCGGGGCTCCTCCCGGCACACCCTTAAGGCAGCCCCCTCCTCCCGAGAGGATCTAGGTGGGGGGCTTCACACAACCTGGAGAAAGGAAACGCTATTCCTTGCGCGCCCTCCCTGTCCAGGGCGCGCGCGCGCGCGCACACACACACACACACACACACACACAGAGAGACAGAGACAGAGAGAGAGACAGAGAGAGAATCGAACCCCTGAATCCTGAGCTTGGTTCTTGATTGCAGGGTAACCTGTCTCAATAGCTTTACGAAACTTCCCCACTTTTCCCTCCGCGCCTCGCCCCCAAAGCACACACTCTCCCACAGGTAGCAGTTCGGTCTTCCGGACCCTTGGGACCTCGGCCCCTTCCCCTGATAAAAGGAGCTCGCCTGGTGTGTACCTGCGGGTTAATCATTCCGCGGCTTATCGCTGGCGCGGCGCGCCTCCAGCGCGGGAGCGGGCCCTAGCGACACCTTGGCAACCAGGGAGGGTCCCCAGGGGGGCTGCGGAGACGGCGGGCACCGCACAGCGCGGGCTTCATTTTCACGGTCTGTCTTCCTCTTCCATGGCCTGCAGGGCAATCTCAGGGTCCGCCGACCCCACCCACCACTCCCAAAACCGACGTGCAAGCCGGCAAGGTCGACCTGAAGCGCGAGGGGCGCCCCCTGGCCGAGGGGGGCCGGCAGCCCCCCATCGACTTCCGCGACGTGGACATCGGCGAGCTGAGCAGCGACGTCATCTCCAACATCGAGACCTTCGACGTCAACGAGTTTGACCAGTACCTGCCGCCCAACGGCCACCCGGGGGTGCCGGCCACGCACGGCCAGGTCAGCTACACGGGCAGCTACGGCATCAGCAGCACGGCCGCCACCCCGGCGACCGCGGGCCACGTGTGGATGTCCAAGCAGCAGGCGCCGCCCCCGCCGCCGCCGCCGCAGCAGCCCCCGCCGGCGCCGCCGGCCGCGCAGCCGCCCCCCCAGCAGCCGGCGCCCCCGCAGCCGCAGCCGGCCCCCCAGCCGCCGCAGGCGCACACGCTCACCACCCTGAGCAGCGAGCCCGGCCAGTCGCAGCGAACGCACATCAAGACGGAGCAGCTGAGCCCCAGCCACTACAGCGAGCAGCAGCAGCACTCGCCGCAGCAGATCGCCTACAGCCCCTTCAGCCTCCCGCACTACAGCCCCTCCTACCCGCCCATCACCCGCTCGCAGTACGACTACACCGACCACCAGAACTCCGGCTCCTACTACAGCCACGCGGCGGGCCAGGGCTCGGGGCTCTACTCCACCTTCACCTACATGAACCCGGCGCAGCGCCCCATGTACACGCCCATCGCCGACACCTCCGGGGTCCCTTCCATCCCGCAGACCCACAGCCCGCAGCACTGGGAACAACCCGTCTACACACAGCTCACCAGACCCTGAGGAGACCTGGAAGAGCCGGGGTGGGTGATGGAGCTGATGAGTAAAAAAAGAAGAGAGAGAGAGAGAAAAAAAAAAGAGCCGAAGAAATCAAGAACCAGTCGAAATTCCTTTGGACACTTTTTTTTTTTTTTTTTTTTTTTTTTTTTTTGTCCTTGTCCCTATTTCTTAAAGACGTGTGAGCGAAGTTAACGATTGCTGAGATCCCAGGAGAGAAACTTTAAGACGTTTTCCGAGCGCACGCCAACGTATTGCGAATGGCCGGGCCACTCGTGGCCGGATGGACCCGCCAGCACCAGTGACGAAGGGCTTGGTTCCTTCAGAGTCAGCGTGGAGGACAATTGGAGAATCTCCCTGCCTGTTTGGACTCTGTAATTATTTTTTAGCCGTAATTAAAGAAAAAAAAAGTCCTCTGTGAGGAATATTCTCTATTTTAAATACTTTTAGTATGTACTGTGTATGATTCATTACCGTTTTGAGGGGATTTATACATATTTTAGATAAAAATTAAATGCTCTTATTTTTCCAACAGCTTAACTATTCATAGTTCAACAGTGTCCCTAGCCTTCCTTGCAACCAGAGTATTTTTGTACAGATGTGCTTTCTCCTAAACAAACAAACAAAAAAACAAAAAACAAAAAAAAAGGAAAAAAAGACAAAAAAAAGTGTATTGTTATAGTAACATAAAAAATACACAGAATTTTGTTACACCATCAGTTTTGGGGGTGAGCTTTGGTTAATTCCCCGGGCTCTCAGATTTCAGGAGCAGCTGCCTTAAAAACAAATAAGTAAATGAAAGCCTTCTTTTGCAATAAGGGGAATGAACGGTTAGCCTAGAGAGCATTGGTGAGCTTTATTATATATATATTTTTTGAAAACAAGAAGAAAAACACCTTGAGCCTTAACACCCCCCTCCTCCCGCTGCTGGGAAATACGTAACGCTGTTCCTAGAACATTCACTGTGCCTTTGCTTGCCAGCTGCAAAGGCAACCACAAGCAAAGGAGACCAAATTTTCTTGGGGAAGATTTTTTTTTTTTCAAGCAGCCTGGAAGTGCCCAAGCACATTGCCTGCCTGGGCCCCAGGTGGACAGCAGATGCTAGCTAGAGTCTGCGTGCTCAGACTGTCACCTGTGCCTCCCTGAACACCAGCATTTAACCTTCAAGACATTCCATGTGCTAAAATTATTTATTTTGTAAGGAGGAGTTTTAAGGAAAAAAAAAAATCTCCTTCCTTTTTTTTTTTTTTTCTTTCTTTTTTTTTTTAATTTACTGTCTTTAAGGTCGATTGTTGGCGCCTTCCTCAGAGGGTATGGTCATCGGTTGTTAAATTATGTTCTTAACTGTAACCATTTTTTTAATTTATCTCTTTAATCTTTTTTATTATTAAAAGCAAGTCCCTTTGAAGTCCTCATTCTAGATTTGTACAAATGCTTTTTTTGTCCGTCCTTGTGTTTTTTTTTTTTCCTCTTCTTCTTTGTTGTTTTTGTTGTTGTTGATAACAAACTGGAAGCCTGTTTCTCTCTGTTTGTGGACAAATGAGAGATAACAAATGCGGTAAACATATCACCGAGTCGTCTGCAGAGTTTGCTGCCACAGACCTTTGGGCTGCCTGGACTGTATGTGGATGTGTGCATGTGTTGTGACATGGAACAACGCAAGCCTCTGCAGGTGTGTGTCATGGATAGCCCCGGCCTGCTCTCCTGCAGAGACATGGACAGACCTTAATTCTTTCACTGCTGTGGCTGGAGAGTACAAGGATTGCTTTTTTTTTTTTTTTTTTTTTAAGACAGCAGGCTTTTTTTTTAATTTAAAAAATATATTAACAGTTTTAGAAGTCAGTAGAATAAAACCTTAAAGCATTCTTATAATATGGCATTTTTCGATTTCTGTATAAAAACAGACCTTTTAAAAAAATATCTCTGTAACTTAAGAAACCTGACATTTATGTCATATTCTCTCTTTAGGTAAGGTTTGGTTTGTGTTTGTGTTTTGTTTGTTTTCCCCCTCCAAACTTTTCGTTCTCTGTGGACCTCACCTTTCCTTCCTTCCTTTCTTTTTTGTATATTATTGTTTACAATAAATATACATTGCATTAAAGTGAAAACAACTCTTTGGATTTATTTACTCCATTCTCCTGTTAAAAACAGGATTTGAGGAGCCAGGCACTAAAGACATTGTAAAAGGGTGATCTTAAGTGGTGGTTTCGATTTGGTAGCTTCCCTTGCCAATTTTAAACTGGGCAGTGAAAGATGGGGTCCAAGTGCCCCTAAACCTGAGCACAAAACATCTTGGGAAGTGTCACCCCAGAAAGCCACAGAGAGAATGTCATGTCAGTTTTGCCCACTCTGGCAAAATGTATGCTCGGGTTTCTAACCCCCCCCCCCCCCCCAACCCTCTGCTTTCTGTGCAGAAGCTGTTTTCCTGTAGAGGTCAGAAGGGAGAGGGAACAGGGAACATTAGACTGGACATCAGCAGCCTGTCAGGAGACCAAATGCCAGAGGGGTGACTCTTTTTTTCTGAATGCCATATGGCAAACTTTATGTTATTATGAACACATACTTGCAAGGCAAAGGAGGCAGAGGGAACGAGGGCCTACCTACCTACCTGCGGAAGACAGGGAAAGCCTGTCCAATTAACCCCTGAAACAATTTCCATCTCTCCTGACTTCTCTGCAGAGACAATGAAGAGAAACTGTCCCCCTCCACCCCCACCTCCCCATGTTCCCTCCCATTTAACTCATCGTACAGAGATGCTGAGGAGCCATCCTAGAAGAAATATGGCCTAATCCTGTTTTCTTTGGCCCCAATTCGACGGGGAGTTTCCAGGTTCAGAGAGCCGTTCAGGTCATTTTTCATTAAACAGATGAAGTCACTCCCTGCCTCCCACCTCCTCCAGGCACACACCTCCTCCCCCCCCCCAGCTGATGGGGCCCTTGTCTGAGAAGGTGAAGGCACCTCCACCACTTCAGGCAGAGTGAAGGGCCTGGGCTCTACTGCGCTCCTGGCCAGCCTCCCACACCAGGATCAGGGCAACCAGGAAAAGGATAGTTATCAACTGGAAGCAGCATTAGTCTGAGGCCTCCTTGGCAAATTCCTCCCACAAGCATTGATTGAGGGCCTGTGATCTGTGGGGGCACAAATCTCTCCTCCCACCACCAGACAGCAGACTCCTTACTGGTGTGACAGTCCAAAGTCCGTCTGCCCCTTTCCCCCACACCTCAAAAAAAAAAAAAAAAATCTCTTCCCCTCTCCTGCCAATATTCACCAAGTCCTGTTCGAAATGGCCATGATAGGCCCTAAGCCTTGTCCACCTTACTTGTCCTAATTGGCATACAGTGACACCCCCCCAACCCCACCCCTCCCCCACACGGGCCAATTCCATACTATTTTCTAACTTCTATCATTTTCCTTACTGTGGTACCCTCGTCTGGCCTTCTTAGAGCCAGAACGTTCTGTTGGGACCTAAATTTCTTAGGGTGCCTCAGGGCAATTTTAACCACCTGATGCCTCAGTTTCCCCTTTCTTCTGAGAATGTTTACAGTTGTACTTTACAGTCCACAAGCTGATATATGTGTGTGTGTGTATATATATATATATATTTTTTTTTTTTTGGAGTGATTTTCAGCCATCACTCCTCCAGATACTGACTGCAGCAGACTATTGGCCTGAAGGGCAGTCCTGTGGAGCCAGAATTTAGTAAAGTAAGATTTATAAAGGGTTCTTTAGGAGGTCCCCAAGCGGCTCCGATCTGCAGCAAATACCCAGGTTGCAGCAGAGGGTCCCAATCACGGCCACCCACCCTCACACTCGTTAGGTCTAGCCAATACCCAGTGTCACCAGATTATGAAATATTTTAGAGAAAGTTTCATGGTAAATCCAAAAGCATGGGGCTTATCACCCTGGCAACATTAGCATGGGCTGGAAACCTAGGAGAACCTCAACAATAACAACAGCAACAAAAAAAAAAAAGAAAAAGAAAGAAAAGAAAAAAAGTTTGCACTTAGACCTTTCTATTTTAACAAAAAAGGATCTTTTTTCCTACAAAAAGGAATTAAAAAAAAAAAAGAACACATTCAGAATCAGTGTTTTTATCCATTACTAAACTTGAACCATGTGGAAGAGTTTGAGCTGTGTTTTGACTTTCTGGATTCCAGTCCTCTCATCCTTTCCCGTACCCTTCATCCTTCTGGGGCATCTTTTTATACAGGATTGATAGGTGAACTGTCACTCTAGCCAGAGACAGATTTACAATGAAGAAAATGAGGCCTGAGCTCGCTGTCCTGGAACTCAGCCAGCATGTTAGGCAAGTTAATCAGTGAGCTCGCTCCAGGGATCCCTGCCTCTGCCTCCCCGGTGCTGAAATTACGGGCATGAGCCCCCACGTCAGACCTTTCACCTACGTGCTGAGGATCTGAACTCAGGACTTCAAGCCTGCACAGCAAGCACTTTACCAACTGAGCCATCTCCACAGCCCTCTACATTATCTTCTTCAAAGGATCCTTCCCTACAAGGGGAGGAGTGAAGCTAGGCCTGCCCATAACCATAACTGTTGACCCAGTAAACCCTGCCGGCAGACGCTGTAAACATGACACCGCATCTGTTCTCAGCAGTGCCTGGCAGTCAGTAGGTCCTTGGCTAATGCCAACCCCTCCTTACATGAATGTGAGGGCAAGAACACAGACTGCATCGCAGAGAACCCTACGTCACCCCAGTGGCCCATCTTGCTTGTCAACTAGACGCATGTGGGAAGAGGGAACTTCAGTTAAAGAGTTTCCCCACCAGATTGGCCTGTAGCATGCCTGTGAGGGGCCACAGAAACCAAACAAGTACAGGCATCGCTCCATCACTGGTCCTTTACACGTGCTACTTATTGCTCTGGGAGTCACACGGTTTCCGTCCTCCAGTAACATCACCTGTGAACACCACGGAGCTTAAGTGAAATAGGGCCGAGAAGAACTGTGACGTTGGCCTCATTTCCGTACTGGTCTTCTCCTTCTCCTTTCTTCTTTTCCTGTCTTACATTTCCTCTCTCCTGGATCTTTCTGGGGCCTCCCATGAACTCTTACAGCTAAACCATTTGTGGAATCCTTTCTGGACTGTTTCTCCATCATTCATAGGTTAGAACTATTTCCATCTGGATTTCTGGAGAGTAATCCTTATTTTAATTTTAATTTTTTTTTTTTTTTTTAGTTTATGTCTATGGGTGTTTTGTCTGCAAATGTCTGTGCACCACCCACATGCCTAGTGCCTATGAAAGGCAAGAGAGGGTGTTAGATCCCCTGGATATATATACACACACACACACACACACACAAAAGTGACACAATTATTGGACTCATCTCCTGCATTTTTCAGGATTTTATAGTGGACTTAATCCAGTTAGCATTGTTTCATGATGCCACATTCCCTCTTAAGAAGACCTAAGCATAAATAGATTCCTCATAGCATCAGGCGACACAGTCAGTCACGGCAGGAAAGGCACATCGACAGGAGCAAGAGGCCAGACGGTCCTGTTACACCACGGTGGGGATGCACAAATGGGCTTTCATTGCTTTAACCTACAAATTGTACTTGCACTAGGTAGCCAAACCACCTAGCTGTGTTACAGTCAGTTATCTCTCTCCTACTGTCATTGTAAGGTTGTGCATGTGTGCATGTGTTCATGTGGGTGTGTATGTGTGTGCACGTGTGAAGAAAACACAGGTTGATGCCAATGTGTTTCTAAATCACCCTAGATTCTTGAGGCAAGGCCTGTCTCTGAACCTGGAATTTAGACATTAGTGCAGGCTTCTGGGCAATGAACCCCAGGGATCTGTTTGTCTCTGTCCTCCCAATACTGACATCATAGACACATACCTGGCTTTTAAGGGGGGACTGGGTACCCAAACTCAGGTTCTCATGCTTGACTGGCAAGCACTTAACTGACAAGCCACCTCCTTGTTAGCCCAACAACTGACTTGTTGAACTCAGTGACCAAGATTACATTTACTCTTTACTGGCATTTTTTTTTACATTATTTACATTACTCTTCATATGGTATCAGTAGAAATAAGTGAAGAAAATGGATTCACATCACCAAGCCTCTGTTTTGTCAGATGGCTTATATACCCAATCGCACCTAATCCATTTACTAATCCTTAGAGGAAATTGTTACTGTTACTCTTCTACAAAGAAAGAAACCGAGGCACAGGCATATTGAGCAATTAGCTTAAGGTCGGGTTACCATGAGAGACACAGGCAGGCACCACAGACCTCCCCAACCCCTGTCAATTTCCAAAAGCTCAAAACCTCAAGGCACACCCCAAGAGACCTACCTACTCCAGGGAGGGAGGCTTTGCATCCTGAAGGCTCCACAACCTCCCCAAGCAGCATCACTAGCTGTGGACAGGTGCCTGGAAGGGTGGAGGAACACACATTTCACATTCAAATCCCAGTATTGAGCAGTGAGTTCCTGCCTACAGAGCCCAAACACTCTCCATCTGGATTTACCAATCTTTTCATCCATACAGTCCAGCTCCTGTACCCTTATTTCCCAGGCTCCTCCCATTCTGCCTTATTTCTTATTCATAAATCTCCCAAGCCCTTTACTGCCTCCTGGGGCCTTTGCACACGCTACCATCTTGACCTAAAGATTTCTTTCATAATAATCTTTTCTACCATCCCCTGTCTGTTTTCATCTTAGCCCCAATTTCCCTGTTCCAAGGAACCTTACCCAAGGGTCTTAGATAGATGTTGCCCTCACGCCAGGCAACCCTTAGCCCTTTCCCCTCCTTCATGACACCATTTTCTCCTGAAAAGGGCCTTGTCATGAACATTTTGTCTTCCCCATTGAGGCTTTCAGTTCCGCCATCTACCTCAGCTCTAAAAGGACTTGCTGATGAATTCATTGATATATAAAGTCATTTTGATTCCCATAATCCTAAACTAAAATTGAGTCTTAGAGGTTAGAAAGCAAAACTAAACCACCAGGGACTCAAGAAGAGACTCCTAGTAGCAGAGGCCACAGAAACTGAAAAGGACACCCTCTAACTAGACTAGTCCCCTAGTGGAGGGAAGGGAACACCAAACCACAGCCCCCCCCCCGCCACACACACACACACACACACACACACACACACACACACAAAATTGACCCGAAATTTACCTTGCCTACAAAATGGGCAGAAATAAAGCTAGAGCAGAGATTACGGGAATGCCCAACCAATGCCTGGCCCAACCAAAATCCCACCCTATGGGAGAATGCCAACCCTCGACATTATGAACGATACTCTGCGAAACTTACAAACAGGAGCCTTTCAGAGTTGTCCTCTGAGCTCCAATACCCAGCAGTGCCTCAAAACAGATGCTAAGACTCATAGCGAAACACTGAGCAATACATAGAGAGTCTTGTGGAAAAAATGGAAGGAAAGAGAAAAGGACCTGGAGGTGACAGGAGCTCCACAATAAGACCAACAGAGCCAAATAACCAGGGCCCAGAGGGAGTTGCTGAGACTGAAGCATCAACCAAGGACCATGCATTGGACTGGACCTAGACCCCTAATAAAGAGGTAGCTGATGGGCAGCTTAGGCTTCCTTTGCATCCTCTAGTAAAGAAAGTGGGGACTGCATCTGACACAGACTCACTCACCAGCTTTTTGATCACCTCACCCTGACAGGCCACAGGGGAAGAGGACACACTCAGTCCTGATGGGACTTCACTTGATAGGAAAGGGAGCTCTCCTGTTCTGAAAAACAGGGGAAGGGGAGGGAGAGGGAAGGAGGGAGAGTGGGATTGGGAGGAAAGGAGGGATGGGACTACAAGCAGGGTATAAAGTGAATTAAGGAAGGAAGGAAGGAGGGAAGGAAGGGAGGGAGGGAGGGAGGGAGGAAGGGAGGGAGGGAAAGAAAAAGAAAGAAAGAGAGGGAAAGAAAGAGAAAGAAAGAAAGAAAGAAAGAAAGAAAGAAAGAAAGAAAGAAAGAAAGAAAGAAAGAAAGAAAGAAAGAAAGAACGAGAAAAATTACTCTGCCTGTTAAGCAGCCTGTTACATCAATAGACTTAGTATCTATTGTGGGCCTGGTTGTAAACTCAACAATCTTCTTCAGGCTTCTCTTACGTAACACTTACACATAAACATACATGCATACACACATACATATATATGTACATATATACATACACGTACAGATGCACCTGCCTACACACAAGTGAACATACATGCATACACATGCCACATCATATGCATGTCCAAAATGCCGCCTCCTAATTATTTTATTGTATATAAGATAAAGACTTGGAACAAAGCTAAGGCAGTTGCAATGAAACTGTGCAGAAGGGGCTGTATAAAAGGAGCACACAACACTAGAAAGTCTGGTGGCCTCAAGAATGACCTGGGCCTATCAGGTGGGGTCACTTAAGTTATGGAACAAGAATATGTGGCTGGCGATGCTTAGCGGGCAGACAGGTAGACCGGTGACCTGTGTGCACTGGAATAAAAAATCGACTTCCTGTTTGCCTTCACTCTGAAGTTGGCATCTTCACTCAGCCCCGAGTGTTCATGGAGAGGTAGGGGAAAGAGGTACATCTTTCCTATTGTTCTCAAAAATAAAAATAAAATAAAAATAAAAGTCCCTTGTTTATGTAGCTGTCCTTTGAAGTCATATTTCAATAACTGGAATGTCCTTCCCAGGAAATACTGCAAATGTCTTGTTAAATCTTTCTCCTCCTAACTCATGATTACCAAGAATGGCCTCAACCTTCCCTCTATAGCTTTCCTTTGCCCCCCCACCCCACCTCACAAGCCACCTTCTATGACATGACTGCCCAACAAAATCAAAGAGAAGGGGACAAGCTGAGGCAGAGACAGGGACATTTATCTGGATCATGCCACCATCTCAGGTCTGATCCTGGGTTTTCCAGGCTCTCAGTCAAAACTGGCTGTCTCCTCTGGGGCACTTGTGTGTATTTCCCATAGATACAGACCTGTCTAGGTTCAGGAAGATGTATTATCCTTAGGATGATAGCTTCAACCGCCCTGCTGCTGAGTGAGTGTGCTCAGATGCCCCCAGCTGCTTTCTACCGAGATCTCCTCGTTCCTGTGCTAAGCCCACAGCTGACAACATTCTTTCTCCCTCTCCCGGGGGATCCACATGGATCCAGTGGAAGCCAGAGGGGACCAGTGGCCCTATGTCAGCCTAGGTATTTAGATTCAATTTGGGCACCAGTTCTCCTTGTTTCTGCACTCCAAGAACTCATTTCAACACTGTAAATAACTGTTCTTAAGGTCTCAGTTGTTCTTTCTGCAGTGAATGAGATGGTTTGTAAATAAGCTTCCCCTAAAGGCTTAACCTAAAGCTTGGTCCCTAGCAGGTTGGTCCAAACACTGGGGAGGTGCTACAGTGTACTCACTGTGGTCTAACCAAGGGATCAGTCTACTCGTGCATCCCTCTATATGCAAACTCTGAGCGGGTGGGGCTGAGTAGGAGGAATTAGTTCCCTGTGAGGTATGCCCTTGAGGGAGCTCGCCTTACTTCTGGTCCCCCTCACTTTCTCCGCTTCCTGGATACTATGAGGTGAGTAGCCTCGCTCTCCCACGGTGCTATAACTCACCACAGCCCCAAAGCGATGGAATCAGCTGGTTCTGGACTGAAGTCTCTGAAACCCTGAGCCAAGAGGATTTCTTCCTTTGAACTTGTTCCGCTATCAGGTGGCTGTTCTAGTGCCTCACTGTTGAGTAGCCATTTCTTAGAAATGGCACATTCTCAACTAAGCCCGAGGCTCACTAAGACTTAGCAGTGTACAAAACTGCAAGCTTCAGCAAGCTCCCAACGTTTAGCGATCTGCAAGGAGGCCCCTTACCAGGGTTACACCGATGGCAGAGGAGACTCTCCTACAAGTAGGGAGCTCCAGAGAGGCATCTTTCCTCAAGCTGGGGTGGGCATTTTGGTGGTGCCTGTCTTTGAGTTTTCCATCCCTGTAAGTAACCTCCCCATTCACATTCCAGTGAATAACCCCCAAAACTCACTGGGTCACCAAGCTGGATTGGGATGATATGGTTTCTTCAGTCTGGCGTCAGCATCTGTGACTAGACATTCACTCATGTGAGCTTGGGAAAGGCCACACAGTGCGATGGACAGAAGGTAATACCACCCAGTGAAGAGGCGGGTCCCACTGCCCATGCAACAACTCTCCTAAAAGTATTCAAGCCATGTTTCTCCTCTCAGATTCCCCCTTCCTTATTTAACCGTGGGAAAAACAACAGCAACTACAACAACAAAAACTTTACCGACAGTAGAATATATGGATCTTGTGGGAAACTCAATGACTTTGATCTCTGCACACATCTGCACACCAATATCCCATCTAACTAGAGAACATATCCATCACCCCCAAAAGTCTGCTCTCGGCATCTTTCGATCAGTCCCATGTTCTTAGCACAACTGGAATTTTACGGTATGAGTTCGTTGATACCTGACATCTTTCACTGAACGTATGTTTTGAGATCCACCACTGCCAGTAAGCGTCAGCAGTTTTTCATTGCACAACTGTGCAGTATTTCATTGCACAACTACGTAAGCATGTGCTTGTTTTTTTCATTTCCCTCTCATCTATACTCTGTTCAGTTTCTCTCATCTATACTACTGTGAATAGTCATATAAGCCTCTCTCGGGTAAACACCTAGAAATATGATTGCTGGTCAGAGGAAAGATAAATGCTCAGCTGTATAAGAAACTGCAGATCCATTTTCCAAAGGGCTCAGATCATCCCAGCTCCTGCACATCCGTGCTAATGTCTGTCGCCAGACTGTCACAATACATACTCTACCTTGTGGGTGTGAAGTGGTGTCTCCTCTCTGGGACAAAACACTTGACAAACTCAACTTAAAGAAGGCCCATAGTTTGGGTATATAATTTATTACCAGTGATAAGACAAGCTGAGTTTTTGGGGTTTGTTGTTGTTGGTGGTGGTGGTGGTGGTGGTTGTTGGTTGGTTGATTGGTTGGTTGGTTGGTTGTCTTGTTTTTGCACAAGATGGATGCTTCTGTTGAACCCACAGTCAAAATGCTGGTGCTTAAGTCACCTCCTTTTTGGTTTAGGATCCCAGCCCACAGGACTGTACTGACCTCATCTAGGATCTGTCCTTCCATTTCAATGAACCAGTCTTAGACACTCACTCTCGGCCATGCCCAGAGATTTGTCTCCACGGGGATCCTGTCAAGCTGACAATAGGAACCATCACAGTGTTTGATGTGTTTCCTTGGCATTTCAACCCTCCCTTTCTCAATACCACAAGGAGCTCGCTTGCAACTGTTTGGTGGTACAGAATGCAAGGGGCATCAGTGGAGAGACCACCCTCCACCACACTGGTTATATGCAACCAGGATGCTCACTCCCTTTCTTTGTAAGGGAATGGCTTCATATATCCATTATTCTCCTGACTTCTCATTTTTGCAGCTGGCTCACTGATGTCTCGGTCCAACTAGCCCTAGATGGGGACATGCCAAGACCTGTGAGGGAGTACATTGCAATGTCCTTCCAGGTCCAGCTGGAGACAAACATAGCACAGACTCCAGAAATGGCTAATCTGTGTCTTGGGACCACTTAGGACAACTTGGGAGGTGGAGGAAGTCAATGGATAAATCAGTAAAACCGTAAACTCAAGCGAACTGCTGAGAATGAAGGTAGCCTTCGTACAAACAAATCTTCAACCCTGGACCTGTGGGCTGCTGACCTATAGCTACACAAGATAAAGGACCTCATAGAAAGATATTTGTGGACTTGAACACTTGAAGCAGGGTAAGGGTTTAGTTGCTGTATGCTGAGATAAGAACGTTGCTTCTCTCCTTGATCCCCACGAAGAGACAGAGGAAGGTGCTCAGGTGCGCATCTGGCTCACAGTTCGGTCCATGGATCTCAGTGTGACCATGCTTGAGTCCGTGTCTCCCCCCCCCCCCCAATGATGGAGCGGAGCTGTCACCCACCTCCCTAAACCAGTTTTGAAAGTCTCTGGAATTTCTGAAGCCTTCATCAAACATGAGGAACCATGGTGACCGCTGAGTGATCTCCTCACCCAGCTGGCCCGAACCCTAGGCTCCTTGGGAATTCTCGAAATCCAGTCCAGTGCTCCACCTGCAGCTGTTTTCTGGGATTTCAACAACGAACGACACAGAGTTGTTAAATTCCCGGCAGTGCCCTTCATCCTGTCTTTCAACCAAGACTCCTTGACCTCTGATTTTCATCCACGCCATCCAATCATTTTGATTCAACCTTGCTTGAGTGGGCCACTGTCAGAATCAAGTCTGCACCTCATGCTAGACTCCAAAGCGGAGGTGGCAATGAATTAATGTGAACCAACGGCAGATCCAGATCCAAAGTTAACCGTGAGCACTAACCAATCAATGGTGTTGAGGCCAAATGGCATTCAGCTGCCCAGACAGATCAGCTATTAGCAAATTGTTCTCATGGGCAAACTGTGAGGAAAAGAACTGTCATATTCTGGTTGGTGTAGCCACGTTGCTTAAGAGTCCTTATGACAATACGTATTTCCTGCTTGTTTCCCACATGACTAAAGCTGGAGATTTAGGTTTCTGCATTAATTACCCAAGGGAGGAAAGGCAATAGAGAGAACTTAGAAGCAAGACTGCCTTAGACAGGGGTTAGAGAGATGGCTCAGTGGTTAAGAGAACTGGCTGCTCTTCCTAAGAATATGGAACACTCACATGCCAGCTCACAACTAGCTCCAGGGACTCTGATTCTCTTTTCTAGTTTCTTTGGACATTGTGTCTATATGACGCACAAACATAGATGCAGGCACAATGCCCACAAACATAAGATAAAAATAAATACATCGTTTTAAAAAGTTTCCTGAGTATCATCAAAGCATGAATTGCTTTTTCTTTTTAATAAAAAAAAAAATTAGTTAAGGGCCAAGGAGCTGGCTCAGTGTGTAAAGGTGCTTGCAGCCAAATCTAATGAATGACCTGAGTTTGATTCCCAGAACCGACATAGTATGGAAGGAGAAAACAGACTCCTGAAAGCTGACTTTTGTCCTCCACACTTGCACATAGCATGCACATGTGTGTACACCTGTGCACACACACAAATAAACAAATAAATAAATAATAAATAAATAAATAAATAAATAAATAGATGTGAAAACAAGATTATCTGATGCAAACTCAACATTCTCATTTGCAGAGTCATCTAGCATTTAATTGACATCTGGTTGATTCTATATAGAAAGGTTTTGGTGTGTGCCTGCCTTTGAGATTTAATTGAAATTATAATTATTATTATCATTCAAGCATTGGTAGTGGAAACTAGGTTAGAGAGTAGCAAATGTTGTACTTTCCCAGAAACTCCTTGCCTCTCCCGATAGGCTATCTATACTCCCCTTTTCCCTCAAGTCACTCCTTTTTCATTTTTGACTTCTCAGTGCTATTCAGTCCAAAAGTCCCCCTGGAAAAGTGTCCAGTTGTTGCTGAGTGGGAGCCAGCAACCATGAGTACAGATCTTTTCTGCTTACTCAGGGCATCTTCCCGGTCAGTCGACAAATGGCGTATTAACCTGCTGTTGCCTTTACAGAGCCAAGAGCTCAACAAAAAACAGGTTCAAACAAAGTCAGGGGATTTGTGAACGATTCAAGGAAAAGGGCAGTGTACCACCCAGGCAGCCAGCCAAAGGCCAGTGTGGGGACTTCTCTGCATACTGGGAGATCATTCCACCTCCATCAGATCTTCTGCCTTGGAGAGTGGAGATGAGGACAGGACCTGTGGGATCCCGAAAAGGATCCTGTTTTGAGCAGCATGCCCCTCCTTTGGAGCAGAGCCCTAAGAGAGCGCACCCCCCCCCGCCCCTTGAGTGTAGATCCACCCCGAAAGCTGCTGCTTCTTTGCCACAGCTGCTTCCATTTTTTATAACGATTTTCTCTGCCTTTCATTTTCTGGGCCAAGAAGAAGCTCAGGGGGCCCATCTGTTCCTTTCTTCCCGTTTCTCTGTTCCCAGGAGCACATCGTACTCATGCTCACGTGCACATAAGCTCCACAGCAGACCACCAAAACTCCTTGGATGGCACTGGAGATGAGAATGGCAGTGAACGTCCTCCCCCGACAGAACTCCAGGATGCTGGAAGAAGAGACCGTCTGGGTCAAGATGGCATCCTCAGCCTTTCAGGGAGAGCATTTCACAGAAGCAAACCTCCTCACTGAAAGTCTGGGGTCTGTTTCTCAGAGGACTTGCAGGATTGCTCTGGTTTTGGCATCAGCTTTCCAGTGAAAACAATAACAGTGTTGGGAGTGTGGCTCAGTTGATAGAGTGCCTGCCTAGATGTGGGAAGCACTGGATTCTGTCTTCCTTCCCTCAAAATCTGGCATGGGGTTTGCACACCTATAATCATAGCACTTGGGGAGTTGATACTGAAGGATTTTAAGTTCAAAGTCTTCCTAGGCTACATTTTGAGTTCAAGGCCAGCCTGAATTATGTTTGTGCCTGTTCCCCACCCCTCAAAAAACAAACAAACAAACAAGACCACTATAAAATCCTGTCCTCATTATAATCCTTAAAATCCAAAGGCAAAAGTTAGTTCTTGGAGGACATTGTTACATAGGGCATCCAAATCTGACTTTTGGCCTTGCTATTTTTCTTCATTAAGTAGCAAAACTCCTGAGTCCTTCCACCTTCAGTGTCTATTCAGAATCACCCACATAGAAAGAGCAGACCCCACTTTGCTGAGGTCTGCGCAGCCATTCCTTTGCTTCTGCTGCCATTTAAGTGTTTGAGTGATTCTGGATTGTCCAAGAACCTAAAAACTGAACCCTAAAGACCACCAAGCAAATCTTTAGTTCCTTTCCCAGCACCTCCATATTGGGCACTTTTCAAGACAACATGCCGTGACAAAACACCTTACACAAGCAACTTAAAAGAGAGGAAGGTTTTACTTAGCACATGGCTTCAGAGGGTTCAACCCACCATAGCAGAGAGGGCCTGGTGAACCAGAACCATTCACATCAAAGCTGGCCAGGAATGGAAATTCCATATGCCTGGCTAACTTTCCTCATTTTCTTTTATTTGTTGGTTTGTTTTATTCCACTCATGCTTTCACTCTGTCTCTGCTTACCATGGATGCAGAGGGGACGTGACTCAGCCCCTCAAGTTCCCTGACATTCCCACAGCGATGGACTGCAGCCCGGAGTCATGAGCTGCGAGGACCCCTTTGGCTCCAAAGTTGCTTCATGTTGGGTATCTTATCACAGCAACAGAAAGGAAAGCGGCACAGGTGGCACTACCACCCACTTCCATTTGTACCGTGCAAACCATTCGCTAGATTTTGCCAAAAGTCCTTGGTGACAGAAGTGGAGGACAAACCTACCCTCACTGAGAATCACATGATTCCTAGTCTGGACACACTTACTTATTTAAAACTTGGAGGATTTGACTCATGCTCTGAAGAGCTTGAATGAATCAACCCTGAGCTCATGGATCCTGTCCTAGATCTTAACCCCCATTCTATTTAGTCAACTAATGCCTGGGTATCCCCCACATTTCGCTCTGCTATAGCATCCCCAGCTTTCCCCGTATGAGGAACAGGAGTCTCCTTTTCCTCTACCTATAGAACCAGTCTTAGTACTTATGGATTAGCACAGTGTTGACCTTATCCAGAAGGGCCTGGAACAGCGTAAGCCCTCAAGGGGGAGGGGGGAATGAGCCAAGAGGAAAGGGGGAGGATAAAAGGAAGGGAATGGGAGAGGTATATCAAGTGACTTCCTTTACAGAGAATGAACAGTTTTCTATAAGTTGTCTTTGTTTTTGCCTGAATACTGGTCTGTCTTTTAGTAGCTGCTTCCCAAGTCCCAGAAGTCAATAGGAAACCCTGACTCTGCTCCTGGGTACCAGTAGAATCTTGCCTTCTGGTAACTGACAACTTCCACTTTGAATATCTCTCCAGATGCAGAGACCAAAGGGGGTGGTGTCTGCATTTTTAGTGTTAGTTTTCCATTTGCGACCACACTCAGGCACTGCTACAAGTAGGGTCCAGACCTTGTGACCCATTAACCCAGACTGTGAAGATCTCAGAGCATCTCTCCTGATGGGGCTTAGAAGTCAGACCCACGCTGCAGATCGAAGGACACAGACCCACAGCAAGTAGAAGGGGCAGCATTGACCACACTCATAAAAAGTGACAACTATCTTCGAATAGAAACAAGGGTCCCCAAGCTTGAAGTGGGACCCAAGGAGAGTCACAAAGGCTGGAGAACCAAAGTGGTCTCTTCACCCCACTTTCCCGGCAACTCCCAAGGTCATTTGAAAAGCACATGGCAGAATGTCTGGAGCCTCATCAGGGGCCAAGGAAGGGGCTTTCCCTGCTGCCCTCTTTTCCCTACAAGGCTGTTCTAGCAGCTTCCAAGTCACTTCATGCCCTACTGCCCAATCACCTCCCAGGGTGCCATGAAAGCAATTTCTAAAAGCAGCCCTAACTATTCACCACTGTCTCCCCACCCCCACACAGTAGCCTTACTACTCCTCCATTATTTGCATAACAAAACACGGAACCGCCCACACCTCCCCCTCCCACCTTGCCTTTCACCATTCCCCAGCCCACAGATCCCTCTCGCTGCCCTGGTGTTAGCACCCATATCAAGATCTTGTTGCAACCTTGCAACTCTGTCTCTTTCCTTTATTCTTTCCCTTAAAATGCCCTGTCTCCTTCACAGTTTGGTTGTGACATGTCCCCTACAGGCTCATGTGTTTGGGCAATTGGTCTTCAGCTCTTGGTATTGTCTTGTGAGCTCAGGGAAGATTTAAGAGGTAATTTCTAGGGCTGGAGGGATGCCTCAGTGGTGGAGAGTATTGCCTGCTCTTCCTGGAGACCAGGATTCAATTCCCATTGCCCACATGGTGGCTCACAACTGTCTGTAACCAGCCACGTATGTAGTAAACAAGCATATGCGCAGACAAAACACCAATACACAAAAAACAAGTTATACATTTTTACAAAGAGGTAGTTTCCCACAGGACTGACATATGAATTCACAGAGCAGGCAGCAACACACACAACACACACCTGCAGGGGTTCAAAGAAGAAAAAAAATCTCAGCACTGAGAAGGGGAAGTGAGCACAAAGTCCCACCTTTAACCAAGAATCTACTTACAACTGATACCTGCTGGGAAAGCAAAAAATCAGTTTTCTCCAATGTAGTGTCACTGGGTATCTCAACCCCACTCCACAGAAGGCCCCAAGGCCAAGATCGGAAGAGGCAGAATATAAGCACACATGTAGCAGAAGGGTAAATTTAAAAATTTCTACCTGAGTGTGGTGGCTCATGCCTGTAATCGCAATACTTCCTGAGTCAGGAAGATGGCCAGGAGTTCCAGACTAGCCTAAGCTACACAGTAAGTTCTGGGTCAGACTGAGCTGTAGAGAGAGACAGACCTTCTCTCTATATAAAATGCAAAGCAAGAGTCACGACACTCTGGGTTCAGTAGACATCTGCAATAACTATTTTACACATGTTCTTTTAGGACATGTGTACCCTAGAAATGCAAAATCCAGAGCTACATTGTACCTTGGACTTGTACCTACTTAGCAGCACCTGCTACACCCGTGAAACTGGGCCTGCTAGTGCTCTTAATGGTCACAGGTGTGGAAGCAGCCACCTGAGGCCTCCCCTGCAGGCCTGAGAGTTAAACCAGAGTCAGGGACTAAGGACCAAACTATAAAAGAGCCATCAAAGAGTCTTCATCTTACCCCAGGCTTCTGGACAGAGGACTGCAGCTCCCACTACTGTTGACAGGGCCTCATCCCAAAGGGCCAGGGATGCAGCTTGGTTGGCAGAGGGCTTGCCCAGCATGGACAAAGCCTGGTTTGCATCCCCAGCACCCTGGTTATGATGGTGCATGCCTGTAATCCCAACACTGCAGAGATGGAAGCAGGAGGTTCATAAGTTCAAAGTCATCTGCAGCTCCATAGTGAGTTCAAGGCCAGTTTGAGATACGTAAAACCTTGTCTCAGAAACAAAATACCAAAAGAACACACTCTTCAGTGGTCCTCAGTGGAAGATACTGCATCTCCCCAGGGACACAGAGTGTGTGTCCCTCCACAGAGTAGGGTGACCCCTCCATGGGTGACCCTAGCATGTTATGACTCAGGAGTCAAAGTACAAAAGGGGGAATGTATCCATCCGTTCACTCATAATAAGTTGCTTCCTTTACATTTTATTATTAGAATAAAAAATATCAGAAGCTGCACACGGTGGTGCATGCACATAATTCAAGCATCTAGGAGGTGGAGGGAGGAAGATCGAGAGTTTGAGACCATACTTGGCTACAGAGAAGTTTATGTCCAGTTTCTAGCTACTGCCTCAACCTCTGTATGTAGAATACTCACTGCTCCTGTATGTTTTAATAATTTTAATATATGCTTCCTCTATCTGTATTAGACTAGTGAGAACCAGTGAGTAGCCAGAATCAGACTCAGTGAGCCAAGATGGAGGGAGTCTACTATAGACAGAGGACACACAAAACTGAAACATGGAAGGAAAAGATCGCTGTCCCTATAGCATATAGACACATCATGCCATAGCCCCAGCCTTAAGCCTGCACCAATGGGATGTAAATGCTTCAAAACAAAAGACAGTATGTCAGAGAGAGTGAGAGAGAGAGAGAGAGAAAGGCATACACCATGGGTTATGTTGAATTATACTTCACTTAGCTTTGTTATCTCTCATTATGGAGATCTGGGATCTGCAAACCCCTCCCTCCTAGGCTTTAATTTCCACCAGAGAGGTTATTACCCTGAGTTGCCAGGGTCCTGAGTTCCTTATCACCCTCAAGGGTCTCACGCCATAAATTTCAAGCTGCTGTTAATGTGGCCAGACAGATTTTTTTTAAGACCCCCATAGACTGCATACAATTAACCATCTCCTGTCAGCTGGAAAATCAGCTCAATAGCCATTCAAGTTCACGTCCAAACGCCTTTGCATTAAGGAAACTTTGTAAGCTTCCTTCTCTTGGGACTAGACTCTCTCAGAGGCAGGCTGTGGAGAGAGAAATGGCTAGATCAAGGGAAACATTGGAGAGTCTATCACTTGCAAACACAAGTCACAAAGCATGGTAGCCCCCAGACCTTTCACGCAAAAGCTCTTTATTGGACCAATTAAAGAACTTGGCTGTACAATCGGAGCCCACATTTTTCTTTCTCATCCATTCGGCCTCTGCAGAGTTACAGGATGTGTGTGCCCACCTGGAGCAGGGAGTGAAGTGGCCAAGTGGATATGTTTGTTGGTGGCTGAGAGCACCAGAGTGGATGGCAGTCTGCAGATGGTTCCTGGGGGCAAGGATGACTGAAATATCAGCACATAGAAACAGCTTCTCAGGCATAGGTCTTGGCATCCTGGCCATCAACTTGGAGGAATGACATCCCAACCAAGCATCGTGAGAGCAGTTCCCCAAGGGCAAACACATGAATCATCTCAAGAAAGGATGAGACCAGAGTGGTGTGTTATCAGAGTCAAACTCTACAAACCAAGATGGTGACGGTCTAGGTCTAATATAAATAGAAGAGTAACAGGGTGTCCTTACACAATCTTACTTCAGCTTTAACTGATGCCCTGATTTCTTACTTGATATTCATGTTATGTTTCACTCTCATTTTGGGACCCAATCATTTTTTTTCCTCTGCCTTCCCAACCCTTGAATTCCCTCATTGTCTCCTCCTCTATCTCTCCCCCTCCTCTTCCCTTCCCCCTAGTCATCCCCCAAACTCTTAGGTCTATTTTTCTATTATTGTCTTTCCCTCCCTCTGAGATGTTTTTCTGTGTTTCCTAGTGCTATCTGGATTTTAACCATAACCTGATTTAGGGAACCTTCCGTTTTTCTCTCTCAATCTCATTTTATAGCCTTAAGAACCGTTCTTAAGGACTGTTTTGAAGACCAGTCCTTGTAGTTCCTATCTTATTAGATCGTGTGTTTTCTGAAAGTAAGCTGTATTCATCTCATCCTGGTCTAGAATAAACAGCATCGCCTTAAAACCTGCATGGTGCACACCACAAATGCTAACCTGCTCAGGAGGATGTGGCTGTGCAGCTCTGCAAATAGACAAATAGACAGCACTGGTTAAACAGCTTCACTTGCATAGACTCTGTCGGCAGAGCCAAGTCCAATGTCATCTTCTCCAAGTCCTTGTTTCCTGTTATGGTGAAGGGCTCCACCACAACTCCAGTTAGAACCACAGGTCACCTCAACTCTCGTTCCATTCTGCTCCTGTTCACTCAGTTGCTGTGACTTTCTAGGTTTTCTCTCTGTACATTTCTCTAATGTGGACCCCCTTTCCTACCACCTCTGCTCTGGTGAGAAAGGCTTCCTCCCAGATCACGACATCAACACCCTTCTCCAGTTCTAAGCTCACTCTTTCCCTGTGTTTTGAATGTTACTAAAGAACAATCATTCTGTAGCAATTCTGATTACACCAGTTCCTTGTTAAACTATTTCAAAGGCGCCCTGCCACCCTGGGCAACATTTTAGAGATCAGATCTCCCCAAACCCACATTTTTACAGAGTGGGCATAGCAACCCACCTGGAACTGCAGCTTCTGAGTGTGAAGACGAGGGATCCCCAGAGGAAGCCAAACAAGAAACCAATCAAATCTGGGTTTGATTGAAAACCCTCGTATCTATGAACCAGGCAGAAGAGTTATTCAGCATGATTCTGGATATCAGTCCCCAGCCTCCACAGGTGTGCATGCGTAAGCACACAGCTCACCCACCCACACACGTGAACACAGACGCACGGAGGATCCAAATTTTTGTTATTCCAGCCTTAGATTTCTTTTGGGGATTTCTCTGCCTGTGCTAAACCACTTTATATCTTAATTAAAACAATACCACAAAATTGGCCACTCGTTGCTGGTTCTCCTGGCTGAGGCTGCATGTGAGTGAGTGCTCTCTGCTCCTCTGACTCTCCTCCCACTCATCCTCCAAGCTCTGGTGAGTCAGACCCTTCTGGGAACCTCTCTGCTAAGTGGCTCAGCTTCTCTTCTGTACCCCAGAGCTCTCAGCTGCCACTTTTTCCTGGATGCCATGGTCCTCCCTCCCAGGAGGCCACGCTACGAGCCTTCAATGGTAATGTTGCATCCGCCTCTGGTAGCATCGATTTTTGGTCACCTTTGTAAATGTCATGGGGGCAATAAAAAAAAAAAATCAAGGGTAGAGTGCTGCTAATTGCTCATCTTCACATTTCTTCAAAAGATTCAGAAGGAAAAAAGTCATCTATCAAGAAGGACAGGGACTCTTGTTCTTCTGATTCATCCTGGCAAGACTTTGTAGAGACACATCAACTTCTCTGTACCTAGGGGAGAGGATCATTTATCTTATTTATTAGTATATATGTATATATATACTAATAAATATATATGTACATATATATGTATATATATACGTATATGTATATATAAATGTGTGCACGCTTATGCACGTGTTTGCATGCCTTCATGTGCACACATGTGTTTAACAGGTGCTCTCAGCACCTAGAGGAGGTGGTCAGATCCCCTGGAATTTCAAACCTCTGTGAGTTGCTCTGCAAGTGCTGGGAGCCCTAGGAGAGCAGCAATCCACTGAGCCAACTTTCTAGCCTGATATGTGGGTCTTTTAAACGATATTCAGTTTTTATGAATGTAGAGAACAAGAAAGCAAAGTGTTAAATAAAATAGACCTCGCTGAAATTCTGTCTGATTAAGAAATATCTCCTTCCTTTCCTCCTTCCCTCTTTTGCTCCCTTCCTCCCGCCCTTTCTTCCTTTTTCCTTTCTTTCTTCCCTCCTTCCCTTCTTTTCTCCTCGGCTTCTTTTTTACTTCCCTTCCTTTTCTCCCCCACCCTGCCTCCCTTCCTGCCTAGTGTTGCGATCATTGACATGAAGCAGCATATCCAGCAAGACAGAATGTTCGACTCTCTAAGACTAGGAGCCACGGTGAGATTGCAGAGGCTTCCTTTTTCTTTTCCTTTGCCTGGAGATTCTGACACCTCCATGAGAAGAAACCATTCTGGAAGACCTAGGGGGAAACTGCCTCTGCCTGGGGCTGGGGGGACAGCAAGATTCAGACAGACCTCAAGCGTTTGTGGGGACTCTGTGCAAATGCAGATGCTAACCTTCTACCCGGTATTGCTAAGTCTGTTTTGCGAGCAGATCTAATAAAGCCTTGACCAAAACGGGGCCTGAGGTGCATCTGGATTTTGCCACCTCCATTGCCTCACTCTCCGGATCTTTCCTCACCAGGACTGCTCTGGGAACCACCTTCCCTCCCACTCACAGCCCAGCTGCACAGAAACAAATGAGACACATTGCAAGGAAGGAGCACAAGGAGGTGAGGGGCAGGGTCCACAGAGACTAAGCGGGGCAAACATCTGTACAGTCTGGAGGCAATTAGGCCTTCTGTCTGCAAATTGGAATCAAAGTTATTATTTATACTGTTCAGCTAGATGTCGGCTGAAGCCGTATCAAAGCTTGGCTAATTTATAACAGGGCTCCCAGAGAACAGTCGCAGAGACGCATCCCTTGCTTCACACAACACGGCGGAGGATGAAGGCTTCAGAAGCCATGTGTTCTGAACGTAGAAATTACGTTCGTTGTTTGTAATAAGCCATAAAAGTTAAGAGTCAATAGTCTTAGCTGTTTTCTCACTGGATGCCAATATCCTGTTTGATTCCTGCAAAAGCCATAGCCTGGTCTGATGAGCTTGCCCTCCTTCACCGTGGTGGGACTGACCTGAGAAACTGAAATTCCCACAGTTCCTCTTCTTACATGCCAAGGCCCGTACATTTTAATTCATTCATTAATTAAAATAAAAATTAAAAACCTCACGAAATTGTGTGTGTGCGTCAGTTCGTGCATGCGTGCCCATATATGCACATGCTTGAAGACACAGAGGTCAGCCTGTGTGCCATCCCTACAGGGTGAGCCATCTTGTTTCTTGATACAGAGTCAGGGATTCAGCCAGACTGGCTGGCTGGCGAGCCCCAGGGATCCTCCTGTCTCTGTCTCCCCAGCCGTGGGATTAGGAGCACACCGTGGGATCCAGCGTGGGTGCTAGGGATCCAAACTCAAGCTGACCGAGCCATCATCTCCCCAGCCCCTCATTTGACTTCTTCTGGTCCCTGGCTGCCAACTCCTCAGCTGACTTGGTATTTTGGTTATTGGTAAACACGTTCCATAAGCATTTGTTTTAGGGCTTCTGAAGGCTTGCCTTGATTAAAGCATCCTGTAGACAAAACGGGTGTGGTGCTACATGAGAGGACCAGAAATTCAAGGTCATCTCCCTCACATAGCAAACTGTGGGCCAGCCTGGGCTATATGAGACCATAGTAAGACAGAAGCCAAATGAACTCCTCTCATCAGTGAATGCCTGGATAAAGACATTTGTAAGAGCTATTTGAAGCAGGGGGGGGTGTCCCACTTGCCTCAGCACCTTCATTGCCCCAGGGAACCCTACCATAGTACCTTTGGGTTGTCGGTGCCCCGCAGCCCTTCTGATGAAGGTCTCAGAGAATTTCTGTTCTGAAATGTGAAATGACAATATGGGTAAGGCAGTGCTTATATTTCAGGTTTGGTTTGGTTTGGTTTGGTTTGGTTTGTGTATATTGGTTTTTTTGTTTGGTTTGGTTTGGGTTTTGTTATGATTTGTCTCGCTTTTTTTTTTTTTTTTTTTTGGTTTTGTTTTGTTTTGGGACAGTTTCTCTCTACAGCCTGAAAGCCCCTGGAACTTACTATATAGCCCTGGCTGGCTCTGAGCTGGTATTGACTCTTCTGCCTGGGCTGCCAGTACTGAGATTATTGGCATGAGCTACTACTACGTCCAGCTAAGAGCTTTTTGTTTGGCTTTGTTTTGCTTTCAATGTGTGAAAAAATGTAGCTGCAGTATGGGGGTGGGGGGCGCCTTCCTTCCAGCCCGGGGGTAGATCTGCCTTGTTTGGGAGGTGTCTTCAGAGTCACTTCAAGGCAAAGATAGAAAACTCAAAGGTTTCCTTAATGAAGCAACTGTTTCCACCCCGCCAATGAAATCTTCTTATTCTGGGAGAGAAAGAACACTCAATGCCCCGTGGATCTTACAGCAGCCAGTGACGTAAGAAGGGCAGTCCCTCCCTCGGGGCACTGTGGACGTGAGCATCCAGTCCCACGGATGAGAGCTTGCATCTTTCCACACCTGCGTGGCGGAGGGTGAGGAGCGACAAAGGCGGAAGGAAGGGTAGGGAGCGGAGCTGCTCCGTGGCCTGAATTGAAATGATCACCGAAGAGAGCTGTCCCCAACCTTCCCAACACTCCCTCAGCCATAACATTATTTTTGCCTGCTCTTCCCTAACTGTGATTTTGTTACGGTTGTGAATCATAAGGTGAGTGTCTGATATACAGGCCGGTCTCAGGAGACCCCTGTGCAAAGGGTCGTTTGACCCCCAGGTTGAGAACCCCTGAGCTAAGCAGTGCGAAGGTGGTTGAAGCTAGTTAAGAGAGAAGAGAGGGAGGCGAAAGATACCTAGCCCCCTTCGGATGCTGACAATATGCACACGAGCCGAGCAGAGCAACGAGCGACCTAACGAAGGAACACATTTGTTTTCCGTGTCACCTGCAAAGAAGCCAGAGCAAAACAGAGCAAAATGGTCGCAGACTGGAAGTCAGGTGGTTGGTAAACAGCGCGGATGGGATTTGAATCCAAATAACCTGGCTTCCAGCCCTGCCCTGGATTCTCCAGCTTTCCCAGAGGCAGTGGTGGGAGCTAGTCAGACCTCTGCACCGGGGCCAAGTTCAAGTCTTTTTTCAAGGCAAGGGCTGCTGGGAAAGCCAGAGAACAGCACGGCTGCCTGACAGATTTCAAGGTCCTGGAAAAAAGAAAAGAAAAGAAAAAAGAGGAGAAGGTGCCCTCTTTGCCTATGCCCTCCACAGCTAACGGCATGCTGTGGCGTCTCCTCTGCCTGCTCTTCCTCCATTGGTCCCACCCAAAATCAGCAATTACAGCAAAAAGGGGGGGGGGGGTCCAGCGCTATTAAGGATCCACTGTTTTTACTTCATTCGCACTTGCATCTTGGTCACGTACTTCTGGTCCTTTTGTGAGAGGTTGGGAAGGAGAACCGTGGGTTCGGGGAGGTTTTGAAAGGTATTCCTTGCATCTCGAAGCACGGGGTCCTTTCCATATCTAGCACAGGGCTCCTGGGCTAGGGGAGGGCTCCACGGGAGGAGGGATCCGGCGTTCCACTGTGCAGGGGGTGGGTGGGTGGATTTGAGTAGGGGAGGGGAGGAGGAAAGGCGGGGCGGGGGAGGAGGAAGAGGCTGACTCCTCAAGGGAAGCAGCTTTCCCATGGAACTGCACGGTAGCTGGTGCCCATTAGCATCCCTATGCATAATAAGAGTTTGACTCATTGTCATGCAAATGAATTCAGATGACAACACTCTCTCCTCGACAACACTGCCTGGGCCATGGAAAGTTTCTCACACTGTGGCAGCCAATAGGAAGGAGCGCCCTCGCCATCTTTCATTAATTACTTCTGTGCCCTTCACTCCTGCAAGGCTTGTTCTCAGTCACAGCCCCCTTCACTTCCCAGCTGCTGCCTCATTCTGGAAAGGCCGATGTCCTCCCTGATCCACCAAATAAAATATGCCCTAAGGTAAATAAAAGCTAGAGAGACAGTCCCAGCTCAGACAAAGCAGATTTTGACTGAATAGAAACCAAGCCATTTGCAGCCATCTGAGGACAATTTTTCCTTGGCATTTCCGGTTCACCGTATCTTCACAGCGGCGCCCAGGGTTCCCCTGTCAGCAATATTCTCAGGACATCACTCAGTGGCTGCCCTGATGGATTTTCTGGGATGAGCTACAGAGTGACTCATCCTTGCTATTGTGCGCGCTGTCAACCCCACAATCTCAGATAGGAACTAAACAGCATGCTGGTCTATGCCAACAGGCTTACGCTCAGCCACCAGGTCACTGTCACCGGCTTAGTTAGCTCTTGCTGTGAAGGGAGCTCTCTATCAGCACTTACCTTAGTGCCAAGAGGAAGACTGGACAGCAAGAGCCTAGCCGAGGCTCAGCACCCTCTTCCCACGGCCCTGAACTCTTGGACACCCAGATCTATTCTCCCACCCCTCTGTTGGCCTGGAGTGGGGAACTATGTGCAAGACTTGGGGCAAACTGGTTAGTCTGTTGAAGTCTGTGTGCACATCCATACCACGGAACGAGCTGCTGTCCTCCGTTCACATAGAGCTACAGGGGTGATCTGGCCCCTGTATGTGCTCAACAGGAACACGGCCTGGCATGCTGTTGGTGCTTTTAATAAACGTTAGTGGGAGTCATTACTGAATTTTCTCAAACTTTGCTTTTGCTTTTTGGCCTATCCAGCTAACCCAACCTCTTTCCAGTTCAGCCAAATTCACTCCTCTATTTATTGCTTCCAATATTCTAGGCAGACCTACCCCCAGGGTCTTTCTCCTTCCAAAATATTTAGCAACAATAACGAACAGAATGTCATGCTGTGTGGCTATCACAGAAGGCATGTGATCTAGGACCTAATTGTCCCAAATGTTCAACCTGTCTCCAAGGATCTTGACACTTCCACCTTGCAACTGAGTACTCGGGGGTCAGTCAAGACAGAGGTGGGGAGGGGAGCCATGCTATGAATCAACGTTAGTTTCCACATTATCTCACCAACAGACAGGCTTTGTAGGCAGACACAAATTATATGCAAAGCATATGCAAATCTGAATGTAAATACTTTGGACCCAGGGAGAAAATCCAGGAGGAGACATTCCCATTGCCTTTGCCTCTACTTCCCAAGGGGCAGTCTGTTTTCTGATTGGTCAGCTGGGAAACCATTATAAAGATTCAAAGGTGCGTGTAATTATCAGGAGTTCGGTTTACCTGCTTGTCAAAGGTCACCTACTGAGGAGATTTAGGAGTAGTAAGCTGCTGCTGCTAATTCCTTCTTTGGAAGGCAGGGCTGTGTCCACTCTGACCCCAGCCTAGAGAAAGAATAAACATGTTCTGAGCTGGGAGGTTTAGGCTGGGCTGGGAATGGCTGCCATCCCGTCCCAGGGTAGCTGAGCTGCCTTTTCCCTGATCTAGCAGAGAGGAACCCCACTTTTCATCTCTTTTCAAATTTGAGAAAAAGTTTGAAGGAACTCAACTAGGTTTGGGGACCAGAAGAGAGGAAGAGAAAACAGAGGGCCTGGTCCTGTTATTCACTCATGTGTATCTCTTCTGTTTGTCTTGGTTTTGTTTTGAGATAGGGTCTCACTGTAGCCTGGGCTGGTCAGGAGCTTCCTGTAGCTCAAACTGGCTGTAAACTCATAGCGATCTTCCTGCCGCAGCCACCCTCCCCCCCCCCCGAGTGCTGGTGTTAGAGGAATGAGATTCCTGGGGCCCACTTGGGTATCAGACAGTTCCAGAGCAGGGACCAGAGAATTCCATCTAAGATTTCTAGAGGGTGAGCATGCCGAGCTGAGAAAGTTCAGAGAGCATGCCTCCCCTTAAGCTTCCTCCTAGCAGTATGGTGACTCAAAGAGAATTCTATCACTCTTCTGTTGTCAGTGTGAATCCATGATATCCCTCCCACACATACACACACACACACACACACACCTCACCTGGGTCCTCAAAACACCCAGGAGGCCAAGCCTTGTGTTTTGTCAGCTGGTGGCCTATTCTCAAGGAGGCTTAGCTCACACAAGCTCATCTTCCTCCCATTTCCCTCTATTCTCTCACTCCGGAGTGATCACTCTTCAAGCCTCAGAGGGAAGCTGAGGGCCACTCCCACCAAATGCACACTCACTGCACCCCACCCAATATCCTCCTTTCCTGAGGTCCCAAGAGAAGACAGTTCCCATTTGTCAGTGGCTGATCATTCTCGCTCCTCCAGGGGGTAGGAAAGATAACGTTTCTGGGTGAACTCCCAAGTCCATTTCACTTCCCACATCTTCTTTTCATCATGCAAGCCTTCCAAGAGACGTAGAGTACTGTCTGCTATCTAACAGGTATGCCTAAAGGTTGGCTATAATTATCCTATAAAAAGCTGATCACGTATTAGAAGCATGTACCCAAAACTACCAATCCCCAAGTCCCAGGCCCAAGAGCAGCCCTATCCACTCTTCACCCAGGCTGTCAGAGATGGAAAACGCTAGGGACCCAATGCAGCAACAGAGCCCTTGGCTTTTGAGGGTCACTGAACTTTTATTCTAACTTAAACAGCCACATGTGGCCAGTAACTATGGTGCTAGCTGGCATTGACCTAAACATCTGGGGGTGGGGGTGGGGAGAAAGGATTGATATCACCCAGTGTGATTCAGGCCAGTATGGGGAGGCTGGTACTGCCACACACTATCAGCAAACTGGTCAATTAGCTATGGGCTTTTGCTGGGTGATATGGCAGAATCTGCTACTTGAAGTGTGCATTCATCAAGTTCCCGGAATCTAGAATGAAGTGAATTGGAAAAGTCAGAGTAAGGAATTCACGCGTAGTTCTCATTTCTTCTCTTTTCTTCTTCTTTTTTTTTTTTTTTTTTTTTTACATTGTGTATGTGTGCATGTGTGCGTGCACACACACAGGTCACCCCATGAAGTATGTGTGGAGGTCAGAGGCCAATGTTCAGGAGTTGGTTTAATCCTTCTAATAGGTGGGTGGGAGTACCTTTACCCACTATGAGCTATCTGACCCCCTGTGTCTCTTCCTTTTAATTTGTTATTTGTGTGAGCGTTTTACCTGCATCTGTGCATGCCCAATGCCCATGGAAGTCAGAAGACAGTCAGATTCCCTGGCACTGGAATTATGGTGTTTGTGAGTTGTACGTTGGTGCTGGAAACTGAATCTGGGTCCTGCACAAGACAAGCAAGTGTTCTTAGCCCCTGAATCACCCCTCCAGGACACCTCCATCTATTAATGCTGTCAATTATGCTGCACTATGGTCTTGTGCTAAACTCTACGCTGAAGACAACATTAGGTAATCAAGGTACTCAGAGTTAGCGAAAGAATTTATTAATTTAAAGTGCCTAGTAGGGGCTCTAGAACAAAGAAAATGCCAAATAAGTGATCCTTACTATTAATCGATAATAACATTATTAATACTTTTATTAATAGTATAATTACTATCAATATTATCAATAATAGCAGTAATATAGGATCAAGATTTTGGTTGCAGCCTTATAACTTCACTCTCAATGCATTGGAGTTTTCATTGTTTTGATAAAGATTTATCTGTTGACTTCTAAGTTTAGGTGTATGTGTGTTCCTGCACACGTGTTTGTGCACCGTGTGCATGCCAGGGCCCAAGGAAGCAAGAAAATGGCACTATTGGACCTCCTGGAACTGGAGTTATAGGCAATTGTGGGATGCCGGGTGGGTACTGGGAACAGAGCCCTGGTCTTCCATCAGAGCAGCAAATGGTCTTAAGCAATGGTCTGTCTCTCTAGACCTCAGGCCTCCTAGTTTTATGATAAGCAAAGTTCAGGGAAGACATGCTGGCCGGATGGAGGAGGCCGCAAGGAGAACATGTTAGCAGGGCCTCAAATACAGGAGACCTTGTCATTAAAACTCCATGGTCAGTACCGTGTCTGTCCGGAGTCAAGGAGCTCAATTTCAGGTGATTTGGGATCATTAGCGAAAATTTAGAAATGTCTAGTGTCATCTTTGTCTGTCACAGTGGGAAAGCATGGTGCCTCCTTAGGGTCCAGTGAGGGGCCAGAGATGCTTCCTAAGGGTCTACAGTGTACAGCACAGACTGGCTCCAATCAACGATGCTGCTGTAGCATCTTCTTGTCTGTGGCTGAGAAAGCTTGGTTTAGGCTGTGAACCAAGGCTGGGTGGCTACTCTGAAGCTTTCAGCTATGGGGAAGTTCAGCAGGCTCTTCAGCCTTAGTGTCTCCATACAACATGAAGATGCTGATAATCCCACAGGAAAGAGTGGCTTGGTTTAAGTCAAGAAAGACACACAGACTGTGCCTAGCATGCAGCAGATTCAGTGGAAGTGATAGTGATGACACTGGAATCTACTTTAAACCACAGCAGGGACCAGCAACACACACCCCACCTCACCGCCCCCCCTCGTCCTTATACCCCAGCACTTGGTACTACAATAACCTTGTGGTAAAACACAGAGAGAAGTCACACAGAGGGCTCAGAATAAGCCCAACCATCCAGTACTAAACCTTGACCTTAGACATCCAGCCTTGGGAGCTGACGAAAATGAATAAACTTCTGTCATTTAAACTGTACAGCCTTGTTACGCTTTGTTATAGAAAACTGACACACCTAGAGTTGTCTTTACAGTTTCATGCAATTCTAGAACATCTTTGCAAATCTAATGGAACCTAAATCTTTCGGGAGGATCCTGGCGATAGTGCCAAGCCATGGACTAACCCACCTCCACTCAACTCCGCTGTGTGGGGAGCTGAGCAGGTTTTTGACGCTGATCTTCTAAACTTTTCTTCCCAATCTTAAGATTCTCTCCTCAGCCTGAGGACATACTACAAACCATGGCCATATTTCTGAAAAAGTAGGAAGAATACGGGGAACTGTCTGGACACTTAGAGGCTCTCCCATCTGAGCGAAATGTTCCCGTCAGTGTCTAAAACCTGCATTAGGTTGGTGAGTCAATGGAAGAAGACCAACATGACAGCAAGATTCTACTTGGGCAGCCTTCTGCCAGGGCATTTATTCTCTTCACGCCTCTCTTTGTCCTCATCCTCTCTCACTCAACTGCCACCATCTTCTCAAATTCCTTCTCCATCTCTATCTATCTATCTATCTATCTATCTATCTATCTATCTATCTATCTATCTATGTACACACACAAAGAAAGAGAAATCCTGGGCTTGTTCCCCAAAGTAACCAAGGCTGTGTCTTCTATATTCTCTGCCCCCCACACACACATACCATTTCAGACAGAGGAATTCAGACAAGGGCTTGGAGCTCCTGCTATGCTCCAACCTCAGGAGGGTGCAGAGACAAAAGGAAAGAAAGGAGAGATGGAATTCAGCCCATTTCTCTCCCACTTGTTGCCTGGTTCTCACTGAGCCAGTCTTAGATTTCCATGGTCCCATTGCCTGTTCTCTTTGAGGACCTGAGCCTGTTGAATAGTGTTCGGTTTTCCCTAAAGACTCCCTTGTGCCATCAACAAAGACAGATGGTTGGACCCATTGGCCGCCTTCCATACGACTTCATTTGCAAAGTCCAGGAAAAAGCGCCGGGCATCACATCCCAATCCTTATCAATGCGAGGATGGGCGGGGAAGGCTAGCACTGCACAGAACAAGGGCAGACAACCCCAAAGGCAGCCATTCCATCATAGGAAGCCTGCTTTTGATTCTGCAGCTCACACAATGCTTCTCACCACGCCTGCCAATCGGACCAGCAGGGGGGGTGGGGGTTGTGGTTGGTGGGGAAGAGGAAAGCAAAGGCCTCATTCAAGCTGCCTGACCTCAGCCTATCCCCTGTCTGTGCCTGGACTGTGTTCTTCTGCCCTCATAATTCACTTCCCCGAGGTGTCACGGCATGAAGGGACAAGGCATGCTTCCTCATGGTTTCCCTAATCCTCCCGTGTCAAGTAACACATGCATCACTCCCTTGCCCTCCACACAGTTTTGGCAGGTCCTCCACCAACATCTGTTGCCTGAGGCCTGCCCCATATGAGTTTTGCCTTCATCAAATGACAGGACCAGTGGGTTAAACTCCTCTCTTCCTCTCTCTTCTGCCAGGTCCCAGCTTGGGGGCTCAGGGTAGGGCACTTTAGCCTCAAGCAAGCACCAATCAGGCCAAGAGGCAGAGGCGGGCCCCAGAAGTGTGTCCCGAGAGCCATCTCCCTTCCCATCCCCCACCATAATGACACCCCATGACCTCCTCCACAACATTGGTAATTTGTCTTGGAGAACCGCCATACCTACAGCAAACACAGGAAGAGTTAGAAGGCAACATATGTGGTGCAGCTACTTTACCAAGCTAGGGTCCTCCCTGAGGCTGAAGTGAGTGTGTGTGTGGGGGGGGAGGGCACAGAGAGCAAGAAGACAAATGCTGAAGAAAATGAATTCCCAAGAACTGCAAAGAAGCAGAGGCTTCCGAGCTGGGTTTGTAGAGGTCAAATAAGACTGGGCTTTGTGGTACTGCCTCTCGAAAGCCTGTTGGTGACAGATGTGGACTTTTGCCAAGTCAACCGCAAAATAGGATCAAAAGAAGTTGAAAACAACAACTGTGACTCCCTAGCTAAAGTCTTTGCTCCCTTGGAATGTTGGCACGGTGGTCATGACCAAGAAGGAGAAGGGCCATTAAGAAGAACTCCATGAAAACAGGGGCTGGAGAGATGGATCAGTGCTTAAGAGCACTTGCTGCTCTTGCAAAAGACCGGGGATCAGTTTGCAGCACCCACATCAAGCAACCCACAACCTTCTGTAACTCTAGCTCCAGAGGCTCTGAAACGCTCTTTTGACCTCCAACGGATTCCCCACCCCCACCCCAAACTGGTACACATACACACACTAAAAAGATCTTTAAAATAAGCTGAAAAAGAAAAAATGAAAGGGCCAGAAAAATGGTTGCCTTCAGGACTTTGGAGAATCTCCAAGGTGATAGAAAATCAAACTAACAAAGGTGGAGATTGGTACCTAGAACCAGCCCTGCTGTTTAAGGGGGAAAAATATTTATTTATCCTCATTCAAGATATACAGATTTTAGACGGCAATTACTGTCTGAAGTGGCATGGTGCTCTTGGAATCTTAAGGACTTTGATGTCATCCTAGGCTACAGAGCAAGTACAGAGGTAGCCTGAGCTTCATGGGGCCCTGTCTCAAACCCACTTAGTGCACTTAACAGGCAAAAGAGGTAGTAACATATTGGATTCTGGTTACTGGCCATGTTTTGGGTTTTTTTTTTTTTCAAGACAGGGTTTTCCTGTGTAGCCTTGGCTGTCCTGGACTTGCTTTGTAGACCAGGCTGGCCTGGAACTCACAAAGATCTGCCTGCTTCTGCTCCCAGAGTGCTGGGATTACAGGCATGCACTACCTCGCCAGGTTTTGGTTCCTGGCTTTGAAACCAAGGAGCTTGTGTTCAAATCCAGATTCCACTGTATGTCATGTGACCTGAAGAAGGTCATTTGATGTCTCTGGATCTCATTTTCTCAGCTACAAATAGAAGATTAACTGTAGCCCCTGTCTTAAAGGGACACAAGGCTTAAATATTCTCATGCAATGTGTAATGCCTGCAAGAGTGAGAAGCCTGGGACCATCAACGGCTGCCTCAGTATTGATTCATAAGAATGACTACCCATCTCACAGAATGTCTACCTGAGCAGGACTGACAGCCCTGTGTGCTCACACTGCTGAACTCAGAGTCCCTCTGGAGAGTAACAGTTATGTGCAAATAAGGTTTGTGCTTAAACAAACATGTGCAAATGCCTTCTACCCCACTGCTCACTCAGTTGGAGACCTGTGCTTTCTCCCTACCTGAGGAAGGGTGGAGACTTAAAAATAATCACCCTGAGAGGACAGGTAGGGCATGTGGCATTTGCTAGTAGCCACGAACATTCCAATTTGCTCTGCATTAGCTACTGTTGAATTATCTAGTGATCTTTAACCACAAACAGCCTATCATCCCTTCTGACCAGAGTCTTCAATTCTGCTCCTTGCTTTTACCTACTATAAGGCTTGGAATTCTCAGGGTTTGTTGTTGTTGTTTTGTTTTGTTTATCCTAGTTCCATCTGAGCAGCCTTCTAGGCTCCTCTATCTGCTGGATTTCATGGGGATCAAATCCCCAGGCCAGATGTTTGTCATCCACAGTCCCTGGGAAAGAAGAGATGGCACTGGCAGTAATGCTGTGCTGAGATTCCTTTACATAAGACATCCCCCCCACCAGAAAATAGCCCCAGCTTTAGAAAGAACAGTTAGTGACCCTGAAGAGAGACTCCATGTATTTATTCCCTGTCACCAGCTATTTCCATTCTGGGGAAGTCCTTGAATAGACCTTCACGCTTCTCTATAGGCAATCGGAGTGCTGTGGGGAGCAGTGTATAAAGCCCTGAGTGACTGTATAGTATTGACGTGAGCACAGCCATGTCAATGCCTCAGACCCACGAGAACAGCCAGGCCTTCCCTTTTCAGAGTATAGATGTTGGCGGTGTGATCGGAGACTATCAACTTCCTCTCCCCAGTTGACTGCAGCCTGAGACACTGCCCTGCAGAGACCCACCCAACCCTATCCCACCTAGATGAGCCAACCTACCTTCTACACACTCACACACTGAGTTTCCAGGCCGCTGCTGTCATGTCTCCATCAAAGTCCTCAGCCTGTCTAATCCTTTCTTCTCTGCATGTGTGTCTGTCATTTGTTTGTTTCCTTTTGTTTTTCAAGACAGGGTTTCTCTGTGTAGCCCTGGCTGTCCTAGAATTTGCTCTGTAGACCAGGCTGGCCTCGAACTCAGAGACCTGCTTGCTTCTGCCTTCCTAGCACTGGAATTAAAGGTATGCACCACCACCGCCCAGCCTTGGCGTTTCTTCATTTGTGTGGCACGTGTGAGGTCAGTCCCTAAGCCACGTAGTTTGTGGCAGAGTGTGTCAAAAGGCAACTGACTCAAGAAGGCACCACACAGTCTGTGATCTCATCGCTCCCCAGAGATATCTTGGTGATGTGGAGTGAGAGTGAAACATATTTCAATGGAAGTTCCTCGTCTTAGAAAACAGTAAGCAAAATTTAATGGAGTGAATGAAATCCTGTCTTAGCTTAAAGGTCCATTTCGATAAAGCTGAGAGATTTTGCTAACAAACACACAGCTTCTGCTGTGACTTAGTAGGCAACGCTAGCGGGCTGGCGGTTGCCTTTTAATGCATTTTCTGTAAATGATGTCACAGGCCAGAGAACGATCATCTGTGGTTGATTAGCAATGTCTGTCATAGGAATGGTGAGATATTCTGGGTGATCAGCAGTGCCTACGATAAGCCTTAGTATTGGATATGTGCTGTGGATATCACAAAATAAAAGTTCTCATTAAAAAAAAAAATAGAGTTGTTCTGGGTATCTTTGAATAATTCTTTACAGTTCTTGCGCCTTCATTTCCATTATCACAGAATACAAAACGGAAAAGAGAAGGAATAATTGATATCTTAATAGCTGAATGAAGTGCCATCCAAAGATAGTTTAATAAAAAAGTTTTTATTTAGCTTTTGAGATTTTTTTTATACAATTTATTTTGACCATACCCTCCTCAGCCTCCTCCCAGATCTCCCCACCCCCACACCTCCCTACCCACCCAACTTTATCTCTCTGTCTTAAAAACAAAAGCCAAGTCTTACTCTTGTCACTCAGTACTCCTAAGCATGAGGCCCGGGCCAGAGTGGAGTTAATATACCCAGTTGATGCCATTTAAGAAAACTGGTTTTCCTCTTCCCAAACACCATCAGTTGTGAATAACTTCTTGTCCAGGGGAGGGACTTTGTGCCAACTCCCCCCCCCACATGCTGCAGTTACCGAAGCCAGTTTTCATTCATGCTTGTTGAGACAGGTATGGGAATCCCCTCTCCAATCACCAGGTCGCATCATACACAATGAGGTCAACTTTGATTTCTGCGTGGGAACCTGATTTCACTCTTTTGCTTCCCTAAAATAATTAATTAGTCAGATTGACCTTCCAGCCACCTACACTAGCCCTTGGCTCTGTTGTAGCCACCCTCGACTCTGGAGTGATCTGATAAATCTGTGAGCCACAGGATCCTTGTTGGAAATCAGGCAAGCTTAACATGGGTGGCTTTAAATATGAAGCAGTTGGTTGTGACCAGGCGGCACTGGTTTACATTGATTGAACTAGACCGAAACACATTTCTGTATACTGGGTAGTATTCTAACTCTTGTCTTTAGACATCTCTTCCATCGTTCAGACAAGACAAAAAAAGGGTCAGGGGTATTTCGAATACATTCAAAATTTGAAACTAAAGGTAGGTTTTATTGGCTTTACTTGAAAATGGTTGCCGATTGCTTCCTAGTCTATGTTTTCAAATGGACTCATATTGTCCTGGTACAAGGAACAGATACAATGGGTGCTGTCAGTTCTTTACTCTTCTTGCCTGGAGAGCTGATGTGATGTCTGGCTCTGCTGCAGCTGTTTTGTAGCCAAGAGAATGAAAAGCCAGCAAATAGCTAAGGCAGGGAGCATAAAGAAGTAGGAAGGAACACAGGTTTGGGGATCATTCTGTGCAAAGCTAGCCCATGCTACCAAAGGCCTTCTTTCTCTTAAGATCGCCTCCCCCACACCCCATCCTCAGGGTAAACTCTGGCTGTCTGAACTCACTCTATAGATCAGGCTCACCTCAAACTCAGAGAATCTCCTCCCTCTGCCTCCCTAATGCTGAGATTAAAGGCATGCACCACCATGCCCAGCTCACACAAGTCAATTTTTCAATGATTTCTTTTGATTTTTAAAATGATGTGTGTGCATGTGTTGGTGGGTGGGTGCCCCATGTGTGTGCAGGTGTCCACAGGGGCCAGAAGAGGGAATCAGATCCCCTGGACATGATGCTGGCAGCAGTTCAAAGCCTCACCTGATGTGGGTGCTAAGATCCAAACTCAGATCATCAGGAAGAGCAGCAACTGTTTTTAAACACTGACCCCTCTCTCGCGCCCCAACAATTCGATTTTAAAACCACCACAATTCCGTTTATATTATCTGTAGCTCAGTCTTTATTATTGTTTTTTTTAACGTGTGTGTGTGTGTGTGTGTGTGTGTGTGTGTGTGTGTTACTGTGCATGTATAGAAAGGAGAATTTCCAGGAGTCAGTTCCCTTAGTCTACTATGTGTGCTCTGTGGATGAACCCAGGATATCAGACTTGTCAACAAGCACCTTTACCCATTCAGGCATCTAAACAGCCCTACTCCCGGCACCACTCTAGGAAATTTCTAACATAACTATTTGCAACTGTGATTTGATGTCTTAAGGCTTTGGGCCTATGCTAATTTCTGAAATCGCTTTTGTTGGGCCTTAGATCACAAACCTAAAATGTCAAAAGATCACAGAGAAGAGTAGGCACGGTACCAGCAAACAAAGGTTATGTGGGCCTGAGGAGATGAAGGCAGGGAAGGCCAGACCCCTATTCCGAATGATGTTTCTGCCATGTTTGATCTGTAAATATTCAGCCTAGGCAGCGGCCAGGCCCTTCCGAACAGTGTTTCCCAAAGCTGGGCTCTGGATGGCAACACCTTAGAGACTTGAGTCAGAGAGAGCCCATCTGTACACACAACCTCCACCCACCTCCAACTTCCCCAACAAACAAAAGCTTACTGAGTCAGCTCCTGGCGCTCTGGTCCTACACTGGAGGCCCGCCTCCTGCCTCTCTCTGTATGCAGCTCACAAGAGCCACCCAGTCGACAGCTATCACTTTAAGATTCAGCACCCTGGCGCTCCTAGGCAGTGTCCTTTGTTCCTGTGACACAGGCACAAAATATCAGGAAGGACTCAGAATGGCCTAGGAGGACCCGTTCTTTTCAGACAGTGACATGGTACTAATTTGCCTTGAGAAGACCAGCAAGGAATCCAGAGGGAAATCTTTGCATATCCTGGCTCACCCGATTAAAACCAGCTGTGGCCCATGCGGCCTCATCTTTCCCTGTGGGCTTCATGAGAATCTAGTAGGGAAGGGGAGTGGGGAGTGGGGAACAATCCTGTGACACCTGTCTGTGCCTGGCATGAGGAAAATGCCTTGCAAAAACACCTTGGAAAGGTTTATTTGGGCTCACGGTTCGAGGGGAGACAATCTGTGATGGTGGGAAAGTCATGGCATGCAGCAGGGGCTTGAGGCAGCCGGATACCCTGCATCCAAGGTCAGGAAGCAGAGAGATATGAATGCTGGTGTGCAGCTGGCTTTCTCTTTTTTTTTTTTTTTTTTTTTTTTTTTTATTCTGCACAGGATTCCAGCCTGGGGAATGGTGCTACCCATATTTAGAGCGGGTCTTCCCATCAGAATGTACCTAGTCCAGAAATTCCCTCGTGGTCATGTCCACAGGTTTATTTCCTAGGTGGTTCTAAGTTCTGCCAAGTTGGTTATCAGTATTAACGCAGACATTCTACAGGCTGGGGGCAGGATAGTACCCCCATTTTTCAGAGGAGGAGATAAGGTTGTGGGAGTACAGATGACTCCTCTGGGTCCCACGGTAAGGTGTGAGTAGGGTCGTGGTCACACCTATGTATGGTTCCCAGTCTTCCTTGCAGTTGTACTGTGCTGTTACCAAGTCCAGGAACATGGACTAAAGTGACATCCAGACACCTTGCAGCTGGACCACTGAAGCATCTTGAAAATTCTTGTTCTTATGACTTGAGGCCAAAGACTCCAAGATAGAGTAATTAGAACAAGGAAGGAACCAGATCCTTGCCTTGTCACTTGGAAGAGAGCTTGCCATTTGGGATTCTGCGATTCATCATCTTGAATGGATTTGTGGTAGAAGTCTGATCAAACCAAGCTGACTTCTCTAATGGCATCATTTCCTGTGGGGTCCATGATACGCCAGTAGGGGATTCTCTGAAGCAGCAGGACACAAGCATTACACAAGCTCACAGGCACAACACAGCCACTGGGCAGGGAAAGCACCTTCAAATGTTATGGAGGGCAGCCCGTAGATGGAAAAGATACACTGTGAGCTCTTGCAGGCAAGCTTTTCCACTGTCTCTTTCTTTAGCCAACACAGCCCTTGAATAACACAGAATCTGGAAAATACACATTGCATTGGATCTAACGTGCTTGAACTTGGTGGAGGTGAAGGCGGGGGGGGGAGGGGAACCTGTATGGTAATAATGTTTAAAACATTCTTCCTAGGATCCATGGCTCCACTTGGCTTTTTCAACGGAAGAGGAATGAAGTCCAGATTCAGTTGTTTCTGCTGTGTTCCTAAGGCTCATGAAAGCCTGATACTAGCTTCTTTATGGATCTAAAGAGAAAAGTTCAAATAAGTCCTCAGTGTTAGTGGGAAAATGACTGGAGGGACCAGCATCTCTGATTTCTCAGGTACGTGCTCCAGGCTGGGCTGTACTTCAAGAAGCTGAAACAGTTATTATCTTAAGGTCACCTTTTATTAAGAAATTATCCCCCCTCAAAAAAGTAGGTGGGGAAATGGATTAGTGCGCTGGAAAAAGGCTAGAGGCTGAGAGTGAAAAGCAACAAAGGTTTGGCATAGAGGATTTTGCATCCTATTCCACAGTCACATTATATAGCATCTTCCATGGTATGTGACGGCTGATAAATATTCATTGGAAGAAGGACTGACCTAATGTAATGCAAATCACATGCAAAGCAATATGTAAATCAACCCATTCTATGAAGTCAATAGGTGAGGTACCATGCATATTAAAAGTACAGAGCAACAAGCTTCCAAAGATCCAGGAGAGGCTCCTAATACTAGCAGTCTTAAAGGGATCCAATAGTCAGAGGAAATTCTACTGTCAAAGAATGACATCAAGCATGAAGCTGCCAAGCAAGGACCAGTGGGATGGCAACTGAAAGAAAAACAGACAGGAGGACAATGGCTGTTCCCTTCATCCCCTTCAAGGCTGCTTCCAAACATGTTCTCCTTCCTGGCCCTCCCATCCTGATCAGATCTTGCAGTGATGGATTGGTCAAGTCAGCTGAGTGACAGGGAGGCAGGCTGATCTGCTTGTACATTAGCCACGCTATTCAAGATGGCTCCTTCAAGCCTCCCAACAAAAGAGCAGGGGACACGGAGACAGAGCAGGGGAAAAGTGTCTATGAATTCCCTAGCACACACATAAGATGTTTACAGGCTTTTGTACTCTTTGAAAGCTCATTTCCCTGGAGTGTCACAGGCTCACACCAGATCTGCAGGCATCTGTAGAGGAGCGAGAAGTGGAGAAGTGAGAAAAGCCCGGAGACATGTGGATCTGTATTCTTCTATTTCTAGCACCCTCAGGGAACTGCAGAAGGGGTTGATGTCACGAATTCTCTAGCCTCTGAGAAGGTCACAAATTGTCTGGGATTGGACCCCTCTGCTCTGTTTGCTTTCAGTGCCTCTCAAACCCCCTGACAGGACAGGCGGACATGGAAATAAGTCAGGGGTGACCCTGTTGGTGACCCGTAGCCTCACCAGCCAACTCCTGATTGCAACCTTCTGGCTTCAGTAACAACCTTTAATTCAGGCCTTCTGGCTTCTCAGAGGCCACAGTTGCAGTTCAGCTGCAGTAAACAAGGGTCAGGTCACATGTTCTATGCCCTTGGTTCACAGTGGGAAAAGGTAGGAAGAAGGTTGGTGGGGGTGGGGAGTGGCAGTAATGCAGGAAGGAGGAAGGGAAAGAAGTTTCTGATCATTTAGCAAACCCACATTTCCCTTTGTCTAAATGCCCATCTTAACCCCATGTGTGGACCTGGCATTTTTCAGTCCTCAGGATGCAAACCTAGCATGTGTGCCTGGATGCTGGTCCTTGAAGCCCTGCTTTCTAGCTTCTGAGGAATTAGATCATAAAAACCTATTATAGCTATACAGTAATACAGCAAGGCATGAAGGTAGACTGTGACTCAAGTTTATATATAAACAGCTCAGACACTATCTATGAGAGCCACACACACATACCTTTGCCTATACCATCACTGTCACTCCTCTGTACACTATGGACATGAGACTTTTTTTTTTTTACAAAGGATTTCATATGAAGCAACTTACACAAGAGAATAGATGCATTCTGCTCTCTACAGCCCTAGGCACAGGATCAGCAACAAGGCAAACAGTGGCATCTCATGGATGGAGTGGGATTCTTCCTCCCATCATCCATCTGCTCCTGTGTTACAGATGCTAACACCCCCCTCCCTCAGGAAGTACCTCCCTCAAAGTAAACAACAGTCCTAAGAAGGAGGGATGGTACTTGGGGGGAGTGGGAACGGGAGGCTGGACGTCCAATGTAAATGGCTTTTCCACAACCACAATGCGCATTTTCAGATGATCCCTCATTCTCCAGCACCTCCAGCCACTGCTTCCATGAGCCCTCCCCACTGGAGCCCCGGCTCCTACACAAGGTGCTTCTGTGCTTCCTGGGATCTTTTATTATAGCAGATAGATTCTACGGACACAAAATGGCACCAACAGTGCCTTACTTCAGTCAGGAATATGCTTGCCACACCAAGCTAGACGCCTGGCTATGGCTCCTCAGCAGCCGTGTCAGAAGCCAGGCACACCAGCGTGCATCTCTATCCCTGGCTCTGGGGAGGTGAAGCCAGGCAGATCCCTGCTGCTTACTGACCAGCCAGTCTAACTAAGGAGAGACACTGACTCAAAATAAAGAGTGATTAAAGGAGACACCCAGCGTTGACCTCTGCACTCCATACACAGGTGCCTACATGCCTGCATATGAGTACACATGTAGGCGTGTGCACATCAGCACAAAGGACAAAAAGGGAGCTCCAAGCAGGAACGGGAGGTGAAATATGCAGTTCCGGGACCCAAACACATCTAATACATTCTAGTAACTTCTAGAGAAACTTTGATGGCCCTCTCCTAGCCCACAGGCCCATGTCTGACCCAGGTTACCTTTGCTCTGCTTCTCCAGCTCAAATTCAAGCATATCCTACCTTTTGAAGAATTTATTTTTTACTCCAAGGTCCTTTCAGGCTTAAGAAGTCGCAAGGCAAATAATGTAAAGAGATGAAAGTGGCCGGGAGGAAGTGGATGTCGATAAGCGGAGCTTTACAAGGCTGTAAACCCCAGGCCTGACTCTCTCTGGAGGCAGCCAGCAATTGCCTTCCCAGCCTTCTCTAGGCTCAGTCCTCTCTGCAGGAGAGCAGCCCCTGACTAGGATAAAATCCATATGCTATTAGACACTCTCACCCATGTGACAAGCGCTCATCAAGATGAGCTTTCATTTCGCAGAGCTCGTGAGAGGTAAGTTGCCCATTTTATTTTGTTCCCAATGATCAGTGTGTGTTGAGCTGGGCACGCTCTTTGCAATGCAAGTCTGGCCTTTGCAAACTGGGGCAACCTTTGCTGCCCGTGGCTGTGGGAAGCCATGTTCAGTCCCACATCAGGAAAACTTCAGAGTAATACCTACCCTGAAGTGCAAGATCCACATTTACCATGTCTAAACAGGATGAGGTCCTTTGGGTTGCCCAGGAGCTAGTATGCTTTGTGATAGGAGATTTTAACCTTTTCTGTCTTGGACAGTTTGTAAGGATCTTGCTTTGAATCCCAGCTTGGATGGCTGAACTACTGAACAGAGAGAGCTAGGTTAGTGTTCAAACAAGTCTTCAAGTTACTCACACACCTCTGTTCACTACTTTCAAGACTGAGTAAGCAAATGGGTGTGGCTTAGTGAGCATGTATGGATCAAACCCAAAGCCCCAGCACTGTATCAACCCAGCATGGTGGTGAACTTTCAGGATGGAAGCAGGAGGAAGAGTTCAAGTGCAAGGTCAGCCTGGGCTACATAAGACACCACCTCAAAAAAAGAACAAAGGAAAGAGTGATCAGATTGGCAGGTCCCTGACTAGTTGAAGTCACTGCCATATAGTGAAGAAGATGGGCAGTAGTCAAACTTCTGGAGCTGACCAATCTGAGACGTCATGGAAGAGACACCAGACCAATCAGGGAGGTAGGCAAGACTGGTTCCTTGAGGCCAGGAGGTCCTGGAGGCCATTGTAAAGGCTGGGGATCCAGTTTCTTCCACAGGATGTCCTCTTTGGGGTTGAGGTGAAATCTTTAATCTTCAAAGGAAAGGGTACCCTGAATGCTGTGTCCCCATCTTAGCTCCCGGATGCACTTTCTACACATGAGGAAGACATTGAAGTGTGAATGTCAGCCAGGAGAAGGCTCAGAAGAGTTCAGGCTTCTAACAATAGACTGGAACTTAAGTAGAAACGAGAATAAAGGCCATCAGGTGGAGAGCCTGCCAAACTTTTCCATTCTCTTTAGAAATATGGCAGATGGCTTAATATTGGTATTTAAATAAGAAGATGGCTCCTCCCCTCTCTCCTGTCCTCCCTCCTCCTCCTCCCCCTCTTCCATTTCCATTCTTCTCCCCTTCTCCTGTCCTCCTCATTGTCCTTGCTATTTCCCATGGGGAACACTTGATGAGTAGACACTTCCAGGGACACTACAGCTCTTTCCTCTTTTACCATCACCACAGAGTAGTAAAAACAGCATTAAAATATGAAACTCTCAAAAGGGAGAAGAGGCTGGGGAGGGGTTTCTAGCAGTCCCACGTCCAAAGGAAAAAAAGCCAGAGGCCAACCAGCAGCTCTGTCCTCTCAAAAGAGTGAGAGGCGGGCAGGGGTAGAGACTTGACCTGATGAGATGCTTTCAGAGGGACGCCCCATGTCCACCTTCAGAAACAGCTGGTGTCGCTTCCCCTTGGTTAGACTGGCCCTCGATGCATGACTTCACTAAGGGAGGCCAAGGTGACTGCCTACTTCAAGGCTCCAGAACATTAATAGGTTTTCTCACTTAAGCCAGAAACATTGTCCATCAAAAAGCCTCCATATGAAGATGTCCATTTTGAACTAGGTCGTCCAGATGCAGAAAATTCTAGAAATAGATCAAGTGATGTCCACCAAACACTGGGAAATACATCCACAGGGCCCAACTGTAATGCTTTACCTTGCCCTGAGAGGATGCATGTACGTGTGTTTTCATTCAAAAACACAGTGTTAGGGCTGAGGATGTAGTCCTCCTGGCAGAGTGCTTGTTCTGCAAGCATAAAGCCCTGGGTTTGGTCCACAGCCCTGCATAACTCAGGAATCCAGAACTGGGAGATAGAACAAGATCAGAAGCTCAAGGTCCTCTTCGTTTGTCTACAGAATCTGAGGCTAACCTGGACTACATAAGGTCCTACCTTAGAAAGTATTAAAATAGAGGGCTGGAGAGATGGCTCAGTGGATAAGGGCATCTGTAAGAGCACTTGCAGCAGAGGTTCTGAGTTTGTCTCCCAGGACCTGTAGCAAGTGGCTGGAAAGCATCTATAAGTCCAGCACCAAGGAATCCAATACCTCTGGCATCTTCGGGCTCCTACACCCATAAGTGTATACCTGTATATAGACACACATACCTACACACAGTTAAAAATTATGAAAGTAAGTATTTAAAAATTAAGAAAGCATCATGAACACAGTCACTCATCTAAAGATCCTGAGAAATAGTAATGCCTGACAGGATAAAAAATGTTTGCAAGCTGAGAGCTCATTTTACAACTTAGAGAAGAGGAATAGGAGAATCCAAAGCCATGAATGAAGAGCTGAAAGGCGTGGCTGTCAGGCAGCAATGTGCCATGGGAGAAAAGAAGATGAGATGGTGGGGGACAGCACAGGGGTCACTGAGCAGAGCCCTGGAGGGTGTTGAGGGCAGAGGCGAGCTTTTGGATCATCCCAGCGCTTCCTGAGCAGCTCAAACTGTGTCCTGCCCCCAGGCACGAGGTGCAAATGAAAACAAGAAGGGTGGAGAAGCAACAGAAACGGCATCGCCCTGTCCTCGTTGCCATCTGGTGGGCCCTGGAAACCATCAGTGTATTTAGTTACCGTGTTTACACAGCAGGCAGGACACACGCTGCTCACTCTTGGCTCCCCCCAGAGCTGTTGGAATGGTCTGTGCTTCCTTGGATTCCTGACCTCTCCTCTCCCCCATCAACCCCTGCACCTGGAGGTTGGAGGGCTACCCAGTCCTGGGTCCAAGAAACCCTTAAGATGTCCCAAGTGGAGGGACACACATCAGGCCTGGTACAGACCTCATCTAGCTCATGCCTGGGGCCTGGGTGTCAATCTGGGAAGGACGACTTGACTTGAGAACAGTTGCCTAACCTAGGAAGGATGATCCTTCAGCTGAGCAAGCTGCCAAGCTGAGGAGAGTGGATGAATCACAGACAATACTAATCACAGTGCCTGGACCATGGGAGCAGCTCACTGTTCACAGACACACGGCTCTGTTTTAGCCATGGGACGTATCTTCCTGCTTTCAAAGTAGGTTGCACATGATGAGTTTTCCCATGTGATTCCCCCCTCCATTTTTTTTTAAACAAACCCATTTCTAGAGTGAAAAAGATGAGGGTCCAAAACGTTTACTATTTCTCAGTAACTGGGACAGCTAATACAGGATGAGCAGAATTGGAACATGGGTTCTTGATCATTCCCTAACTTTTTGGGACAAAGTCGTGGATAAGATGTGGTTCTTCTGAACATGCTGATTTCACCTTTCAGCTTAGAACAAGGTAAGGACGGCTTCCATGGGGAGGAGGTGTAGAAGAAGGGCAGAGGAGACGGCTCAGTTGGTGAAGTGCTAGTCTTGGGAGCCTAAGAATCTGACTTCAAGCCTTGGAACGCATGCTGAAAAGGGAGTTCAAGCTGGTGTGGTCATGAATAATGGTGTAGCCCTGCAACCCCCCGCCCCCCGGGACTCAGGAGACACAGGGCAGGAGGATCATGAGTTCAAGGCCAGCCTTGGGTTCATAAGAGCCTGTCTCAAACAACCAGGGAATGTCAACAGTTGGTGACACAGGGCACAGGCTGGAGAGGCAGATAGGAGACTCCCCAGGTTCACTGATGAACCAATGGCCTACCCACCAGCTCTAAGCCAATGACACAAATGTCTCAAAAAAGAAAAAAAAGGAAGTAAGGAAGGAAGGAAAGAAAAGAAAGAAAGAAAGAAAGAAAGAAAGAAAGAAAGAAAGAAAGAAAGAAAGAAAGAAAGAAAGAAAGAAAGATTAAATGAATGGCACTTGAGGAACGATACACAACTTATCCCGCTTGGCTCCAGTGACACGGGCACACAAGTGTGCATATACCCCCTTCATATACACACCTGTGTCCACATGCAGACGCACATGTATGAAAAAGTACAGAGAGAGTAAGTGATCCACTAGCTTGAACTTTACTCTTGGCGCATTCTTTTCAGAGCACTTGACCTCTCCCCAGTGGTGAGGGTGCTTCATAGGATGTGGTGAAGAGCCAAGAGGTGGTTTCGGGGGGGATAAGACAAGGATGGGTGATCAAGCAGAAGCACCCACTAGGTTCTCAGTCTGGTAACACAGTTGCCTTGGTAATCACTGGCCTTCATTTGCATAGTGCCTCTGGCCAAATGTTACAGCAGCACTGGTTTCTCATTTCAGGGTTGTAGACGTTTGTCATAGGAAAGGTTGTAATGACCTGTGCCCTCTAGATGGAAATGAGGAAGCAAAGAGGCCCTGGGAAGGTGAGAGGTCCCATCTGCAATCACTCAGTGAGTTAGCCAGAACCTGAAGCTGAAGGAATCCAGGCTTTCTCTAGTCACCATGCCTTCCAGCAGATGGCCAGAGAGAGAGGACAGCCTTCTTCATCTTTTGGCTAAAGTTTTCAGGGAAGTGAAGAAGGATCCCTGTTTAAAAAAAAGAATGTTCCAGATTACCCTACTCCTTTCCACCACCCACTATATAAAAATCCCAGACCTTGAGGATACATTCAGCCAAGGACCTAAATAGAGCTTGAGGCCAGGCAGGGTCCACTCGCCCTGTGTGCAGAGTAAACGCTTCTCCCACTGAGGGCTGACCAGGCCAGTGGGTGGACCAGCCTGGGCCAAATCAAACAGGGACACAGCACCAAAAGCACTGTTGACAAACTGGGTGTGTTAATGGCCGCAGCTGGGGCTCAAGGAGGACAGGTTGGAGCCCCAGGCTGCAGAGAAGCATGGAGGAGGAGCTGCGTGCCTCCCATGTTATCCCTACTCTCTACCCCAGCCTCTCTGGCCTTTCCCTAAGCCACGCTGTTCCTCTGTGTTCTCTCTCTCTCTCTCTCTCTCTCACACACACACACACACACACACATCACATACCACACCACACCTGGGGAAGGGAATGATAGACAGAGATGGGGGCAAAGAGAAAGAAACGGGGGAGTGGGGCTTTTCCTGCAGGCAAGCTGTTTAACTAGGCAGATTGAGAATTTTCAGCCTCTAACTGGTGTGTTCTAATCCTATTAAATATGTACCAGCTTCAAAACTCGGCTTTTTTAAAAAAAAAAAAAACATGCCTCCCAATCCTTGGCCACTCCAGGCCCCTCCTCCCCCACCAACTCCATGTGACTTGCTGAGTTCTAGCTTGAAAAGCCTTTGCTTGGTCGCTGGCGGGGGTCCCACTAGCAGTTTTTTTTTTTCTTTCTTCTTCTTCCCTCTCTCTCCCCCCCGCCCCCCCCCCCACCCCAGGATTTGGGCTGTGGTTCAGCTACCTGCAGCTGCTCCCTGGTTACCACCCACATAAAGGAATTTCTGATATTAAAACGGGTGACAAACTTCCTCCCACCGTCCCCCAACACATTTGTTTGATTGGCATCCACAGCCCAAGTGGCTAAGCTCACCCTCACTGGTTCCTTTCAATTCTCTTGGGGATGGGTTTCATTCTGCTCTCTCCCCTGGTTGTGATAGACCGTGGAAGTGCCACTTTGGAGAGGATGTTTACAGAGCCACCTAGTAAACCCAGAGAAGTAAACTCGGTTTTTATCATTGGATTATTAAATTCTCTCTTCCTACCATTGTAATAAATCTTCCTAATTGCGCCCACAATGTGGATTGCCATCTAGTGGGGAGAGAGAAGGGCGGGGAGGCAGGGGTGGGGGTTGGCAGACAAGGTTGAAACAAGCCTGAGAAGAACTTTCAAGCTGAGGACGCTCCATGAAGGTCGTAGTGGGTGGGATTCTTAACCTGCAATCGTGAAGAGCTGAGTTTGAAGGAGTTCCAATTCCAGCACCAGTGTGAAATGTGAGGCACGGCTGTGCTTGCCTATAACATTAGCACTGGGGACTGGCAGATTCAAAGAGCTTGCTGGCCAGCCAGCCAAGTCAAAACACTGAGTGAGAGACCATGTCTTAACTCAGTGAGGTGGAGAGCTAAAGGACGAGGACACCTGCCATCTTGCTCTGGCCTCTGTATGTACATACCTGTGTACCTGTGTGCACATATATATATATATATATATATATATATATATATATCTCCACATATTCATATGCTAGCACCACACTTGTAACACATACATACACACATAAGCACACACAAACACACACCAAATAAAGTTCTGTGGGGCCATTCAGAGCTAACGTGGGCCCCCTGCCTCTCTGGCTGTGTGGCTGTGCCAGGGTGCTTGTGTGGACCACATGGAATTCTTTCCAACAGAGCATATTCAGCTAGGACCCACAGGGCTGGGCATAGAACTTCCCAGCTTCCGATCACTTCTTGTGTGTATGTTCGGGGTAGAAAATACTTAGAGGTAAAAACTGTCCAAGTGGCCCTGAAGTCACCTGGCTGATCTCCTGTCAGAGGTCCCATGTCCTCCTGAGCTCACCAACTTTGAGCTTCGGTTCAGAGAAGGACACGGGCGAAGGCACTAAAACCTGCCCGAAGGTTGTCACGCTTAGCTTAGAAACCACCCTTAGAGGTGGTCACTCCAAAGCCGCCTTTCAGCACTCACCATGCTGGAATTCCCGGACCTGGAGTGCCTGGATTCTTAGCTATTTGGCAGACACTCCACTAGGGAACAACAGAGTGGCCATCGACTCACCCAGGAGCCACGGATCCTTGCTTCTGGAGTCGCTGGTAATATGATCTTGCAAGGCAGTGCCAAACCCCCCATCGGGAATTCAGCCAATCCTGGGGCTCTTCGGGGAAGAAAATTCCTTTCCTTGACCTCTGCAGGTGATCAGATTGAGGTCCCCACAGCTTGAAATTTGATTTGATCTTTGATCTCTGCTTGCACAGCTGCAACAGTTATTAGGCACCATAAAGCATCCTCGCTCGCTCTCTTCTTGCTCACCTGCCCTCCATTCAGAGGGCTCTGGGCCAGGTTCTCCTGAGCAGTGGCCCAATATGACTCCTCTGTTTTTCACAGGGCGCACCCCTTCCAACCCAGTTCTGGGTTCTTGTTGTGTAGGACTTAACCCCAGATTCCAAGAGCAGGAGCATTTTTCAGCTCCTTCCAAATGAAACCATGTGGTTCAACAAAAGAAAAACTTTTAAAATGTGTGTGTTAAGGGCAGACTAGCTGGCCAAGGCCAAAGTCCCAGGACAGCCCAGGTGTGTCTGAAGCTCTTGCTGGAGATGGGTCCTAACTTCTTTGTTGTGGAGGGATTGTACTGTGGATGGAGAGATGATGTGGGTAAGGATGCTTGTTTATTTAACATGTTACATTGGAGTCATATGCTTTTCAGTCCATAAAAAGTCACATGGCAGGGCTAGAGAGATGCATCAGTGAGTAGTTAAGAGCACTTGTGACCCTTACGGAGGATCCAGGTTTGGTTCCCAGCACCTACCCAGTAGCTCACAACTGGTAACTCCAGTTCCAGGGGATCTGACAGCATTTTCTGACTCCAAAGAGCCAGGCATGTATGTGGCAAAACATACATATATTCAGGCAAAACACTCATATACATACAACAGAAAAATAAATAAATAAAAAGTACATTGTTTAAAGTAACATGAGGGGCCGGCAAGATGGCTGACCAGAGGTTGAGGGTGCTTGTGCCAAGCCTGAAGTTCTGAGTTTAACCCCTGGGAACCATACGGTGGAAGGAGAGCAACAACTCCTGAAGGTTGTTCTCTGACTTCAACATGTAGGAACGTTTGCATCAGGCCAATACCTGCACAAGCACAACAGATAAATAAATTAAAATGTAATGTTAAAAAGCTTGAGAGACCATGTCTCAAAACAAAAATAACTAAAGAGGCCCAGCTAATCCCAGCGCTAGGAAGGCAGAGGCAGGCAGAGCTCTGAGAGTTCAAGGCCAGCCTGTTCTACAGACAACCTGGTTCCAGGACAACCAGTGCTACACAAAGAGACCCTGTCTCAAAACAAACTAAACTAAATAGGACCAAGGAGATCGCTCAGTGGCTATTAGTGGCTATATAACAGCATTAGCTATTAGCTATGTAAGCCTGACAGCCTGCGAACCCACAAAGAAAAACTGGAGGTGGTTGCACTCATCTGTAATCCTAGCATCTCTCTTGGAGACTGGAGAATCACTAGAATGGAAAGCTCAGAGACAAGAGAGGCCTTGCCTCGACACGGTTACTGATTACTGAAAACTGTCCTCTGACATTAACATATGCTCTAAATTCACTGCACACACACACACACACACACACACACACACACCACAATAAATAAATGAAAAATTTAAACTGAAAAGTTAAAAAAAAAAACAAAATAATAAAATAAACAAAATCTGTCTTCACTCTGTCCAAAAAACCACTTCCTGCAACATCAGCCTGACAGATGTGTGAAAGGCTAGGACGCTGGCAGGAAGCAGGCTTCAAGGGTTTGCCAAGCCCTGCTGCTCTCCCCAAACTGCCAAGTCTGCACATGGTTCTTGGCCCATGAAAGAGTCCCTTCCCAGGTCTTCCAACACCTCACTTCACTGGAGCAATGGTTTCATGAAACAGTGGGAGGCATGTTAGGGCTATGTCAGGTTCTGGTGCAAGCTCAGTGTGGGTGCTGAGCTCTAGAAACATGACGACTCTAGCTTCCTCCTCAGTTGCACCCATCATGTGCCCAAGATGCTTCTCAACCTAAATACATCTTGGTGTCTTGAGTTCTGGGGTCAGTCTTTGAAACGGGAGTGGAGCCCAGAAGATGGCCCCGTGGCTAAATCACCTGCTGCACAAGTAAGAGGGTCCTGATTTTGGATACCCAAAACTCAAAAGAAAGAAAGAAAGAGAGAGAGAGAGAGAGAGAGAGAGAGAAAGGAAGGAAGGAAGGAAGGAAGGAAGGAAGGAAGGAAGGAAGAAAGAAAGAAAGAAAGAAAGAAAGAAAGAAAGAAAGAAAGAAACAAAGAAACAAAGAAACAAAGAAACAAAGAAACAAAGAAAGGAAGAAAGAAAGAAAGAAAGCTAAGCAGGTATGTTGGATCTCCCATAATTTCAGCAATCAAGAGTCTCCATGGCAATCCTGCTAGTGAGTCCATCTGTATCAGCAAGCTCTGGGTTTGGCTGACACACCCTACCTCAGTGAAGGCGAAGGATTGATGGAATATCCCTGATAGCAGACCTGGCCTCCGCAGGCATGTGCACACTGCACACATGCACACAAACCCATGTGAACACGCACACGCACATTTACTTGCACATGCAAAGAAAAAAAAGGCTGATGTGGTTGGCATGCACTAATAGTTCTAGTTACGGGAAGAAGAGACTGGTGGATCCTTGGCCGGCCAGCCTATATGAATTGGAGGGACAGAGGCCATTGAGAGACCCTTTCTCAAAGAAAAAAATAATCAGCAACACCCTGAGGAACAAAATCATATCATCTAGCTCCTATATGCACACACAACACCCTCTCAACACAGACACACACGCACACACACACTGATAATGGGATTCCTTGACTAATGGAGTCATCAAACTACTTAAGACAAACAGAAAGGTACAGATAATAAGCAAAAAGTCTTCTGCCCTTTGTTCTCTTTGTAGATGCCTTAATTTAATTTAAAAATGGGATGTAGCAATTATTAATACTTACCAACCTATGTCTGCCTACCTTATGGTCATAGTAAAACACTCCCTATTTATTTTCCTATCTGTCATTATCACTGTCTGTAAATACCTCATTCTTGTACGCATCACTATCTCATTTTGTCTGTGTCTTCCATTAAGATTGAAGCTAAGGTCAGAACCTTCTCCTACTAGATCCCCAGTGCTGAGCTGCTAGCTTGGCGCTAACACCTGTTTGTTGAATGAAAAATTAAGAAACTACCCAGAACTGAAAGTCTCATAAGATATAAACTCTTCAGGGACCATCATTTGACTTTTCCTTTTGCTTCTTTGCAACTCACTGTGGGCCTTGGCACTTAGTAGGCTCTCAGTTAACCACAGTGATTGAGTTGAATGTCACGGAGGAGCCTTCAGGGATGCCATGTCCTACTTTTAAAAAGCTCTTTAGGAGAGGACAAAGGCATAGAAGATACTGTCAGGGACCCAGGATTCCAGCTTGGCAGGGTAGAGACAAAGAGTTCAATGGGCTCATTTGCATTTTGTTTTGCATAAATATGCAAGCTGAGAGGCTGAGCCCAAGTCTCCAAGGATGTCAAATGGCAACTGGCTGTGTTTTCAAATAGGATATTCAGTTCTAACACACAGAGGAGTGCCACCCCAAAGGGGCTGCTGCTTCTGTCCTTGTTTTGGTGGGACCCCCTGATCTCGTCTAAGCCAGAGTCCCTAGAGAGAGCCTTTCCTGTCGCTGGCCATCTCCCCACACTCATCCCCTGCAGGAACCTCGGCCAGCCGGTTTAAGGTGTGGTGGACTCGAGAGGGCCCTGTTGACAGAGCTTAAAACAAACCTCCGTTTTCACCCGCAGGCTCCGCAGATGCAAAGAGCCAAGTTGGGACAGCGACAGTGTCCTGGCCGAGGCTGCTGGTGCAGGAGTTTCAAAAACAGAAAACGACGCTTAAAAAACAAAACAGAGCCCCTCATCTTTACTGAAGCCGAGCCCCAGTGCTGGGAAGCATGGGATTTTTTTCTTCGGCCCCCACACCCCCTTCAGTTAATCCAGTTGCCCTGATTTGCATGGGATTTGCATAAACAGCACGTCGTATTCAAACAGTCCTCACTTCAAGGGCCAAGATTAAGGTTGAGGATTTGTCCCACCCGCAGTAGTTCTGTTCAACCTCTACTGCTGAGAAGCTCGGACACCTAAAATAGCTCTTTATATACTGGTCCAAGTGAAAAGGATACATAAGAGGGATGCAGAGGCCTGGCGGGAGGCGGGCCTATCCAGTGTCCCCTTCTCTCTCCCAGGAGGGGAGGTGGGACACAAAGTATTTTTAGACCACTCCCAGTTCTGGAATTCTCTATAAATCGCTGCTGGATGCCGGGCACTTAGGGGTAGGCCTCACCAAATATTGGGATGTTGCTGCAAGGAAGATGCAGTAGGAGCCACAGTTAGCTTGTGCTAATATTTGTTGAAGGTGTTTCTATGGCAGTGAGGGCCAATTGATTTTTTGAGGAGGGAGAGTTGGGGGGAGGGGGAATGAGACTAGACTAGGAAGGTCTGGTCAGAGAGAGGACTGTCCAGTTTCTTGACCACGGTTTCTGCTAGCCATTAGAACTCTGTCTTCCTAATATTGCAAGCCTTTGATATAGCTCCCCACAACCATGAAATTCTTTGTGTTGCTACTTCATGACTGCAATTTTGCTACTGTTATGAATTGTAATGTAAATATCTGATATGAGACACCCCCATAGGTGTCAGGACCCATAGGTTGAGAACCACCCATTAGATAGCGGCCAGCCCTTTATGGCTTTACAACAGGGCACAGTTCATAGGAAAAACCTTTAGATCGAGAGAAAGGAAAGGAACAGGTCCTAAGACCCTCAGAGCCTGGCTGGCTTCTGAAACTGGCCCTCTCTGCTCCTAAAGATCAAGATACCTGGGTCATTTCACTGTATATGGGCATTGTGGTGACGTAGGCACAAACTCAGACCACAATGGTACATCAGCAAGCTCAGAATTTGGATCAATTGCCACTTCCAACCCTTGAAAGCTATGGGATCTACTCCAGTATTAAACTCTACAGAGTCCTTAGTTGCTTGTTTTCTATTCTCTATAAGGCTTTGATTCATAACACTAGTATGGAGGATCGAATTACAATCCCCGTGCTCAGGAAGACTGCCAAGAGTTTGAGGACAGCCTGGGCTACATAGCAAGTTCCTGGCCAGCCTGAGCTACAGATTGAAACTCTGTGAAAATAAAAAAATCACTTAAAGTAATATGAAATTAAGACTTTAGATTTGGTACTCCTAGCCAAATACACTGGCTCATGCTCATAACCCCAAAACTGGGGAAACTGAGGTAGAAGAGAGTGAGTCGGAGATAGTAGTCTTTATCTCAAAAGACAAAGCAGAATTCTGGGTGTCTCACTCTTGTGAGCTAATGAAGAATGAGAAAAGACATCACATGATGCTGGTGGGGGTTAGGGGGGAGTGCCAATCTGGTTTAAAGCATCCTGGCACACAGGCACATGGCTCTTTTGTCCCCTTAAGTCTGGACTCTCCTCATGCATCCTATGACTGATTAGGTTTTCATCTTTTCTTTCCCATTATCTTTCAGAGGAGTTGAGAGAGAGGGCACTGGGCATTTCTGGAGTTGCCTTGCCTATAGACAGCCCTGGAGCCACGGGAAGCCTGCACAGCTCCAGCTCTTGTGCACAGACAGAGACTGGGGATGGTGTCACCATCCATCATCTCATAGGGAAGGGAACACAGTGACTCTCTTTTTAAAAAAGGCTTTTCTCAGTCCAGGCATCCAAGAAGCTGAGGATGGAGGACAGTGAGTCTGAGGCTGATCGGGGCTGCAACGAGACGTTACCTCAAAAATTAAAATAAAAGATCTTCTCGAAGGGGAGGGCAGTTTGGGCTCTCTGGAGTCTTAAAATGGCCAGGAACATCTTGCAACCGTGTGGGCATGTCTGATGCTGGCCACCTCTGAGGCTCAGGTGGGCTTGGATGCTTGTGGGTCTAGCTTAACTACAAACAGTTTTCAAGACTCTTGGTTCCTTGTGCTCCATGTCACTGTATCTTTTCCTTTTTTAATGGTTTTGGGGATCAAACCCAGATTGATGTGTGTGCTAGGCAGGTGCTCTGTGAGGTTTCTGTATCCCAGCGCCTCCTTTTCCATTTCTTTTTCTAATTTTATCCCAGGGTCTGCAAAGATTGAACCTTGGAGAACTTCCTGGCATTAGGTGGTTTCACTTCTGTACCCCAATGTTTCTCTGAATCCTCAGACTTCCACTGTCGGACTTAAAAAAAAAAACCCACACACTATAAGAGGCCCATGGGTACTAGTCATTTGCTTACGGGTCCTTGAAATATGCCTCTGGCCACCATAAAACCTTACCAAATTCCAGGAACTAGGAATACTGGGATGCAAAAGAAGCACAGTGCCACATTTCCTCCCTCCTCACTGACCATTCACTGTGCCCTCCTGAGAGCTCTCCCCCATGCCACTGAGCATGTGCCAGACACTTTTACCTCTTCTTGCTATTGCCAGGAGCAAGACTCTTATTTGGACATGCACCCAGAGCCAACTCAAGAACATCAATAGTGTCTATCTAGAGGGAGGAGGGAGAGTGAAAGGTTCCAGCAGAGAGACAGGATGGCTGGAGGAGGTCAGTCTTTGGGCTAGAGCCTTCAAGTCTGGACCAACTCCCTGGACAGGTCCTTTGAGCTCTTCTGAAGAGGTCAGTTGGTGGCAAGACAAGTAAGGAGTACCAAGTGTGGTTACCAGAAGTCAAGAAGAAACTGACTCACTTGGGTTTCTCCTTAAATGACAGACACGCTGATCTTGTCTCTTCCCCCTTCTCTTCGCAAGTCCTGAGGCCCTTAAATACTTATAGCATCCATATGACCCCAGCTTCCCTCCCAGCCCTGTTGAATCTTGTAGAGAGCCGAGTGTTTGGGAAATCCTTCTCCATAGTTATTTTCCCCAGAGGACAATAAGGTCCATGATCAAGAGATCAAGAACAGGGACTAGAGAAATGCTTTGGTAGGAAAAGTGCTCGCTGCTCAAGCATGAGGACCTGAATTTGACCCACAATGTACAAATCTGAGTGTAACAGCCTTGTAATGCCAGCACCAAGGATGCAGAGACTGGCAGATTCCAAGGGCTTTCTGGCTGGACAGTCTCGCTAACAGACCAGCTTCAGGGTCATCAAGAGACCCTGTCTCAAAAAGTAAGGTGGAGATCATCAAGACATGCACCCAGCATGGCATCCTGGCTTCCATATACATGTGCACACACATGCAGGAGAACTCACATACATGAACATGGAGAGTGAGAGAGAAAAAAAGAGTTGGAGGGAGAAGGGAAGAGAGATTTACTGTCTTCTAGAGGAGGACATGCCACAATCCAGGACCCCTCCATTGACTGCGCTCCCATGGAATGTTCTCGCCTTTCAGGGCTGCTCATGAGGCCAGAGCCCAAGATTAAAGTCATTGCTAATGCAGCAACTCCTCTCTTTGTGCCGTCATGTGTGGGACCTTCAGCTTATTGGCCCTACCTTTGGGTGGTGCTTAGGATGAGGTGGAAAGCTTGCCAGGAAGTCAGTCATTTCCACTCTCTAAAGCAATAGCAAGGCTATAAAGGCTTTAGATAGACAGGGCTGAGTCCATATTTTATCTCTTACTCTTGCCTCATCCAAGCTGTGTAAGCTCTGGGCTATCCATCTTTAAACTTATTTTAATAGTTTGAATAGGTTGAAGCTGGGGATGTAGTTCAGTTGGTAATACCTGCCTAGTACACATGAGGCCCTGAGTTTGATCCCCAGTCTGAAAGAAAGAAAGAAAGAAAGAAAGAAAGAAAGAAAGAAAGGAAGGAAGGAAGGAAGGAAGGAAGGAAGGAAGGAAGAAAGAAAGAAAGAGAGAGAGAGAAAAGATTGAATGTAGACATGAGGTGATGTCAGCGTCTAGTTCTTACAGCAGTGCCCAGTGCTCAGAAAATCTTACTTCTTTCATTACAGCAACAGAGTTAAAATGGCAAGAGAGATACCTAAAAGCTGCTGTTGGATTCATAACCACTAAGATCCCCCTCCTGGCCATACTGCTCCCATTCCATGGTCATCTCTTCTCTTGAGTGCTCAGATCAATCTGCCATTAGCCGTAGCTCATTACCATCTCATGAAAATTCAACCCAAATGAGACAAGCCAAGCAAATCAAAGCCTTGTTCTCCTTGACCCTTGCTCAACTTCCCTAAGGCATGCCGCCCACTTCTCCACAACACATGTAGATGGCTGCTGTCCCCACCACACTCTGCTCCTGTGTTGCTGTCTTGAGCTCCAGTCACAGTCTGAAGCTGCCCGAGGGAACTGAAGCCACCTATGAAAACGTCCCTCTCTGTTGAAAGTGCACGGGGTCTCCTGTGCTCTGTCCCCACCACTCCCCCGACACTGTCCTACTACTGTTTCCGTGTAGTACATCTGGCCAAAGCAAACAGTATTCTGGAGCCAGCTCTCCAGCGAGCAGCTGCAGTGCAAAATTGGCTAGTTGTTTCAGGAAAACTCGGCTTTTCCCTGCCTGCTTACCCACAAACTTCCCTGCAAAACACAAAATCTAAGTTCACCCCTAACGTTAGCCCCTCCCGAGGAGCCTGACACTGTTCTCAGGAAGAACTGGACCTTCCCCTCCAGGTGTTGCTCGCTGTCCTCATCACTTTTCATGTGGAGTTAATCTCCCTCTTTGAGAAAATCTCCCTCTTTGAGAAAATGGCCAGTGTGTGAGGAACACAGATGTTAGGGTCTAGAGGGATAGTTATAGACATTTAATATTATCCTATAGTGGTAGTTCTCTGAGATGGAAGTTTAGAAAGGATGATGTCCCAGGGTGATCTAGGAATTATGAGAAGAAAGAAAATGGAAAGGACAAAGAAGAGAAGAGAGAGGAACTGAAGGAGACGGGACAGGGGAAGGATGCCTTAGCATCTTCTGAGTCAGATAGTGCTGTGGACATTTTGCATGTGTTTTCTGCTTCAGGCTCTATAAGGGCCTTGGGGTTTGACTGTGTCTACTTTGTGTATATGATGGCAAGGCTACAGAGAAATGAGATTTTCACCAGGTAACCCTGATGATAAATGGTGGGCGAGAATGGATGCTTTTCACAAGGCCAGTGACTTTATGGTAAATTAATTCTGTCCAAGAGCTTTGAAATTGCCTCAAGACTCACCTTCAGTCCCATCTATTGAGCAATGTGGCCTGTGCTTTTTGGGAATGATTGTCAGCCCTTAACTTGGAGTTTCTGACAGCTACCTGGTGGTGTTAGGGGAGGACTGGGAGGTTAAAGGGACAGTGTTGCCAGCAGTGGCAGTGCCAGTGGTGGTAGAGATAATGAGATGCTGGTGATGATCCTAGTGATGCTGATGGCAGTGATAGGTGTTATGGATGATAGTGATAATGGTGGAGGTGATGAGTGTTTTAGATGGTGGTGATGTGATGGTGGCAGTGGTGGTGGTAATGATGGGGGAGGTGCTGGATATTACAGGTGGTGATTATGGTGATGTTAGACGTGGTGATAATGATGCTGGAGTAACTGGTGAAGGTGGTGGGTGTTGTACACTGTGGTGACAGTGTAATGATGATGGTAGTAGTGATGATGGTAATGATGGTGCTTTTGATGACAGAGATGATGGGTGTTTTGGATGGTGATTGTAGGGTGGCATCCGTGATGATGATAATGGTGATGGTGATGGAAGTGGTAGTGATGGAGGTGATGGGTCTGATGGTCGTTGGTAGTGAGGATGGCCATGACAATGATAGAAGTGATAGTGTTGATGGTAATGATGTAGTGATGGTGGTAGTGAGGATGATGGTGGTAAAGGTGGCAGTAAGGGTAGTGATTGTAGCTTGTTCTTGTTACAAGCAGCAATGGTAGGAATAATGAAAACTTGTTAGTTTCCATCTCAGAACCCCTCTATTGCTTCTCTCTTCTTGCCTTCTGATCTGACTTTGAATGGGGGGGAAACAGTACCCAAGAATGTTTTGCCTCTTTTTAAATTGGTGGCCAGTGGGCTCTCATTACCTCCCCAAATCATTATAGGGTATTGACATTGTTCTCGGTTTCCCTCCAGAAATTGACAGTAGGATCCTGTTGCTAAGGACACCACAGACTTCAGCCAAGCCATAGAACATGAGGAAATCAAACTAGTACTGAACTACTAATGATTAGATTTCCTACTGATTAGCTTTCATAGTGTTATGGGAAATCCTAGCCATACCCGACATGAAATGTAATTCACCAGTTCTGCATAACTGCAGACCCTATGAGCTGCAGTAATGACTGTCCTGACAAGATCTGCTCACTGATGCAATAGGGGCAGGCATGCTGGAGGAGCAACCATGTGCTTCTGAGTGCATTTAAGGGCTGCTTCATGAGATGCAACCCATACTTGGTATAGTTATCAGGGCCAAAAACCTGTGGCTAGATATAGCATAGGCCCCAGGGGAGAACCTATGATTCTGATTCTGTTAAATGGAGAGAATATTGAAATGGCTCCTGATGGTTAATTGTTATACCCACAGATTAGTGTGTAAGAGAAGCTGTGTCTTTCAATAGATGGGAATTAACACAGAGACCCATAAATGGACAATGTAAAGAAAATAAGAGACTATGGAGCCCCAGTGGGATATCTGTATCATACCATATCATATCATATCATATCATATCATATCATATCATATCATATCATATCATATCTATATTATTCCTCCCAAAGCCCAGGTATCATTACAGAAGAGAAGTGGAAAGATTGTAAGAGTAAGAGGTAAGATGACTACAAGGAAATAGTATTTTCTAGACACAACAAGACAGTTGCACACATGTACTCACAGCGATTATAACAGAATGCACAAGAGCTAGGTAAGATCAAGCTAATCAAAGTCCCAGCATGGAGTAGGGGAGGTAGGCAAAGTGTCACCCCTGAATCAGGAGCTACTGGCAATTGATAGCTCCTGGGAGAAAAAGAGGGAAAGGGAGAGGCAGTTTTCTTTAAGGGTGTGACTGCTGGTATTTTGACCATGTTCCAGGGCAGGCCCCGTACCCAAGAGTATTGGGGCAGCATAAATTGGACACCACAGGTTTAAAAAAAGAGACCGAGAAAGAAAAGAAAAAGTTGGATGGGTAGGGAGGTGGTGGTGGATTTGGGAGAAGTTATGGGGAAAAGGGTAAATGTGATCAAAATACATCATATGAAATTCCCAAATAATGAAATAAAAATACCATTAAAGAAGAAAAAATAGAGCTTGAAAACTTCGTTCATCTCAAGCAACATCTGTAAAGTGATACAGTGGCCTTTTATTTATTTACTTTTGAAAGGATGTTAGGGAAACGGATTTTCTTATTCATACAAAACACAAGAGTCCCCAGGGCTTCTGACTCTGGAAGCTGACTCTCTAGGTAGGGAGAGGAGAGGAACTGACAATGGCCATGTGTTGAGTGTGTCTTTCTCGAGTTTTCTCTCTCCTTCATGCGTCTCTTTCCCCACCTCAGCCGGAGAAAGTCACTGCCCTTCAGAACTCTGGGGCAAATGTAGCCACCCACCCCCCTTCTCCCTTTCTTCTCCCCATCTCCCATCCCTCCCTCCCCTTCACTCTGTCCTCCTCAGCCCGTCTGAAAGCTGACAGACACACATATATCAGGAGAAAGAGGAGACAAGGAAGAGAAGATGTCACAAAGCTCACTTTCTGAGCTCTCATAGAAACTTATTTTCAGGTTAGGTCACCAGCGTCCTGTCACCTGGGTCACATCTGGGATTCATTCAAAACACCAGGGCAGTTTAGGACACACCCTCCAGGACTCCCTGTGTCGCACAGCTATGCGGAAGGGGGCTGTAACTACCTATGTCACTTATCCTCTAATCACTGCATGTTCCCAGAATACAAGGACCCCTCATTCCGGTGCCACCCCTGGATGGACCCTATGCACCCACAGCTCCATCCGTCCAGGTGTCTGGCAACACGAGGGCAACCACTAAGGGAAACAAACGAGCCTTCTTGGGTGGCCTGGCTTCTATCAGCGGGTGAAGACTAGAAGGCTCTCACCGGCACATCATTGCTTTTTGTTTTCTTGCAGTCCTGGGACCCCCCCCCCCCCACATACTAGGCGAGAGTTCTACAACTGAGCTCTTGAGTTCTTCTTTAGGGACAGGGCATCACTAGATTGATCAGGCTGGCCTTGAGTTCACCCAGTAGCCCTGGCAGGACCTGAATTTGTGATGTTCCTGCCTCAGCCTCAGGAGTAGGCTGGGATTACACACCTGGGCCACCAGGTCCTGCATATTACTGTCCCTGTGATGAAATAGTTGATAGCTCTAAACCAACAGAGACTTCACCACGAATGGCTCACAGGAGGAAGAAGACTCAAAAGTCTGATGCGGAGTACCAACTCTAGCTATTGCCCCAGTTCCTTCATAAAATGGACACTGGGAAAAGAGCAAAGTTAAAACTCAAAGGAAAACAAAGTAGATTTCTGCCAACTGGGTTACTTTCATGACATTTGAGTTGAATGTCCCTTTAAAAAGGATTCAGTTTAAATCACATATGTGCACTTGAGTGCAGGTGTCCACAGAGCCTAGAGGCATTGGATCCCCCTCGAGCTGGAATTATATGCTGTTGTGAGCCATCTGGTATGGACCAAACTGGGGTCCTCTACACGAGCCCTATGTGCTCTTAACCAGAGAGCCATCTTTCTAATTCCTCTTCCATTCTCTGAGGAAGAATCTCACGTATCCCAGCCTGACTTTGAACTTTGCACTGAATCCTGACTCTCCTGCCTTCACTTCCTCAGGGCCAGTATTACAGGCATGTGCCACCATGCCATCGCTGCTTTGTACCTGCATTCTGCTAACAGAGATGCATCCCTTAAGTCCCGTTCTGAAGAATGAAAAAGGAAATAGACCAAAGTCTCCTCTGAGAAATGCCTTCTTCAGTTAGTGACAGGTCCCTGGGTGCCTACGGGGAATCTTGCCGGTGAATCCAAATGTGCAGTTGTCCCCTGAAGTTGTCGGCAAGTGAAGTGTGTCCCAGCGTCGTCACGCTAGCCTGAGGGGGGTGGTCACACTCCTAGGTCCCTGCGCTGCACTTTTCTCATTTTCTAGGGATGCTCCTCTTGCAGTGCCCATGAGGCTGGTCCTTTGTAGGTCACTTTTTCATACACTTGAGTAAGGAATGTGGGTGGAGAAGACAGAAAATAAGCCCAGGAACGCTTTCACTGTTAGGCATATCTTTCCTCCTTTGCCAGTCAAGTAGCAATTTACACCCGGTGGATTCACACAGCAGACTCCTTTTTCTTGTACTAGCCTCCTACATTGCTCCCAGCCCAGGCCTACGGTGGACTGAAATATTCTTTCAAGGCTATAATCAAAATTCCAGCCTCCCTCACCATTCCAATCCCAGGATAACTATCTGGGGCGGCTAGCGACCTTCCTGTCACTCACAAGCTGGCTCCAGAGGCCAGCCTCTCCTCCATGCAATTCAGGGTGGCCTTGAAGCCCCTGGTGACACAAGGCACAGGGCATTCTCCCTTCCTGCTATCTCCCCAGCATCCTGTTGGAGGATAGTACATGTTTCTTTTTCTAGAACATCTCTGAGGAAGCTCCTGTTCTCCCTCTGGGTTATCACTCCCAGTCTTATAAGCAGCCTTCTTAATCTCTCTGCAGAAGTCAGGTGCCTCATCCTTCACTGGGCATTCATTGTGGAAAGTGACGGGGAGGCTCCGGGAAGAGGGAGATGAAGCCTGGGATGGCTACAGCCTGGTATTCAAAGTGTTAAGTGAGCCTGGCTTTGCTCTCCCCCTGATCCCAGATGGAGAGCACTGAATAACTCCCTCCAGCCATGCAACTTGTTTGGTTATCTTGGAGCATGGACTGGGGCTAAGTCATCCTGGCCAGTCCTTCCGGATGTGGCCTTACTCAAAATGAGGCCCTCCACTGGAGTCTTATTCCCCCCCGAGGCTGCCTCCTCCCAGGCTGATAAAGGGTTTCATCATGGATGACTCAAGTGGTTGAGATACAAGCTCTGGTGATAGTAACGAGCCCTCCAGCCCCATCTGACCTCACATTCTAGCTGTTGACAGGTTCCACCATGCTGGCCAAACCCAGCTGCAGCAAATGGTCTTGGGCTCTCACGCCCCCCCCCCCCCATGTTTCCAAGGCTTCCTGGATTACAGTTCACCTCCAACACTCCCAAAAGGCCATCTCCAGGCTTCCCTTTCTGCCACAGGCAGTGAGCAGATCAGAGTAAGGGAGACACATAGCCTTGACCTACATGCCTGGCATCACCTTGCAGCCTGGCATCTATCTCTTGTCATAGCATACATTTTCCCAGACTCTTCCTTCCCACTCAAACTGTTTAGGGCCTGAGTAGGTGGATTTGGGTCTTGACTCATTTTAAAATACATGAGTAGACCTCATCTTGTAAACAGAAAGTTTATGAACACACACACAGAGCTAGCTTATTCTCCAGGCTGTGATGAGAAATGCAGCTCCACCAAGAGATTCCCCTCCTAGGGACTGCTCAGCTCCTAAAGAGGGCCAAAGCGACAGCAAGGCAGCTCCGAAGTCTCCATGTGACCATCAGATAAACTTGCCTGAGACACCGGCATCTTATCCTGGACTCCCAGAGTTAGGCAATGCGTCAGAGGGACAGGAAGTGCTTGGGGCAGTGGAGAAGGGCTATCACCCCTCCATCTGCACAGCCAGCCTGCGTCGGGCTCCAACCCCGTGCGGCCTGGGCGGCTTCCACACTAGGCTAGAGCTGAGAAGGCGCCAGGCCCTCACAGGGCAACGGTCCCCAGTGTTAATCTCAGGGGTCCTCCATGACACCACGCAGGGCTTTGCCATTCCCAAAATGCTTTTCCCATTGTTATCCAGCCCTCACTCAGTGCCTGTGCACTTAGCACATCGGCCCTGTTTCAGTTGCAGAGGAGGAGACTGGCTTAGTAGGAAGGAGGAGGCAAACCCTGGGCCTCTGGTTGCTGAGCCTGTACTCCTGCCTTGCAGAAGAAATTGAAACATGCTTAGGGACGGAGAATGCTTTGTTGCCATGTAGGACTGTGAAACTCGCAGCCACAGTGATGAGATTAACAAAAGCAATGGAGCTGAAGAGAACAGGATATTATTATTTTTAATATCTTTTAAATTGCTTTGCTTCAGCACACTGTAAATTCACTATTTATTGCTTTGTACAATTAGTCTCCTATGTGATAGAAATGTTTAAAATACTTAAGAGGAGAAAAGTGAAACTGCTAGCTATCATTAAGGCAAGCAGCATGTACTCATATGTACACACGTACAAACACACAGAAAACAGACATATACACATATGCATATATACCTACACACATGTATATACATGTACATATACCTACTTTACACGCATGTACATACCCATATTCACACATGCATGCACACACATAAACACACACCTATACATATGCACACATGCATTCTCACATGTACAGATATATATGCACACACATACACCCATGCATAGATACATATACATATATGCACACTTATATACACACATATACCTAAACACATGCACATAGATACATACACATTCACACACATATAAACATGCACACATACATTTATGCACAAACACACACACAATGCACAACCTCTAGAATTATTCTATCTTTTTATGCATACAAATAATAGATGTAAATACTACAAATAATACCTATCACTGTATTTTGGACATTAAAGAAATACCAGAAACAATTTTACACATCAGGAAACAGCTATTATTTTTAAGTGGCTTCCTACTGTTTTATCATATTGATATTATCGGACATTGGCAGGTTTTTCATTCTAGTTTTTCTTCTGTTTTTTTTTATTTGTAGTTTTACATGTATGGGTGTTTTGCCTGCATTTATATCAATGCACCAAATGCATACCGAAGCCAGGAGAACTTGTCAGATGCCATGGGACTGGAGTTACAGATGGTTGTGAGTGACAATGTGGTTGCTGGGAACAGAACCTGGGCCCTCTGGAAGAGCAGCCAGTGTTCTTAACTGCTAAGCAGTCTCTCCAGCCCTCCTTTCTAGTTTTTCTCTCTCTTTTTAGGGAAGGTGTGTAGGTATGCGTGTGCATGCGTGCTTGCATGCATTGTGATGTGGGTGGAGATTAGAGCACAATTTTGTGGAGTAAATTCTCTTCGTCCATGTTTATGTGAGGTGCAGAGTTCAAACTCTGGCTGACTGGCTTGAATTGCAGGTATCTTTACCAGCTGGACAGTTCAATACTCTCTTTCTCTCCCTTTCCCTCCTTCTCTCTCTCTCAGACACACACACGCACACACACATACACACATACACACACACACACACACACACACACACACACACACACACACTCTTGAGTCCATTTAGTACTGAGATTGGAATTTTGCTTGGAGCTTATCTGTGGAGGAAACAAATGTTCCCTCCCTCAGAAGTCATGGACCACCTGTAGCTCTTTGTCCTGAGATAGGGTCACGTGGAACTTCCCCAATAGACCCACTCAATAGGAAGGGACTCATGCCTGGTACTGTAATCTAGCCAACTACCCACAGAGAGGTTATAGACCCTGGAAGAGAACCTACTATGCTGTTTCCTTAAATCCTTAAACAAATATAATTTCTAACTGTATGCTAAACACTCATTCTTACATCCACAGATGGTGTAGGTCTCAGCCCTCATCAAGGAAGCTTCTTTTTACAACAGATGGAGACTATTACAGAGATCTGCACCTGGTAAAAATGCAGAGAGTAAGTGGCCGTAGGGTACCCAACACAACTGAATCATCTGCAATGAAACCCTACCCCTAGGGCTCAGGGAAAATCACAGAAGAGAGGGCAGTAAGACGGTGAAAGCCAACAGCCCAAGATACTTGTGAGATAGTAACCTCTAAGCATGACAGGGAAAATACACCCAAGAAAATTTCAACAATATGGTTGCCTGAACAAGAGCAGCATGACAACACTATCAGTTGTCATTTTTTTCCCTAAATATTTAAGCAGTAATTCAAATAAAACCACACTGATTCTTCCTCTGCACAGATCTGCGCGCAGCTGCCTGCTTATTTCCTTAAGATTAATTCCTGACGGTAGAATGACCTACTGAAAATGCCCCTTTAAAGTTGGTTCACCACGTTGCCAAGGAGAGTGCCTTCCTACAGTCCCAGCAACCCTCTGCAGGTTTCAGATGTCTTAGCCAATGATCAGACCTTAAGGAAAGGACAGCTAGAGTCGGAAGGCACATCTGGGAGGACCTTGTGGAACATAAAGCAGAGACTAGACTGATTTCTAAAGGACCTGAGAGCCATGAAAGTTTCTGGGTGGATCATAACTTGGCAGAGAGACCAGAAAGGATGGAGCAAAGAGAGAGATACGGAAAAGGCACTGGGCCCAAGGCCAGGTGATAGAAGAAGGCAGAATGCTGAGATGGGAGACAGGAGGGTGGAGGATGAAGAAGAGGACCTGAGAAAGACAAGACAGGCACTAGAGTCTCTGCAGGATAACTAGAGAAGATGCTAAGGCCTGAAGGCTAAAGCTGTTGACAAGAACTGCAAAACGCAGCAGGAGGGACCTTTCAGAGAAAGCCTAGCTCATTTGGCACCGCCAGAGTGCCCTTGCTCACTGCTGTCTGTTGGACGATTTGTTTAGGGATTGTCTGGACTCCTGGAAGGTTTAAGGTAAAGGCTCAGACCCCATGGCTGCAGGTACGGAAGGAGGGAAGAGAAATAGAAAAAGGAGGCTGAGATCCACAGACACTACCAAAGCTTAAACAGTAGCAAGAGACGGCTCAATTGATAAAGCACTTGCCTTGTGAACATGAAAGCCTGACTCTGAGTCCCACAACCCACATAAAATAATTGCCAGGTGTGGTAGCCTGCACTTGTAATCCCAGAGCTGAGAAAGCAGAAATAGGCAAATCCCTCGTGTTCTTTAGTCAGCAACCCAACCAACTTGGAGAACTCCATATCAAACAGGAGACCCTGCCTCAAAAAACCCAAGGAAGTTGATACCTGACAAAAGACACCAATGTTGTCTCTGATCCCCACACACTCATGCACACACAATGTGATACACAAAGAGAAGAGTGGCAGGAATCAAAACAGCTAGAAAGGATGACTGAGATAGAGCCAAGAGGAAGACAACAGAACATTTCATGTGACAGAAAAAAAACAGGAAAAAAAAAAAAAGACCCAAAAAGGGGCAATGTATTGCCAATAATACAGATGTCTCCTTACCAAGATGGTCCCCTTGGGATAAATAAGAGGCCCTCCTCCAGCCGGCTGGAGGGAGCTCATTCTGAGGACACACTTAGGACATGTGAGTTCTCTGGACCCAGGACAGTGGCAAGTGTGCATGCTAGCCCGGCCAACCAGAACAATTTCCAACCAATTCCTGCCTTGAACTGCCTGACCAGAGAGGCGCAGCCGTTTTGTGAGTGTTGGGAAGGAGGGCCCAGCCCCATAAATGAGAATGGACAATTTATTCTCTGTTGCAAAAAGTGGTAGTGGGCAGCCCAGTACCACTTTTTAAAGTAAAAAATTTAAAGTAAAATTCTAACCCGGAATAAGAAAGATGTCATGGGAGTGTTGCACCTGATACCTCACCCCTTCATTCACCAACAAAAAGGCCAAGGTCTTTCGTGTGATGCCCCCTCCCTCCTGAACATGACACTGGAGTTACGGAAAAAGCATTCTCCCAGAGAAGGCCGGTATTCTAAGGCAGCATCCACACGCCACTTCTCTCCAGAGGCAGTTCATTCTCTGAGCCCACCCCAGCTTCAGAAGGTGGGAGCAACCTTCCCACAAGTCCCCCTGGCTCTGTTTTGCCTGCTTCAGGGCACAATTGCGAGCACACACCAGGCAGAACAAAACAGTGGCAATTGATGACAAATGGACTGAGCTGGCCCCACATCCCCTCCCCACTCTTTGTTACCATGGAGACACTAGTCAACCAAACTCAAAGATCAGGAAATATCCATCAAGGGCAGTCTGGTGGACACAGGTGCCTAGAGAGCGAATGTGCCAATAAAATCCTTCTGAGTGTGCTGAGGGTGATATGGGAAACCTGAGCCAAGATGCTTTGTGCCTGGGACTGTCTTGAATCTCTCGCCTAGGAGTGATGTCATTCTGATACTATGTGACCTAAGCCCCCTTCTTTCCCAATTCTACTCCTGGTTTTTCTTTTTGCAAAGATGTATTTATTTTTATTTTATGTGTTTGAATGTTTCGCCTGTGTGTATGTGTGTGCACTGCCTGCATGCCTGGTGCCTGTGGAAGGCAGAAGAGGGTGCTAGATCCCCTGGAACTGGAGTCCTGAGAGTTATAAGCCCCTCTGTGGGTACTGGGAACTGAACTAGGTCTTCTGCAAAACAGGGAGTGTTCTTAACTGCTGAGCCATCCCTCTGGCCCCTACTCCTGGCTTTCTGACCTACCTATAAACTTCAAAGATAAGCAGCTAGATACATGCTCAAGAAGGCATGAAGCCAGAAGAACATTCCAGAGACTAGCTCATCATCACTCCTCTCTTACCTACTTTGGAAAATGGACAACAGAGCTGAAGTAGTATCAGATTTTCCCACTCCCGGTTTTCGGGACAAACAGTAAACATATTCTAATTTGGAGGCAGAAGAGACACTTGGAAAGGACGGAGTCAAAAAGCAGGACAGAGAAGAAGAGAAAGGAGCAAACATACTGTGTGGTTTCCTCGTCACTATGAGCTTTCTGAGCAACAGGAAACCCAGAGTCAAATATTAACTGGAGTGTGTCACAATCCAGCACACCTAAGAGGGCACAGTTTCCACCAAACAACTGTCATCAAGCATACACATAGGAAGAAAGGCACTTCCCACTAAATCCTACTTTTTAATGCAAATATGTTCCTCCTTAGATGCTTTGAATCAGTCATTTGACTGGTTCATATTCTAGGTACTCACCATGAGTATTACAACTCTATAATAAACCTGAAAAAAAATGCTTGGGGATTGACTTGGTCTTCTGCTCTACAATTCTGGCTAGCACTTCATTAGTTCAGTAATCCTGAAAGTCAAGACCAGGATACTTGCAATCGATAGCCAAGAAGCCAACAAAACTTGTAGCTCTTAGAAAGGACTCAAAATATTCTGGCTGATAAAAATATATAAAACCTTATCTGAAATGAAGACAAGAGATAATCTGCAACAAGCCACCCTTTTTTTTTTCTTCTGTTGTGTAGCCACCATGGAATAAAGTGGAGATGACGCCAATCAGATGTGAGATTGAAACAGCCAGAGATTGGATGCCTCACTTTCTTCCTCAATGACTGGCCAGGGCTAATTAAATCTAAACCAATAAACTAAAACACAGTATTTTTCCTATCTGACTCCCATGGGAAGGTTTGCTGGGGCTTCTGAGAAACTGAGAGAGTTTCAGAATTTGTTGGGGAAAGCCAACACAGCCAACCTCCTTTTCTGTGATTGGAAGATAACAAATTGCTCCATCTGTGTTGCCACTGGTCTGGAGACAAAGGTAGCATAGCAATGAGACAAAATGAATCAGATCTTTGGTGACTTGATTATTCATAAGACCAAACCATCCTTGAATTCCATGCAATCCTTTTTTTTTCTCTCTCTCTCTCCATTGGAGTAAGCCAATAAATCTCCTCTGCTGTTTAAGTTGATGTGACGTAGAATCTCAGTTTGCTCAGGTAGGTTTTATTTGTTTGTTTGTTTTTGTTTTTTCTTTTTGGAACTTGCTCTGTAGACCAGGCTGGCCTTGAATTTACACAGACTCACCTGCCTCTGCCTCCTTAGTGCTGGGATTAAAGGCTTGTGCCACCACCACCTGGCTGTTAATTAATTCTTAAAATTTACTATTTTGTGTGTGTGTACATACATGTACTGGGGGCAGGGACATGTGTGCCACATCATGGGTGCATGGGGAGGTCAGAGGACAACTTCTCATGGGTTTTAATTTTACTTCTGCCTTTATGTAAATCAAACTCAGGGATCAAACTCGGGGATCAAACTCAGGTCTTGAGTTTGCCCAGCAAGAATCCCCTAGAGCCATCTTGCCAGTCCTAAGTTGATTTTTAAATACAGATACTAACAAACTGATTTTATTTAAAAGAACAAAAGGTTCTAAACAACATATACACTTAAGCTGTCATTGGCGTCACAAGTTTACTCACAACTAGCAACAAAAATTGTGAGACATCCCTCACATACACACACACACACAGATTGAGATGGCAAATGAGATCTTCTCTCTAGAACTGGACTTGTTAGGGTGTCCACCAAACTATCCCACCAGTCTTATATTGTCATCAGCAGCTTGTGAGAGTCTTGCTGCGGGGCAATGTCAGAAGTGTGCTAAGCACAGATGACACCATGCTCTAGACTTGGAGGAAGGAATTCAGTCTCATTGCTTCAAGGCCACAGAACAACTGCTTCCCACTGAGGGCTAAGGCATGTTGCAGCATCTTGGAGTTCTCAGCTTCGGGCAGCCTAACCTAGGGCATGGACCACAATGGCAGGAGTGAGGCTCCAGCTGCCTCAAGGAGCATGACAGGGATGTGGCACAGCCTGCTGTCCTACATCTGTCCCATGCTCATTCAGAGGAACCGGGCTTCTTTCTGGCTTTTGTAAGGTTTCTATTTGCAAGGATGAGGTTCTGTTGAAATGCTGCTCTATTTTGTTAGGATGGGGATTGGGGTGGGGATGCAGAGGCAGACTAAGGAGAAAACTTTGGAAGCAACTGATCCTGGCTAATGAGAAACAGAAATGGGTGGTGGCAATGGAAGTGATGAGGAAGGTGGGGATGAGGTGGGCTCTTAAGGGTTTACAAGCTGGGGCTGGGTGGCCAAATGAGAAGTGAGGTTCAATTATGATTTCCTAATCTGGGGCATTGGCAAAGGAATGCTGGGATTCTGTAAACAGAGTCAATAGGGAGACACAGTTTGGTCTATAGTTAAGTGAATCTTATTTCTTGTTGGGTGTGAGGAGGGAAACGATATAGCTATCAGATATGGGTCATGCCAGGTCAAAACTCTAGAGGTAGTCTTCTACACCAGTATCTCCTCCAGGTTCTATGACCATGAAGACTATAGGGCCAGGGTAGTGGTAAATATTACTGGAGAATGTGTGGAGAACTAAAACCAGAAGCTTCCTGATATGAGGAAGAATGTGTGTGTTACTGGTCAGTGTTCTTTGGTGGAAGGCTCTATGTGTCAATCTATCAGTTCATCCACCAGTCAACAAAATCCATCCATCCATTGATCCATCATCCATCCATCCATTCTTCCACCTAACTACTAATAATTCTTGTATCTCTCCTATTTCCTAGATTCTGCACTTTGGAGCATCAAACACAGAACATGAGTTTATCTGTGGACCAGTACAAAATCTTCAAAAAGAAGCACCATCCAGTTGGTAGACTTTTGCTGTACAATGAGTCAGAATAACCAGGGGTCTTATTACAAACTGAGAGGCTGGTCAAAGCTTTCCTTTTACCTAAGCTACAAAGATTTAAATTCCATCAGCATGCAAAGAAGCCTCTCTTTGTTTCATTCTTTGGATTTCTGTATTTCAAATTTGAAATTGACTTAGCACTCTCCATATCCTTCAGAGACCCATATTTTGTTTTGAGAGAAAAGATTTGAGCTTTGGTGGGTTCTTCTTCAGGGAATAAGGCAGAGTCTGCAGCAAAGTTGGGAGGAGCCATCATTCTCTTGGCTACCTATCCCTTCCTCATCACTTCTTTTCTGGGGACAAAAAAATCCTTCTATTCTCCAGAAATGGATGGATGGATAGATGGTGGATACATGATAAATAGGTAGGTAGATAGATAGATAGATAGATAGATAGATAGATAGCAAAAGACTGTGTCTCTAAAATTGTTTTCTAAATGGAATCTTACAAATCACATTTAATACATCACAGTTCCTCTAATGCAAAGTTAATTACTTCTTTTTATTCTACCTCCTAAATAGTTCTCATATCCAAACAGGTCTGATGGTACTGGCCTGAACTTCCAACTACTCAGGAGGCTGAGGCAAAAGGATCACAAGCTCGAGGCCAGATTGGGTAACTTAGTGAGAGCCTATCTCAGAATTAAAAGCCAAAAAGAGAGATGGTACAAAAATAGGTACAGCACTTGCCTAGTATGCTTAAGACCCAGTAAAACACATGCATACATGGTCAGATGCAGTGATGCACTGTTTTAATCCCAGCACTCAGGAAGCAGAGGCAGGTGGATCTCTGAGTTCTAAGCCAGCCTGGTCTGTGTGTGTGTGTGTGTGTGTATGTGTGTGTTTACATATATATATATATATATACATATATACATATTACATATATATTACAGAGTTCTCATATCTTTCTTCAGCCAACCACGTTGTTCATCAACCAACCAATGCTGACATCACCCAACACTTGAATATTTGTAATAACCTACAAATAGATCTCTCTACTTCCAAAATCACCCTTTTCATGTTCATTTTTATAGCTGAGAAATCCAGATACAACTATGCTGCCCTTTGCTTTAAATAGTTCCATGGTTCCTTTTGGCCTAGGAAAAAATCCAAGTTCTCTCTGTGTTTACCCCATAGTGATAGGAACACAACTGTCTCCTTGGTAACTGTTCTAAGAATTATCCCAGTCCCCACTGAGCCTGGTCACAGGACTTTGGGAGGGAGATGGCCGTGTCCGAATGTGAAGCCAGCCTTATGGTCAGCCCCGAGTGGGCTCTTGATCACACTTCGGGCAATAGCTTTGTCATCTGCTGTGCTCTGCCATGTTGAACCCAGAAATGGCTCCCGTTTGAGTGCGCTGTCCATCATTCTTGGTAGACAGGAGCCTATTGTGAGACAGAATGACGGAGCCAGAAATCACGGAGAAGTAGGGAGCAGAGTCAGACCAGGGGCTTGTTACCCTGGAGCTAAGCATCTGCTCTCTGTTCTCTGCAGGAAAACCACCTCCCTCCTCATTCAGATGCACCCCCTCAGTGCCTGCTTGGACCCCATGATCCCCTCAAATACCCCTCTTTTCAAGCTCCCTTTGTATGTGTGTCAACCACTATCCAGCCTCTGTGGTTGCAAATAAAGGTCTTAATTGTGCACCTTCTGTTTGCTGAGGGAATAATTGACTTGGCAGCAAGTTTGGCTCTCTAACAATCTAGTCTAAGGCCACCACAATAGGCCATGTCAGCAAACTTGTTTTGCAAATGGGAACATAGACATTATCCTCACTACTTCACTTCTATCCATCCGCCTCCATGATTTCAACATCTTAAACAGTATAACGACATGAGCGCTGACAAGGCCTGTAATGCCACCTATTTCATGAGCTGAGGCAGGAGAATTGCAGGTCTAGAGGCAGCAGCAGACCCCTTGGTTTAAAATTTGTCATGAGCTCTCAGCTCTCCCATGCCTCCTGAAACAGTGGCATCCTGTCTTTGGGGATAACATACGGTGTCATAGCAAAAGACAGATGTTTAGTCACACCTGGGACAACTCACTCAATTCTGGCAGGACATATGTGTGGTTGTGCTTTTATCAAAACTGTTTCCCTACTTAGGGGTGAATTTGCCGAGGCCTGGAGACACAAGGCGCTTTGCCCAAGGTTGGTCAAGTCTTCCTACAATTCAGCACAGGTCTACCAGGCTCCATGTCCTGTGTCCTGACAGTTTTCTGTATGGCCTCCCCACCGGGTCTCCTGACCTGCTTGGCTCTATGCTTAAAGTTTCCAAATGGGGACACTTTGAATTCCCTGTCCATTCATCACGTCAGCCGGGTCAGACGTAAAACCAGTCAAGCCCCAGATAGGCAGATAGGCGGTTGACAGTTCCCATCTGTGACAGACTCAAATACCTCACAGCCTTAGCCACTAGCAAAGTGGAACTGTCTGGGGTGGGAGGTGTCCTTGTTTGATCCAGTGTCACTTCTCTCAGTGCCACTATCCTCCTCCCGTGCCCTGAAGGGTGATTTTAAGAGCTGTCACTGAAGATCAGGCCAGTGAAGGGACCCAGGGGTAGGTAACAAAGGGTTAAGGCAGCAGCTGGCAGAGCATGCAGTGAGGCTGTACTGAGGCTGTTCCCACTGGCGACCAAGTCAGCTGTCATCAGAGAACAAAGACCCCCCCAGAGCCCCTCGCTCACTTCGTGTCACACCCGGGAAGGCCGGAGAACTCCTTGATTAGGATTTCTGAGTCAGCCCCACTGAGGCCTACAGAATAAAGCTGAACAACAATGCCTGCCACATTCACACAGCCAGCAGTCCCCAACACCGCCCCCTCCCACAGGGCCTCCAAGGCCACTTCACCTCCATCAGGACAATTGGATCTGGTCGAAAGCCTCCAGTCTGTTGGAGCAGTATCCGGAGCGCCCCAGGAGCCAATGGGGGATCTGGCTGCACAGGGCTCTGGTTATTACTGTAGTGTGTGCGTGTGTATGTGTGTGCATGGGGTGTGTGTGAACAAAGAAGGGTCCAATACAAGGTCCGGGGAGGCCAAATTCAGGGTTTAAGAGGTCAGATTTTGCTCTTCTTATTTCATCCTGACCAAGTCTATACTTAGGGTTTTAGACTCCAGTAGTCTTGCAGCTCAGCAAGACCACTCAGTGTGGAAACTTTTTTCTTCCAGGTCAAGCCTATTGAGTGATGGAGCACTGTAGCTGCTTTCAAAGCACCTTGGATTCCAAGACTTGACTTTATCCCCATAGAGGGGACTTCATATCTAAACTGCTGGCCCCTTAGGTGAGGAACCTGGATTCTCAGAGGCTAGAGAGGGATGCCACTTCATCCTGCTGTCATTCAATGTCAGCATCTGGGTTTGAAGGCTGCTTACAGTGGCTGGCAGGCGAGCTGGGTAAGTGATACATACTGTGACCCCAGCACTGAGGAGGCCAAGGCAGAAAGATCCAGAATTTGACACAAACTTGGGTGGCATAGAAGGCTCAAGGTCATCCCATCCTACATGGTGAGGCTATGTCAAAAAAAGGCAGGGGGGAGGAAGGAACAAAAAAATAAGAAGAAGAAAAACAGAGAGAGAGAGAGGAAGAAGAAAGAAAAAAGAAGGAAGGTAGAGAGAAAGGAAGGAAAGACAATAGAGGGATGGGGGATGAAGAAAAGCAGAAGAAAGAGTGAAAAAGGACAAGAAGGAAGGAGGAAAAGACAGGAAGGGAAGGAGGGGCAGAAGGAAGGAAGAAGACGAAAGAAGGAAGAAGGAAGGAAAAAAACAAATAACGGGAAATAAAGAGGGAGGGAGAGCCAGAAGTCAGACTGGCATGGCAGCATCAAAGCCCTTGGCCCACTCTAGTCGGTGAATGGTCAGCTCAGCCCGTGACCAATGAAGCATCCATGTTGACACTCCAGATGCGAAGACACCAAAGCTACTGACGAACCATGATGACAGAAAGGGAGTAAAATTTTGCAAAGGGGTCAGAGGCTGAGGATGTACAGGAACCCGGGCACCGAGGGTGCACGGAGGCTGAAAGCAAGAAGGAGCCACAGAGAGAAGCAGACTGAGTGCTGAAGACCTACTGTCCTTCATGTCGTGGCGTTAATGCAAGGCACAGAGTCTAAGGAGAGGGACTGAACGACGGACAGTGTGGTTCTCTCTGTGTCTCTCTCTCTTTGTGTGTGTTTCTGCGTACGTGCGCGCCCGCGCATGCGCAGGCATTTAATGGCCAGAGTTCAACTGCACGTGTCATTCCTGTGTTCTCCAGCTTGTCTCTGAGAAGAGCTCTCTCACTAGCCTGGAATCCACACCTCACACTAAGCTGGCTGGCCTGGGGATCTTCCTGTTTCTACCTCTCTGGCTCTGGGTGCCACCATCTATTTTGTTGTTGTTGTTGTTGTTTTGTTTTTGTTTTTGTTTTTTTAAAGCCTGGGTTTTGGGAATCTAACTAGGGTCCTCTTGCGGGCATGGTAAGCACTTTACTGAGCAAGCTGTTTCCTCAGCCCCAGAATGGGGGACTTTAAAATCAGACAGAAGGTAGAAGTTCTATCTCAGCCTCCTATTGAGAATCTGTTTCCTTACCTATAAAATGAGGACCTGCTTTTTCACAAGGCCAGTGTGAGAATTCAGTGACTAAACACGCACATGCAGAGCCTGGCAACAGGAAGCACATGACAACTGGAACTACTGCTGTCCTAACTATTTCTCCAGTTAGGACAACTGGAGAAATGAGGGGCACAGAGGGTCCACAGGCCAATGCTGGGAACAGCCAGGAAGAGTTCAGCAGTGGTCATTGAAAACGTCACAACACTACACCGAAAGGAACCGGCCCCAAGTAATTATTTGTAACTTTAAAGCCATTTAAGGGAAGAGAAGAGCTGATTAATTTGAGAATTGGGACAAGTGCCCAGGAAGGATAGAGAGAGGGTCAGGTCTTCCTCCAGCATACCAACTCCACCATTGAGAGAAGCCTCAGATAGCCCCACGGCTCTAGAGACAGGATGTCCATCAACTGTGCAGCCCTTAACATCTGTTTTAAATGTTGCTATCTTCCTGTCCTTTCTTATTGCAGTCCCCCACTTTCTCCTTCCTTCCAGAATCCTGGGATTCCCCACTCCCTCCTTTGCCCTACCAAGCTCTATAAAACCTTCCGTACCAAGATTCATTATTCATCAGTGCCATGGAACAGGGAGGCAGTGGCAATTTCATGCTTGTGTCCCTGGAGAGGCTAAGTGTAGTTCAGTGGCAGAGGGCTTCCTTGTGTGCCCAAGTGAGGTCTGTACTATAAAAATAAATTGGTTAACTAATCTACACCACAGCTAGTTTCCTTTGAAAGTCAATTGGATGAGTGGGTTCTGTCAATGGTCCTGGAGTTCTCTCTTGATTATAAGTACAGGATCAATCATCAGAAATGCCTGACCCTTGTCCTAAGGACATGATCTGGACACGATCCTTGCCCTAAGGACACCTGCTCCTCCAAGGGGTAAGGAGAGACCTGAGCTCAGCTTTCAGTGGACCCATCCTACCTTCCCAGAGGGAGCACAACCTCCTATACACACCCACCCAGAGGAGCACAACCTCCTTTATACACCCACATAGAGGGAGCACAAAACTCCGCCAGCCCAGCAACCTGTGGGACTGGCTGAGGGCAGGTGGCAGACATGAGAGACCAGAGCTCTTGTTCTTGTTTCTCTTGTTTGCTTACTGTATGACCCCGGACAGCCATGTTCGCTCTCTGTTCCTCTCTTGAGAACCAGGGAGATCTCTTCCAGCTCACACAGTCTAGGATTCAAACACACAGCATCTGAAGGTCACTTCAGGTTTTTACAAATCTTACACACACGCTTGGCTTGTATGCTTTTGACTTCCCACTGATAAATTAGTGTGTGCATATGTGAATATGCACACATATGCGCATGCATATATGTATCTGATATCACTTCTTCAAAATACAAAGTAGGCACTGGAACCAAATCTTAAAGAATACAGATATATTCAAATTAAAATCTGTGTTCTTGAGGGCTGGCAAGATGGCTCAGCAGGTGAAGGTCTCTGCCACCAAGCCTGACAGGTTGACATTGATTCCTGGAACCCACAAGGTAGAGAGAGACAATCACCTTCCATTCCACAACTCGTCCTGACTTCCACATGAATGCACACTATCTTCTCTCTCTCTCATACACACACACACACACGCAAACACACAAATAAGTAAATAATTGTTAGCAGCCCTTGATGATGAAGCATTTCCCCCCATCCATGGCTACAGAGTCACTGATTCAGTTAGAGCAAGGACGAGCGACTGTTATCCTCTGGGCAGAATCGCTGTTTCAGAATGGGACCCGTAGAAGTGGAAGAGACTGTTCTTCAATTCGTTTCCCTGGTTGCTGGTCTAACGGGAGCTCAAGGCCAACTACTGGCTTCCTGCCACACTCAGGCGTCCACCAGCCCCTACATGTTCTTAAGACTGTGTTTTGTTTCTTAGAGGGCGGTGGGAAACACTTCCTCAAGATAAAAGCTTAAAGTGAGGGATTGAACTGTGGAACCTTAATGCCAAGATAATGATGGTGGCAGTGTTTCTAGTTAGTGGGGAATGTTCTAGTTAGTGAAGTGTTTCTAGTTAGTGATGGAATGTTCTAGAGTGCATGTTTTGCTGTTGTTGTTGCTGTTGTTGTTTTGTTTATCTCAGATCAAAGACAGAACTAGAAGCATCATTTCTGGCTTAACCCGTTCCATCCCACCTAAAGCAGGTAACTCAACTGTGCCAACTGACCACCACACAGCTCTTTGGCTTGGATACTCTTCAGTTGATCTGCTGTTGTTAATCTATGGTTGATAACGGGCAGAAGCAAATATCAAAGGAGAAGGCATTTTCCCTTCGGTCCTGTGTTCCCGTGGTTTAAAAAATGCGCACGAGGGCTGGGAGAGATGGCTTAGGAGTTAAGAGTAGTATGTAGCCCTCTTGCAGATGACCTCGATTCAGTTCTCAGTACTCATGGTGGGCAGAGTGGGGTTTCTACAACTGCCTGGAACGCCAGTTCCAGAATCACCTGACACCTTCTGGCCTCCTCAGGTAGCTGCATTCATGTGTGCGTGTGTGTGCGTGTGTGTGTGTGTGTGTGTGTGTGTTTGTATGTGCATGAAAAGAGAAAAGGAAAGAAAGTATTTAAAAAGAAAAGAAAAAATAAAATCCAGGCACTCCCAGCACTGAGGGAGGCAGAGGCAGGTAGAGGCTAGTCTGGCCTACAAAGCAAGTTCAGGACAGCCAAGGCTACAGAGAAAACCTGTCTATAAATAAATAATTAATTAATTAAAAAAGCAAAGAAAACTATGCACCCCTTAGCAGGCTACCCAGGACATCTTTGCTTCAGGATGAATTCTCACAGAAATGCTGTAGAGCAGGAGGAAGCTCATTTCTCAAGTATAAAGTATTTCTGAAAGAGTCAAGTATAACTGGGAACTCAGTCTCTGCACATTCACAATGAAAGCTGAGTTCTCCCCTTAAGGAATTTTTACCAGCAGCCTCCTGGCTTCCCACAGGCAGCTCATCTGGATCCAACACACAAGCCGTAGCCAAACGGATGGATCCCCGCATCCACAAGCACACAACGGAACTCATCCTTTGAGCCAAACACAAGCTGGACCAAGCATTCTCTATCCTTGGGCATGTGGAGATGAAGAAATGGAAAGAAGCCTCCAACTGGGGGGGGGGGGGGAGGGCAGAATCAGGGAGTACAAAAGTAGGAGCTGTGCTGATGTAGGACCCACAAACCGTGCATATTGATGGAGGGGCCGGAGCTATGAGCAAATACAGCTGTGCGGTGCTGAAGAGGAACCCCGGACTGAGCAGAGTGGGGGGCACATGTTCCTAAGAGATGCGTGGAGAGCCCATCCCCCGAGACTTTCCAGGCCTTTCCTGAGTGCGAATGAGGTCAAGGGCAAATAAAACACTCCTGAGTACTGGTAACGCCAAGACATTGATAGTTATAATTTTCACAACCAGCACTTAATTATTTTTAAAACTGGGCTTTAGTGAGTGTGTGTGTGTGTGTGTGTGTGTGTGTGTGTGTGTATGTTTGTATATGCACAGATGCTTGTGTGGATGTGGATGTGCATGCCAGGGTTTGAGAATGTGAGAGTCAGAGTCACCTCTGGCTGTTATTCCTTAGGTGGCATCCACCCTGAGTTTTTTGGGGGGCAGGGTCTCTTCGTTGGCTTTGATCTTATCCATTTAGCTAGACTGGCCAGAGAGCTACAGGGATTTGTCTCACTTCTTAATGCTGGGATTGCAAGCACATGCTACCATACTCTATTTTTTTTAAGGATTTATTTATTTATTATGTATACAGTGTTTTGCCTGCATGTGTGCCTGCAGGCCAGAAGAGGACACCAGATATCATTATAGATGGTTGTGAGCCACCATGTGGTTGCTGGGAACTGAACTCAGGACCTCTGGAAGAGCAGCCAGTGCTCTTAACCTCTGAGCCATCTCTCCAGCCCTATACTCTGCTTTTTATGTGGGTGCTAGAGATCTGAACTTGGGTCTTCAAGATTGTACAAGCATTTCATTGACTGAGCCATCTCTCTAGTCCCCTGAGGTTAATTATGAAAACAAAATAGTAACTGCACTGCACCCCTTTGACAAGTTGCTTGTTGATTCTTTGCTTCTTAGGAGACATTGCACTAACTCTCCCCTGCTCTTTCCTATAATGGTGCTAAGCCCGACTCGGTCCTCAGATGTAAATGGAGATGTGGACATCCAAGACCTACAAGCCTGACTTACAAGTTCCTCTCAGTATCCATGTCTGCAAGTCTGAGTTCACAGAAGATGGAGAAGGAAAGTCTGTGTTCCCTTGGCATATGGGCCTAGAGGTTTGTGTTTGTGTCAGCCCATGTAGTTAGAGAGCCTTGACGCTTTAAAGACAGCCGAGGACTCTGACTACATAGACAACTGCTTCAGCATCTCAGTGTGTTCTCAAAACATCTGTTTGTCTATTGCCGTTTTGAAATCGATATTGTCACTCTCTCTGCCTTGGAATATAGATTCTCACATGTGAATATTTGCTTTGCTCTTCTCTTTTCCAGTCACTTTATTTCCCTGTGTGTGTTGTACATGTTGGGGGGCGGGGGCATAGGTCAACATGAGCTGTCCTTTATGATTATTTTTATTTTAGTCTTTATTTTTATATTTTTGGAGTCTGTATCTCTCACTAAACATGGAGCTCAACTTGGCTAGACAGGCTAGTCTGTGAGTCCCAGGACTCTTCCTGTTACCATCCCTCTGGTGCTAGGACTGTAGGTACCACCACATCTGGCTTTTATGTGGTCACAGGGGATCAAGCATGGCTCTCCTCATGCTTATGTGGCAAGCACTTGACAGACTGAGCCATCTCATCAGCCTTTATTTATTTATTTATTTATTTATTTATTTATTTATTGTTAACATTTTGTCTGAGATCTTATCTGTCTGGGAAATGTGGCAACAAGTTGTTAACTCTCTTCTCTACTAGAGCTCCGTATGCAACAGGTCCTGCTGTAATACATGGCTCCTTTCTCGGTCACATAAGAAGGCCCCACAACCAAAACTACTGCTCAAAAAGAAGCAAAAGTGGCCACCTGAGTCCTTGGTTCCAATTGAGCCTTACAGGGCATCATTTAGAACTCAGCCCACTGCATTAAGTTCCTTGAGAACGGAAAAGAGGAATGGGCTGAAAGCAACCTTGCTAGCCACAGTCTTCTTCGTCTGGCTGATGCAATCTCTAGGCAGCTGTTCTCAAACTTCCCAATGCTTCGACCTTTTAGTACAGTTCCTTGTTTCATGGTGACCCCGAAACCAAAAATCGTCTTCGTTGCTAGTTCAAATCTGCAATGATCACTTGAAATGTCAAGACGCCATGGTCGATCTGCAAGCCCAGCCCAACCCTCCTTCATCAGCATCTCTGCAGAAGGCTCCAGCATCCGCACTTAGCAAGTGTTGCAGGGTGTCCTTATTCAAGGCTGAGAGGGAGAACAGTGGGTTACACTTATCTCACCTCATCTCTGGCCTGAAGCTAATCCAACCACTTCTCTGCTCATGCACAGCCCAGCACGGGTCCTACTGTCCAATGAGAAGACCCAGAGATGCTTGCCAGGAGGTGGTTTCTAGCACAGGCCACCTCCTGGGCAGCTAACAACTAAACTAGAAGCACACACGCAATTTCACTGATTTCTAAGCCAGGCACAGTCTCACATGCCTTTAATCCCAGCACTCCAGAGACAGAGGCAAATGGGTCTCTGTGAGCTCTAGGGTACCCTGGTCTACACAGTGAGTTCCTTGGCAGCCAAGGCTTCATGGGGAAACCCTTTCTCAAAACAAGGGAACAAATTAAAGCAGTTTCACTAATCCCAAGAGCCAATTTGAGACATAGGGTCTCGGTGGATGGAGGGCTTGCTAGGCAAGCCTGAGGACCCAAGTTCAGCTCCCAAGCAGCCGTGTAAAAAGCTAGGTGTGGCGGTGCCTGTAACACCTGCACTGGCGATGGGGAGACAGGTAGATCCCTGAGAGCCTCTGGTCTGATTGTCTAGTCAAATTGGTGAGCTCAAGGTTCAGTAAGGGATACTGTTTTAAAAGCTAAGGTGAGAGGCACTCAAGGATCTTTGGGGCCCACATGCTTGCCCAAGTATGTGACATGCGCCTTTCATCCCTGCACAGGGGAGGCAGAGATAATCCACCGGGGAGGCCCTGGTTCAATGGGAAATTCTGTCTCAAAGCATAGGGTGGAGAGCAATAGAGGACAGTAGCAGGTATCAACCTCTGACCTCCACACACATATATGCATACACTGCATACATATACCCTTATGAATACACACATACACACACACACACACAGCAGTTTGCTTGCCGACCAAAGCCCTCTCTTTCTGCATTTACATCTCTTCTAGGACTCTTTGCCTGAAGTGTTAGGGTTTTCCTAATTTTCACGTAACCCTCCTAATCCCAGGTCTCAAGTTTTCATTTTCCAGAGCACCTAATATCAGCTCAGGTTTAAGAATAAATGATTGAATTTAGCCAGTCATGCTAAAGTGTGAATGATACAAGGAGTAATGTTTGAAGAACACTTATAGGTTAATGTAGCTCTCTGATCATCCTCTCTTTTCCTAGCTTCTGGAAGAAAAAAAAAAAAAAGCCCTTTCGGTCCCTTCACACTGAGCATAAAAGTTGCCCTCCCTTCTTCTCATCTTACAGTTGGCAACCTCACTTCTATCCCATCTTGACACAGTCTTACCAGAAGCGGCTGCAATCTCTTGTGAACTCTCAGTGCGTCAGTATAGCTTCACAGCAATGTAAATGTGTCTACTGTGACCTTACCCAAAACAGACAAGATGCAGGGCTGAGGGATGGCTCTGAGCTCAAGCATGAGGACTTGGGTTTGGTCCCCAGCACCGATATAAGAAGCTGGGCTGGATGGTGTGCTTATGATTCCAGCATTGGGGAGGCAGAGGCAGGAGCATCCTTATGACTCCAGGACCAGCCAGCCTAGCTCAATCATCGAGCTCCGTGTAAAATTAAGAGACACTGTCTCAGAAAACAAAGTGGATAATGACTGAGGGAGACACCTGATATTGACCTCTGGCCTTCACATGCTTTCAGAGATATGCACATGTACACATACACAGGCTTGCACATGAAAACATACACACACACACACACACACACACTAAAACATATAAAACCTTGACCTGGCTTACCCATCAAAATACCCATCTTGTTTGCCCCTAACGCACAGCACTAAATATTTCCCAATCTGTATCAATTATATTAGAAAATGATGACATTCTCAGTTGCCGACCGTCGCATCACCACTAACCTGACCATCATGGAGCTGGTCCTGCAGACGGATTGACTTGGGAGAGACTCAGCATGGTACCTTGTCCCACGACATGTAAGTGTGGGCTTATCAGTCATTCTCCCTCGGGATTACGTTCTGATGTACCCCTAAGTGAAGAGGGAGCCGCCTTACACTAAACCTAGGGTCACTCTACCCATGGAAGAAACAGTTGCTGCTCATCTTCCAGCACCCCATAAGGACACATACAATGTGGGCTCAGCCCAACCCCAGAACTCCAAAGATACCCCCTTCAACTGGATTATGCCTCCCTAGGGCTGTCAGGTAGGGTTAGCACAGGGGATGGCCTGGTTGACAAAGCTGAGCCACAGACAGACATACCTGCACACACACACACACACACACACACACACACACCCCTCGACCCACCCATCACCCTCTGGGACTTTACAGGTTAAGAAGAGAAGAATAACATACTTTCAAACCACCGTGACTTCAAGAATTGGTCAGTGCAATGCAAGATGTCAAACTCACAGAAGCCGTCAGAGAAAGAAGTGTTCCTCCCACAAAGAGTAACAGAGGGGAAGCCTGGGCAGTTTTACGAGGCTAGGTGGGATTTATTCGTGCAGGCTATGCTGGGAAAGAAGCTTTTCGAGGCACAAGGGTGGTTCAGGTAGAAGGGATAAAAAATGCAAAAGAGCAGAGGGAGCATTGTCTTCCCAGCTCTGGGTGGGTGAAAGGAGAGACCAGGATCACCAGGTGGGCAGTGTGCCCCCTCTGGGTGGGGGCTAGAGGCTGGCAGGGAAGAGGGCTGAGGTTACAGGTGGGTGGAGAAAACTGTAGGGCCCTCTGAGCGAGGGTAAAGGCCAGTCTGAAGGAATGTGCCCAGCTCTCCTGGTTCCTTGGGGACTCCAGGCATTCTTTTTAACAAGAGACATGTCGCCTGCCAGCCAGCAGATGTGGTCCATGAATAAACATCCCTGCCGGGCTGGAGGGGTGGAGAGAATAATAAATATGAAGAAAGTGGTGGCCTGCCCCTCCACGCCCCCCTCCCCTGCTCCCAGGGTAGCAGACACGCTTGGCCCTAAGGGGTGGACTCAGACACGACCGTCCTCACACTCCGCAGCCAGCCCAGGCCGGTCGCACATTAATCCCGTGGATTTGGCCATCTTGTGACATAGCCAATCAGTTCGAGGGAGGGGATGGCAGGAACGCCTCTCCTTTCACGCCACAAAAGGATTTTCGTCCCTTGAGAGCACAATGAAGGAAAGGAGAGGAAAAAAAAAAAAAAAAAAACCAATCAAGGCGGGATCAGCTGTGGGCTGGTGGCTGCAGATCCGTGTCTCCCAGAGGGGGGTGGGGGCACATATCGGTCCGTGTGGGAAACCCACAGCCTCAGCTTCTCACACATTGTTCTCCTCCTCTTCAGCGGCACCCCCTCCCCACTGGCCCTACCCTCCATTCTCCCCTCCCCAAAGCCGTTAATACCACAAAAGATACATTCCCCATTGTGCCCCTGGACAGCTGAGAGGTCCGAGTTAGCCATACACAGCTCCCGGAGTCCTCTCCAAGGAGAAAGGGGTGGGCCATCCACATGAAGAGTAGGATGCTTATCATACAAAGGACTTAAACCCACTTGGGCTCCTGGCCTATGGAAGCCGGTGGGGGGTTAAACACAGTTACATTTTCATTAGGTGCTAATAGCCAAAGGGCAACATTGTTATGCAGAGGCCTTCCCCCAGTCGGAAGGTCAGGGCAGGTGGGGTGGGGACAGGGGGAGGACCAGTCAGTGCTAACGTCTAATTTGGAGGGGTGGCGGGTGCAGTGGGCCCCACGGCTGGCCTGTTGAGTTCCATCAATGGGAAAAGTCATGTTTTTTTTTTTGTTGTTGTTTTTGTTTTTTGTTTTCTCTGAAGGAAACAAGTCGAAATCGCTGGGGAGGAGGAGGGCCGGTGATGGGTGGCTAGGCATAGGATTAGGCTGCTGGTGCCTCAGTTGGCCTTACCAAAGGCTGTCAGTCCTTACCACTGGCTCTACCCCTGAGACAAAGCAAAGATTCTGGTTTATATTGGGGCGTGGGGAGCAGTTAGGGGGATTGGTTTGGGAATCAGAGAGAGTGATTGAGAGCTGATGCCAATCCTCTGTCACAGGTGATATGGCCTGAGGCATCAGCCCCCTCCCCAACTCCCAGGTGAGCCTGGGAGCAGTTTCTTGATAACACAAAATGGAGCTGGAACGTGCCTACTGGGTTCTTGCTGGCAAGGAGTAGAAAGTGCCTGACACAGATGAGGCACGTTAAAAACAAACAACAAACCCAAAAGGAACATTTAAAAGTCAGAATGTCAGAATCCAGAGTCATGGACTGGAGGTATTCAATATGGAGCTTCTCACTGCACACACTCAATTCTCCAGACACCTTGGGCTGGGGAACAGTTTCCTCGACTTCATTTTCAGTGGAGAATTGGACATTACAAGAAACCCTAGCTCACCTCCAAATCCCCCTGCTCAGAGACTTAGACGTAAATGAGTCACTTCATATTTTGTTTACGAGAGGACTTGCAGGAACCCTTTCTGTTGTAGCCCTTGCCTTCGTCCAGTCAAGGGAACAGGGTTCATCTCCTGCTCTCTTTCCAGAAGCTCAGAATTCAACCTACAACTTAGTCATAAATAAGAGAACACTTATAAGTGATGCACAAGCAATTGCCAAATAAGGCTGCTGGGGAGATGGCTCGGGCTATAGAGTGCTTGCCAAGAGGCTATAAAGAGCTGAGTTTGACCACCATCCCCTGCCCCACTCCCCAGAACCTTAGTAAAAAGGTGTGGTGTTCAAACTCGTGTATAAACCCAGTGCTGGATGGCCAGCCTAGACCAATCAACCAGTCTAGGACAGCAGTGAAAGACCCTGTCCTTTAAAGAGTGTGGACAGCTCCTGAGAAGCACCAGCAGCTGACCTCTGGCCTGACACGGTGCATGTGCACCTAAACACACACACATGTACACACACACGCAGCCAAATAAAAGACACCCATCTCCCTGTCTGTGGGGCAAGTGGAATGCAGGGACTGAAAGGACAGATCCCAAGGGGACATACTTTGTATCATCAGGTGGGCTGTGGTGGCTTCTGCATCCTCTCTCTGCCTACCTAGGCCACCACGTTACTCCCGCTATCCAGGAGAGACCTCTGCACACCCTGGTCTGAGGAGGCTTCAGGTTCCACAGGGCTGTATCTGCTTTCCAGCCAGACAGCCAGGCCAAGGTACTGACTCAGAACACTCAGCAGTAAAGTGCTTGCAGGAAATGAAATGACCTGACCTCCAGGACATCTATGGAAGGTTTGGGGAAGAAATGGCTTGTTTTCTGTAGCTACACCCGGGTCCTCCTGGTACTCAGTGGGAGATGTTCTGTGTAGATGGAGTGGAGGTGGGTCAATTCTTTCTTCAAGCAGGCCAAGGAAGGCACCATTTGTCTTAGCAGTCTTGCTTCTTCCAGCAGTTTCACGGAAAGCAAGTTTTGGAACTAGGAAGCCATCTTAGAAACGTTTTATTCTCTTGGGATATTTCTGGAACAAGAGAGACTGAACTATGCTCTAATCTAGAAAGAGTCCTGAAGTGTTTTTCACTATAGGGTCATGACCAGAATCTGATATCTGAAATCTTTAATAAGCTTCTCCTTATCATCATCAAATCTGTGCAATTAATTGTATGTGTGCTTACACCTGACTGTATGCACATATGTGTATTAGCATGAGTAGGCACATGTGTGTGTTTGTGTGTGTGTGTGTGTGTAGGCCAGGTGTCTTCCTCAACCAACCTCTACCTTATTTTTTTAAAGATTTGTTTATTTGTTATTTATACAATATTCTGCCTACATGTCAGAAGAGGGCACCAGATCTCATTATAGGTGGTTGTGAGCCACCATGTGGTTGCTGGGAGTTGAACTCAGGACCTTTGAAAGAACGGTCAGTGCTCTAACCTCTGAGCTATCTCTCCTCCTTATCTTTTGAGTCAAGGGCCCTCCCTGAATCTCAGGCTCACCATTTGGCTGGATGAGGCTGGCCAGCAAGCCCTGGGATCCCACTGTCTCTATCCTTCCCAGACCTGGGCTTCCAGGTCCATGATCAGCATTTTATAGGTGCTGGAGATTTGAACCCAGAGCCTTGTGTTTGCCCAGCAAGTGCTTTGCCAGGTAAGGCATGTCCTTGGCCCCACACCTTTTGATCTGTTACTAGAATTGTCTAGTTCCAAATCCAAGGATTCAAAGAAAGCCAGCTAAACACAAGGGCACATGACGTTTCCATCTTCAACCTTAACTCCCCCAGCACCCCCTCTTTTCTCTTTTCCCTTTGGAGGAAGAGGAGAAAAAAAAAATGCCCCGTCCTGTTGGTTAATAAAATTAGAATTCAAATCCTTCCAGGTGCAAGGAGAGGTCTGTGCACTAGAGGAAACCGCTTCCTCAAGCCAGCAGTGCTCAGAAATTACAACCGGTTTCAGCAATTAAGAGAAGTAAAACATTAAAAAAGCATGAGGCAGAGTACATTTACATGCTAATAGCCCCTCCGCAGTGCTTGGGAAGCTGTGTTTTACAACAAAGCAGATAACTTCTACACTAGAGCCATTTTAACCCTTGGGTTCTCTCTCCAGCTCTGAAGCTGGGGACCCCAGTGTCTGGGACTTGTCTCCTGGTGGTTGAGGAAGGCAGGCATGGGTTAAGTCCATGTTCCAATCCATCCTCCATGGCCTAGTTTTTCCTGGCTTTGGAAGGGAGAGAAAGAGAAGGAGACTTACAAGCCTGGAATGTCTTTATGGCTGGCGGGAGGAGAGCAGAGTGACCCACTGTGGGTGATAAAGAAAAGTTTGCTAGTAAATACCGTGGAATAGGCTGGACAATGTTGAAGTGAAAGCCCTGACGTGTGAGGAGAGGTGAACTTGAACCTGGTCTGACCACTTCCTAGTGGAGTGATGGATGACTTACTCAAGTTCCTGGAGCAGGAGTTTCTTTATCTAACAAGGTGGAATAGAGTCAATGAAAGCAAAGCTTCTACACACCAGGTGGTTGACACAGCAGCATTTCTGCTGTTCCTGGGCAAAGTCTATGAAGAGCCTTTGTATGAAGAAGAATTAACGTGAGTACATTGGAGTTAGGAAGCCATTCCTCTTGGTGTGTGCTGAAGTAAGTCTTGCAATTCAGGCAGATGATAGACGGAAAATCTTTTGCGCTTTTCCTAAGAGAGAGAACAGGGATGTCTGAACCTCCTTGGAAATGTTAAGAATAGACAGCAGGTTTATGGAGTCTGTGTAAGTCAAGAGAACACCCTGAGCCCCTATGGGAGGAAGACAGCTTGAGTTTAGAGAACCATAAACCTTTCTGTTGTTGATGATGTTTCGTTTGGTTTGTGTGTGCATCCATAGGATGTGCACATCCATAGGTGTGAACACACACGTTTACAAACATGAGTCCATGTCTGGAAAAGCCAGAGGACCTTGGATGTCATTACTCAGGCACTATACACATTTCCCCTGAGATGGGGCCGCTCACTGGGTGCTAGGGCTTGCTAATTAAGCTAGAGGAGGTTGGTTCATGAGCCCCATCTCCTCAACCTCCAAAGCACAAGACACCAGGCCTGGTTTTTCACTTGGGTTCTGGGGAACGGATCCAGGTTCTCAGGCTTGTGTGGCAAGCATTTCACCAACTGAGCCGTTGCCTCAGCCCTGGACCTTACTTTGACACAATCTGGCTCTGTTACTTGGGGCCAGTTCCTGAACCTTCTTATACTGCAGTTTCTCACTGTCAGACGGAGATGATAAAATCTCATATCTGTAGTGAAGGTTTCACGAGAAAGCGCTCAGTCCATGTCAATGATTAAGGCTCTCTCTTTGTTTCTGTTTTCAACATCCGCTCCCCTCATCCTTCCCCATGACACAACGAGAAAGCCATGTCCAAAGTGTGTCATGTCTTAGATACCAAGCCAACTCACTAAACTCTTGAAAGGAGAAGGAAGGAAAAGTTTTGATTTACACTCCAGGGTCCTCAGAGCGCTTCACGGCTCTACAATGGGAAAGAGGCTGCCGGAAGGAAATGAAAGTTCAAGGGCTGGTCAAACATTAAGCTGGTGTTCACGGATGGGCGACAGAGCGCACCCTCTGATAGCACGCATGCTTCATACCCACACTGCCTGTGGGCAGAGATGAGCCCACCACTCCACCCTGGCATGGAGGTGCTCAGCATAGCCCTCTCTCACTCTCTGCCCTAGACAGACCTGCTTCCAAGACATTCTCCAGGGAAAGGCTGAGGACGAGAGCAGAGAAGCAGAAACTAGATTAGAGACGATGCATTGGGACACTCTGTGTCCACACAAACTCTTTCATTAGTTGGGTGCAACCCCCACCCCCACCACTAACCACGGCTGTGGCTCTTAACCCTAAAAGGGAATTAGAGTCTCTGATGGTACTGAACAAAATTAGAAACAGACATATTGGAATTTGACTCCTGCTGATTCTCATCCAGCTCTTCAGGGCTTCCGGCGGCTCACCTGGCTTAAGGGCCTCTTGTTTCTGAGAATCTGCTTGTTGTATGTGGATGCTGATCACACCTGGCCCCACTAACACGCTTGGAGGATGTTTTCAACATATGAAGGCTCAAGACCCCTCCCGAAGAAGTTCTGATTCAATTCACTTGAAATAGAGAGCTAGCATCTAGCAAATAAACACAGGTCCCTACAGTTTATGGCATCCATTAGTACAAGACGGTTCACTGCCACAGCATGGCAGCAGTAAAGACTGGAGACACCGCAATGGTCTGATACAGGAGATTAGACTACATGAACGCCAGCCCAACCCTGCCTTAGAAGACTTTGGCAGTGACTGGCTTGCCTTGTAAGCGCAAGGCCCTGAGTTTGATTCCCAGAACCCATATAAAAGAGCACAGAACGGTGGTACAGGCTTATAATCTAGTGCCAGGAAAGTGGATCAGGGGTATCCACGTGTCTCTCTAGCCAGCCAGCCTAACCAAACTGATAAGCCAGTGAAAAACCCGCCTCAAAATAAGGTGGATGGTGTTCCTGAGGAACAACATCTAAGGCTGTCCTCTAGTGCACACACCCATGCCCATTCACACGGATGTGAACACACACACAGGTCTACACACACAGAGAATTAGTATGCCCCTGTTTAAAAGCATACACAGCACATACACTATACCAGCTGTCTAGCCTGGCAGTCTTCGATGCCCTGGGTTCAACCTCTAGTACTGCAGAGAAGGAGAGGCAGAAAGCAGAGGCATTGGGGTAGGGGGAAGACCTCACTAGTGATCTTAAAATTTTTCTATAGGAAGAAAACAAAACCAGCAGGGGTGATACTGGCTTATCAGTTTGGTTAGGCTGGCTGGCTAGGGAGCAGAGAGTGACAAATTCTATCGTGTCGTCCAACATGCTCATTACTCATGTTGAAAATAAAATCCGTAGAACATTGCTCCTACGGTTTCCACAATATCTAGGTTTGCAACCGCCGAAAACAGGCACGAGTACACTACAGCTTGGGCCCCCAAACTGCTGTCTACAGTTTTTGTTTTCAATTATCTGTTTTAAAAAAGCTTTCAAAAACACAGTTTCAGAATACCAAAATTTAATAACAATACAATACAGACATTTCCTGCCTATCTCCCAGCTCCTATTATGAAGAATTCACCATCATCAACAGATATTGCTGAGCTGTTAAAAAGCTAAGCCCGCATTCCCTTTCAGTATCCCATCTGGACAGGCACTGCGGCACATTTCCCATCGTGCCTCCTCGGGCCCCTATTAGCTGTGGTAGTTTCCCATTTTCCTTGCTTTTGACAACACTCGCAGTTCCGAGGAACAGAGCGTCAGCATTTTGTCGACTGTCCCTCCCGCTGGAACCTGTCTGAGTTCTGAGTCTCCCATGGTGACGCACGCTGCTTCAGGGAAGAAAACTACAGGTTACAAAAGGCCATTCTCAGCCCGTCAAGAGTGCATCCATAAAGTAAGACTGATCACTATTAGCTGGGCCTGGTGGCACAGGCCTGCAATCTCGGCTTCTCAGGAAGCTGAGTCAGAAGGATCCCACAGTCCAGGCTCGCCTGAGCTACAGAGAGAGTTCAGAGCCATCCTGGCCAACCTAGTGAGACCCCGCCTCAAAATTAAAGTGTTAAAATGGCTCAGTGAGCTGGCTGTTGGTGGAGCACGCCTTTACTCCCAAGCACTTGGGAGGCAGAGGCAGGTGGATCTCTGTAAGATTCAGAACAGCCAGGGCTACACAGAGAAACCCTGAACCCTCGGTTCTTAAGTGGGGGGGGACGGGGGGAGGTTGCCGATCCATTTTATTGAGTTTAACTGGGTCATACGACTAGAGGACTGCCTGACACTCTTCCCCACTCAACGCCTCAGCTCTCCAGAAGCAAGACTGTGCATGCGCAGCCCACACTTAAGAAGGGCAGACTTTTTTTTTTCTTTTTTTTAATTTATTTTTTTATTTTTTATTTTTTTTTATCAGTTACATTTTATTAACTCTGTATCCCAGCCGTGTCCCGATCCCTCATTCCCTCCCAGTCCCTCCCTCCCTCCCTCATCTCCACCGTGCCCCTTTCCAAGTCCACTGATGGGGGGGGGGACACAGGAAAAGCTCATGTGTCATTTCTTAAGACTCATCCACCTGCTTTGAGACAGTGTTTCACTGGCTTGAAGCTCACTGGGTAAGCTATGCTAGCCTAACCAACCAGAGAGCCCTAAAAATTCACTTGTCTCGACCATCCCCCAGTTCTGGGATTACAGACACATACCACCACGCCCAGATTTTTACATGTGCTGGAAACCAAATGCTGGTCTTCATGCATTCAAGGCAAGCGCTTAAGCTCCCCAGCTGTAACTTTCTGTGACTTCTGACAGACGTCTATTGTCATTGCATATTCAATTTCACAGAAGGATCTCAGCAGCTAAAGGGTTTGCACTTACCTGAGTCTCCCTCTGCTCCAAGCCCCTGGAGACCACTGATCTGCACCCCATTGCTGAACTTTGCCTTTTCTGGAGACTCATACTCCTGGACTCTTAAACAGTGCAATTGCTCAGACTTCCTTCTTTTACTTAGCAATACCTATCTAAGCCCCATATGTTGAGTGATAGCTTGATGTTCATGTCTTTCTCTCCCTTCCTCCCTCCCTCTCTCTCCCTTTCTCTCTCTCTCTCTCTCTCTCTCTCTCTCCCTCTCTCTCTCTCTCTCTCTGTCTCATTCTACTTCACCCCTGCTCATTGTCAAGTTTAGTCTGATAAGGAACTGTCAGAGTGTCTTACACAGTAGCAGGGCCATTTTGCCTTCCTACCAGCCATGAATGACAGCTCCTTATTCTTGCCCAAAGTTGAGATTTTGGTTATTCGTGTCTGGTCATTTTAGTGGATGCATAGTCAGTATTTTGCCATCCTAATTTGCAATCCCCAAGCAAATGATGGGGGATCTTTTCACATGCTGTTGTCCATTTAAATATCCTTTTATTGAAATTCTGATTACATCTTTTCCACATTTTCTAAATTTGTGTCCTGTTTAATAACTTTAATTGTTGGCATGGCACAGCCTGGAGTCACCTGAGAAGTAGGTCTCTATTGAGGGCTTGTCTAGATGAGACTGGCTTATAGGCATGTTTGTGGGGGACTGTCTTGATCGTTAGTTGACATAAAAGGGTCCAGCCCATTACAGGCAACACCATTCTCTAGGCAGATAGGCCTGACCTATATGAGAAAGCTAGCTAAGCAAGAACCTGCAAGCAAGCCAGCAAGCAGCGGTCCTGGTTTCTGCTTCAAGCTTCTGCTAGAATCCTGCCCTCCATGACTCTCCTCCATGATGAACTGTGACCTGTAAGCTGAAACAAAACCTTTGCTTTCCCAAGATGCTTTCTACAGTGTTCTGCCAAGGTAATAGTAAGGAAGCTAGAACAATTGGGTTGTTATCTTATTGCTGATTATTAAGAGTTGTCTAGTTTTGGATGTAAGTCTTTGCCAAGTGTGTTTTCTGAGAGTTTTCTACAAGCCCATGGCTTGTCTTTTCATTTTTCTTACATGACTATCTTTGGTACAGCTGAAGTTTTCCCTTTTAATAAAGTTTGACGTTGATACGTCCCTCTTGTCTATTTCACTGCTGATATCAGATTTTTTAAGCAGTTACCATGACCCAAGGCCCATAAAAATCCTCTTGTGACTGTTTTTGAGAATTTTTATGTTTTTTTCACTTGACCTTTATTAAAGGTCTTTGATTCATTTTTAATTAAATCTTGTTGAAAAGACGAAATTCCACCCCTCCACACACACACCAAATTGTCTTTGCTCCATTGCAAGTGAGTAGCAATGTGTGTATACATCTTTCTGGGCTCTCTATAGTATTTTGTTGGTTTATTGCTATTCTCCTGCTAATACTATTGATCATTGAAGCCTTGGTGTGAGATGTGAAGTCTGGCTCTTCAACTATTGGGCTATATACTCTAGAAACAGTTTATCAATAACATTACAGTCAGTTTAACTAAGCACATGGCTGTTTCTCACTGGGATTGTGATGAATGCATAGATCCAGTAAGGAAGAATTGACATTTACATTGAGCTATTCAGTCCATGAACATGGGATATTGCTCTACTGAAATGAACCTTTGACTTTCATTCTAATTAGCATTTTGCAGTTTTCATAACTGATTTTATAATAGGATCTTGTTGGTTCACAGCCATGATTACTCATCTATGTATGAACACATAACAACAGCAGGATTGAATAGTTATAAGAGAAACTATGTGACCCTCAAAACCTAACATACTTACTTATTATCTAGCTCTTTGTAGAAAGTTTTTTTTGATCCCTGACAGCTTGAGTTGTGCAGAATTTTCCCCCTAGCTCTTCAGGCTAGCTTTGGGGAAGTTAGCATCTCTCATATAGGAAGGAAGCCCCCCGAATCTCATCATGAACTGAAAATATTTCTTTGAAGCAATAGATCAGGAGGTGGGGTCTTTGAGAATCTTTAGTTATTTTATGTATATGAATGTTTTACCTGAATGTATATCTGTGTCCCACATGTGTGCCTAGTTGTGGAAGAGGCCAGAGGAGGGCATCGATCCCCTGGTACTAGGGTTAAAGATGGTTATAAGCTGCTATGTGGGTGTTGATAATTGAAGCTAGTTCTTCTAGAAGAGCAACCTGTATGGAAGTTTTGGTTCCTTTAAAAACTCAGTTATGCTATATAAATACATTTGTGTTTTAATCCCAAGTGTGGGATTTTATTTGGGCTTTTGTTTGTCCACAGTTGATAATTGCCTCTTGCAGGCATGGTCTTTGCCAGCTGGTAACTGCCTGCCTCATTCAGCACAGAGGGGCATGGTTTAGAACTCAGTGATATAAATATGAAATCCCAGGAAGAGAAGGTGTGGTATGTGGCATGTGGCAATTTGGAGAGATGGTTCTCAGCAGCTTGGAGGAGACTGCTTGCTGCGTTCGCTGTTGCTGGAGATTGGTATAGCCCCCCCCCAAAAAAAAACCCATCAACCCTAAACAGCTGGGGAAAAGTAAAGGGGTCTGGGCCCCTCCCACTAACCTTCTCTCTCCTAACTAGAGTTGGGGGGTTGAAAGGGAGAGGCTTTAAGGAATCCCAAATAAGATAGCATTTAAAAACAAGCACAACAGCAACCAATGATCTTAACTGTTGAGCCATCTCTCAAGCCTCTTATAGGAAGTACTTACTGCATATTTGATGATAGAAGTGATGAATAAATAAATGGGTGAGATGGTTAATATCAATTTTCAATTTGACAATTGTCACCCAGGAGACACAACTGTGGATATGCCTGTGAAGAATTTTCTAGATTAGGGTAGTCTACGGGCATGGCTGCGAGGGATTATCTAGATTGGCTAACTGAGGTAGGAAGCCCCACCTTGAATGCAGGAGATAGCCTCCCCTGGGCTGAGCTCATGGACCAAATAAAATGGAAACAGCACATTGAACACCATCTCTCTCTGACTGCTTACTGAAGATACTGTATGATTAGCTGTCTCAAGAGCCTCCTACCAGAACTTTTCCACTATCATAGGTGATACCTCCAACCATGAGCCAAAATAAACCCTTCCATCTGTAAGTTGTTTTGTGATAGTGATGAGCTAATTAATATAATGGTAACACACACACACAAAGAAGGTCAAGCAGTCACACTCGGGGCTGCTGAAGTATGTTAGTAACTGTCATAGAACTGTAGTAGAACCAGAACAACACAGACATGTGTGAGCCACACAGTTGGCAACAGGCATACATAGAAGATGTCCTACTGTGTGCCAGGAAAGGTGTCAGACAAGAGGAGAACTTGTTTCTGACTGGACGAATCAAGTATGCAACAGGACCAAGCAATGTGGGAAAATTATTCAGCATCATCTGTTTGAGCTGCCATCTATCCCCTGGGTGGTCTCAATATTCCAGTTTTATACCAGGCAGTAAACTAAAAGGGAGCAAAGATCTTCCACCAAGATCTCTTTGTTTCAGAACAGCAGAGATAAAGCCCACTTGCAAGGGGAAAGAAGATCTCACTGTAAGAGAAAGGTGACCCTGACCATTCAGTCACACGCAGGGAATGGCCAGCAAAGCTGTTGTCCAGAAGCTGCTTGCTTTCGCTCAGCACGCGTCTGTAGGTGCGGCTCCAGGGTACTTCACAGCAATGCCCCAGTTATTATCAAACATCTTTCTGTGATCACCAAGCCACGTCTCTCATCCACCCACCATCTGGTTTTGGGGTAGCACAGCCCCCTTTCTAAAACACAACCATCAGTGGCAGACTTAAAAGTCTGTCATATAACTCTAGCATACCTCTCCTGGGAGGTTGCAGTTCGTAATATTTACATTCGTTTCCCTCACCAGGAAGAGTTTGTGAATCCACTAAAACCTCACAGGAGGTAATAATCACTGCGCAGATTTGTATGCCCAGACCTTGGTTGGTTGAGTGTGATGAAAAAGACATGGGATGGAGTTTGAGACAACATAGCTAGACACAGAAAGATAAATAGAAGGATTAGTGAATGGATGGATAGATAATCAGATATACAGACAGACAGATGATAGATAGATAGATAGAGATAGATAGATAGACAGACAGACAGATAGATGAGACTATGCTATAAGTATAAAAACCTAAGGACTCATATTTTAATATAAAAATGTAAATGAAAGATAGATGAACATATATATATATTCATACACACACATCTTGAAAAGAGATTTGGATAAACATTAGAAAGAAAAAATAACCAGTTAACTAGTGAAATAACCAGTTAACTAGTGAAAAGTTATTCCATCTCTCCAGTCACATAGGAAACAAAAACAGAATATATATATATATTCATATATATATATATCAGAATGACCAAGGTAAAAATAGTAGTACCTACAACAACAACAAAACTCTGGGTCTTCAAGCTCTTTGATTGTTGGCACATCTGTTTGGCCCACCACTCCTCTTTGGTATTGGAGTCCTTCTGCCCGAGAAGCCATGTTAAATTGGAAAAACTAACTTTTTTTGGCTGTGTTTTAGTCTTCATGGCAATGTCACGTAGACTCCACAGATACAGTGCTCCCTTTGCAAGACGACTCAAGCAGGTATTGTCACCATCCCCATTTCAAAGGCTCATATAGCAAGGGCTCAGGTAGGCAAACTGACTTCTCCAAGGTCATACAGCCAGGAAGTCAAGGCCTGCACGTGGCTGATAGGTCCTGTGGTAGCGTTGTGTCCCACGGCACATGGGTCCAAGCTTTTCTCTATCCAAGTGGAATCTGCATTTCCTGGTGCAGTGAGAACGTGATGACATGGTGCTGTTTTCATGTGAGCTACCTCTGTTGTAGTCATCAGGGTTCATCTCACACATGGTCTACTTCTGACATGGTCCACCTGACATGGTCCTCAGGGCTCCCTTCTAACATAGTCCTCCTCCGACATGTCTGTCCTGGCATGGTCCTCCTCTGATATGGTCCGCTTCTGACATGGTCCACCTCTGACATGGTCCTCAGGGCTCCCTTCTAACATAGTCCTCCTCTGACATGGTCCTCTTGGGCCCCTTATGACATGATCTTCCCCTGACAATGTCCCCTTCTGACATAGTCCCCCTCTCACTTGCTCAATGTCCCCTTCTAACATAGTCCCCTTCTCACTTGGTCCTCCTGGTCCTTCTTCAACATGGTCCTCCTCTGATATGATCTACCCTCACTTGGGCAGAATCTGGACTCTGCTGCTGACCCAATCTGACTTACTTATTCCTCTAGCAGGAAAAGCACATGGCTCCACAGCCACTCTCTTCTCACAATATCTTGGATCCCTTCTGAAGGGCAGAATGGTTTCATAGAGTAAGGGTCTCATGGGTGACTCGTGTCTTCACGATGCTGAAGCTAATATCTATTCACTCACCAATGTCCTTTATCTCACTGTTTAAAGAACTGCCATGGTTCACATCTGTGACAGTTACTCTCAGTTGGCAATTTGACAGAACCTAGAATCACTGGGGAGATGGGTCCCTGTGCACGTGGCGGGTGTACCCTGATTGCATTAATGGAGACAGGAAGACCTGCCCACTGTGGGTGGCACGATTCCCTGGCTGTGATCTTGGAAGTGTGGAGAAACTGAGCTGAGCAACAGGAAGTGCTCCTCACTCTCTGTTTCCTAATTGTGGATGAGGTAGGAGTAGCTGCTTCAAACTCCTGCCCCCTGGACTTTCCTGCCATGGTAGACCATACCCTTGGATTGTGGGACAAAGCAAATAAACCTTGCTTATGTTGATTTTATCAGAGTATTTAATTATAGCAACAGGCAAAGAAGACAAAGATAACACCTGATGGGGCAAGAAGCCAAGCATCCAATTATGCTCTTAGGTGTGTCCTCAGCAACGTGAAAGGACTCTTCTCCATCAATCAGGTTCCCCAAAGGCAGTTCTTACATCTTGCTTACTATAGCATTCTTGAAACAAAACATGCAACTGGGCATATATTGAACGACTAGTGCCTCCTTATCGAATGGCTGGTGCTACCAACCCCATTTGTATCTTTGAGCTGGGCCCATGCCTTTGAAACCAACCATTTCAGTGGACATTTGATCTAGGAATACAGGCTCTCTCTTGTGTTGTATTAACTTGGGCCAACATAACACATAACCAAAGGCAAGAAATAAATTGTGAAGATTGAATTGTGCAGGCCCAGAACTCAGTGTCACGCCACCTAGACACTTGCAGTGAGCAAATTGCTGATGCCTCAGAGATGACCTGACCTAGAAGATCCTTAGCAGGAAGGACCTTCTAGGTCAGAACATTCCAGAACAGGACATGGATTCAGTGATCCAAGATTCAAGATTGGCTGATTCATTTTCAAATAAAATGGGCCTGTTAGTCCTTGATACCGGGAAGCTTGAGGCTGGAGGAATAGATTTCAAGGCTCATCTGGGCTGCAGAATTAGTCCAATGTGTAAGTCAGCATGAACAACTGAGTGAGCTCTTGTCTCAAAATAAAAAATAAATATAGGACTGGGGAATGTTAAAAACTACGGTAGAAGGCTCATATGGTACATTCAAAGCCCTGCGTTCCAATACTAGTCTCCAATACTAGGGTGGGGGCGGGGGTAGAGGGTAGGGGTGGGATTAGAAGGTGGGGGTGATGTGTAAAAAATTCAGAAGGACTATATAGAACAAGACCTGCACAGACAGAAGCGTCATTCCTACCCCCTCCTTATTCCCAGGAAGTGTCATGATTGCTATCTGGTCCTCTTTCCTTCTCTACCTCACTTTTTCTTTTGGATTAACCTTCTCCCTAAAACAGTTCAGGAGGCCACAAAGAGCAAGCTACCAGCCCCCCTCCACCCCCACTCTTTCTTGCCCCCACCCCTTAATTTCTTTAAACAGGTATGTACAAAGTCTATGAAGCCAGACAGATCTCAGCCCCCAAGATGGAGAGTAGCGACTACAGCTGCGGAGTTATAAGGCCATAAATAAGGTTTATGGTTCAACAGGCCTGACCTGGCTTTGCCCCTAAGGTGCAGAAGCAGTATCTTGTCATTAGTATTCAGAATACATCAGCCTAAAGTCTGTGCATTTGTTCCCAAGCCGCTCTGCCCTATAAATCTTTCAGAAAGGGTGGAGCAGGGAGGGGGGAGCCCCAAAGGAGGGTCAAGAGGGAGGGGATGAGGGAGGCCGGGGAAACGCTTCCCCCGAAGCCTGCTATGGCCTCTGGCCCTTACTGTTTGATGGAAGGAAAAGTCCCATCAAAGAAGCCATCTTGCCTCTCCAGCATGGATGAAGGAGGAGGCTGTGGGACACAGATTCTAATTTGCAACACCAGAGCCTTGTTATTTCTAACCCTTCTGGTCCAGAGCTGACAGTCCTCGGATTTTCTCAAAGAAACCATGCTTCCTGACTTGGCTGGTTGCTTACTGTTTGTTGTATAGTCTGCACTGGACCGTGCCTGCCCACAGCACGGGGGTGGGTGTTGGAGGGGTAAAAGGAGATATGTTTGTAGCATTTCTGGCTTCTGGGACACATATAAGAAGGAAACCGAGATGGGGGTGGGCACGTTGGAAGAAAGATGACCCAAGACTCCCCTAAACACTAATTCCTCTGAAATCTGGAGCAATGTTCGGAGGAGGGTTTGCTGCGGCAGACGTCAGTGCCTGTGCCACACTGTGAGAAGCCACGAAAGAACACCCAGTCTGCTGCCTGAGCCTGGCTGATGCGGAGAGGGACACAGGTCTGAGGGGAGTAACGAGGTCCTGAGATTGGTGTCCTTTTCAGTGTTTCCAAGTGTCCGATTAGGTAGCCAGCAAAGTAACCTGCCTCTTCTTACCTCCTCTTGGACCAAAGGAACCTGCCCTGACACAGAGGGTCAGTAGAGAGCCCTGGCAGGCCCATGGTTGGAGGGATGGGTAGTTGTGAAGGGTGGAAGACCAGAGAGGAGAATCAGGGTATCCCATGATGGGACTGCCCATCCCCCAACAATAATATACACATTTTTAAAAATCCATCAAAATTAACCACAGCAAACCCTCAAGAGGCAGCCTGAAGAAGTGGCTTGTGAATGGGTCTCTAGCATGTGAAGGTGAAGAAGGCAGCTCCCAGGCAGTCCGGACCCTGGTGATGGCAATTCTTTTTAAGACGCAGATTTGTAACTAAGACTTTATTAATTTTATATTAATTTTTCTGGAGACGGGGTATTACTTCACAGCCCTGGCTGGCCCGCAGCTTACTATGTAGAGCAGGCCAGGACTAAACATTCATAAATGGGTTGCCTCAGCCTGCCAGGTACTAGTTAGTATTAGAGGCATGTACCACCATGCCTGGCTAATACTTAATGTTTTAGCACCATCTCCCCCCTTTTCTTGCAAAGACTCTTGACTGTGCCATTACTTATGTTTGAGGCTTGTTTCTTTGTGTGTGTGTGTGTTATTTAGCAATCCCACTCCTCCTTTATCCCCTCAATGCACCCATACCTGTCATGACAAAGAGAAATATCTTCAGACGTTGCAAAGTGTCTGCTGGGGTAAGAGTCCCATATTGGGAACCACAGCTTATAAGACTTCTGCCTTTTGTATCCCCAGGTTTCTGTCTCTGGGACCATGGCCATCCATTCCCAGAGCATTTTATAGAATGGCAGGAGAAGCAAGACCTTGGGCTTGGAAGATTGGAAATAGGAGGCCCATTTCTTTCTGATCACCTGGTAGGTATGCTCGCCCCCCACCCCCACCATGCTTTAAAACTCAGCCTTAGAAAAACAGCCCAGAATAAGTCAAAGGCTCTTCAGGAAGAGCTGTAAGAATCCTACCAAACAAAAAGAGTTGAAAAGAAAGAATTCACTCTTAATAGAATGTCCCATGCACTATTTGAGAGAGACTTTTACTAAAGAAAACTGTTGATCATTCCTCCAAATCCTAACTTTACCTGGACAGCTTTTTGCTTATGTCCCAACTCTACCTCCAGGCAGAGGGTATTGCCCAAGACAAAGGTTTAGACAGAGAACAGATATTCTTATGGTGAAGAAATGTCCCCTCCACTCCCTTTTAGGGGAGAACTCGAATTGTCCTTAAGACAGAAAAGGGCACCCAAGCCCTGTATCCTGCTAAAGCATTCTGGGTGTTCAGGATAGGCTGGGAGACTGAGAAGGATGTGAGCGATTATCTAGAATATTTTTCTTGGTCTGAAAAGGAGTCTCTACTCCCAGGGTTGGGAGCCACCCTGTCTGCCTCTCCACCCTGGAGAACCTTCCTTCTGTACCTGCCTGCAGAGAGGGTGGGCCAGACTTTGGCAGGTTTGATCGGGAAGGAGTCCTGACCACATCGTAACTCCCGTAAGTAAGTATTTAAGATAGCTACCATGGACGCATGTTTTAGGCTACAGTTCTGTACAGGCAGATTGGGAATGATGTACATACAGAGACAGTGTCATCCCTGAGGCTTCAAGAGTACAAATGATACCAGGATTTTCTGAGAAATCCAGGAGGGGAGGGGCAGGTGTGGGTTGTGGTCATCTTCCTGGTCTTTCTGTCTACCATCTATCTTGTTCCCTCTTTGAAGGAGGTCCATTAATCATGGCCTGACAGAGTGAAAGGAGAAGGGGAGGGGCCAAATGGGGCCATGGAAGCACCTGAGAGGCCAGGGGTGACAGGTGGGGACAAGTGAAAGCAGAGAGGAAAATATGCCAGACCCAGGGATCCAGGCTCAAAAGAAGAGTCAACTCTTGACAAGCCAACCTGAGAAACCAGCTTCGGTGAGTTTAAAAATAGGTTTTATCATGTATGGCAGAGTCAGGACAAAGAACAGGAAGACACTTGCCTCCTACAGAGAGGCCCAAATCACCTCAAGACCCTAGCCCGCAGAAAGAGGACATTAGAAGTGTGCTTGGGGTAAGGCCCATGTCCCTGTCTCTGCCTGACTTCTGACCCTGGGAACTGGCTATTTCAGTGAGGAGGATTGAACCCAGGGCCTGATGTACACGAGGGAAGCTCTCTGCCAGTGAATCATACTTCTTCATTTGCCTGATCCAATGTCCTTACCCTCTCTCTGGGTGTCGGATTCTGCCACAGCCCGCTCTGTTTTGCCTTTCATTTCCTTCCCTTGGCACACAAAGAATGCCCAAGTTTGAGACATTTTGCCATTGACCTCCTTTACGGAGAACTGCAAACTCTAAGAGGCTGCCAGAACTCCTAGGCCTAAGGTTTTCTTTGAAAGCGATTTAAGATATCTAACATGTAACAGGACCCTGCAGCCATCCCTCAGCTAATGGCACTTAGGAAGCCCAAGGCTCATTCATGGCATGGCCCCCAGATAGCAGTGAGACCCAGTTACCCAACCTGTAGTGTGGAGAAATAACACTGCACTGTTCAGATAATGAATGAACCAGGATAGCACGGGGACATAGCTCAGTTGGTAGAGTGCTTTCCTTGCATGCACAAAGCCTCGGGTTCGTTTCCCAGCACTGAATAAACTTGGGTTCCTAGGGTTGGGAGGGTGGGTGAGCAGGGGGAGGCACACACCTGTAATACCAGCACTCAAGAGACAGAGGCAAGAGAGCAGGAGTTCAAGGTCAGCCTGGCCTACAGAAGACTCTTAAAAATAGTGAATGTATGAGTAAATCATTGTGATAGCTACCATGTTTTTAAGCTAGAGCTCTACACAGGCAGATTGGGAACTTTGGTATGTGCACAAATAGAGTCATCATTGAGGCTTTAAGAATGCAAATGGTGAGGGCTGGAGAGATGACTCAGCAGTTAAAAAGCACAGATGCTCTTCCAGAGGACCAGGGTTCAATTCCCAGCACCTACATGGTAGCACACAACCGTCTGTAACCTTCACACAGACATACATGTAGGCTAAACACCAATGCACATTTAAAAATATTATTAAAAGAAATGTAACTGGTATCAGGGAAAGGAAGGGTTAGGTCTTTGGGAAGGAACGGCAGGCCTATCTTCCCCTCAGGACAACAAACTGAGTTCTGGTGCCTTCTCAGACAGGCCTTCGTGTCTCTGTAAAGCAGAGCTGACAGACATGACCTCTCCACAACAGATCACCTTATTGCAGCTGTCTGGTAGGTGAGACGTTTATTAACATGGATGGACTGCCTATGGAGATGGCTGCCACCAAGGGCTCGAGGAAGAAATTCCTTCCCCAGATACAATGATTTTCCGCTTCGACGTGGAATGCAATAGCGTACCAGCACAGAAGGGTCTAGCCTGAAAAGAGGCCTGTGCTGCTGATGAGGGAGCCACCGATCCAAGGGACTGAGGGTTTCACGGGGGCCAGCCCTGCCCTGGGAGTCATGTGATTCCTTATGTAACTCAGCACCTTCCCCGGAGTACAAACCAGCCAGGGTGGAAGATAAGAAGGGAGAGAGGTAGTATCTGCTGAGTCATCTCACTGGAGTGTTGGGTGGTCCCTGCAGTGTGCACCTGGTACAAGCCCCTGTGTTTAAGGTAAAAACACTTGGGGAAAATCTCAGGGTAGCTACCAGCAACTCCTTACAGCTGACTCAAAACACAACAGGTTGAAAGCACAAACACTGATTGCTTCATCATTCCCGTGGGCCCCAAGTCTGCTGAGGGCCTCAGCCTTAGTGTCCCTCACAAGCTGCCGGAAGATAGATTCTGGGTGGGCTGGATCTCTAGACTCACACTCATGGGTAATTCAGCTGTTAGTCGGAGGACCCCATCAATTCTCAGTCATGCGGGCCTCTCTAAGGCACGGTCGCAGCCTGACAGTTGTTCTCCCTCAGAGCGAGGGCGTGTGAGCAGAATGACTAATCGTATGTGCGAGTGTGCATGTGAGTGTATTTGTATGAATGTGTGTTTGTGTGAGTGTTTCTGTGTCTGTGTGTACATGTGTGAAACATATATGTGCAACAGTGGGTGCACGTGGGCACAAATGTGTGTGGAAGCCAGAGGCGAGCCTTGTCCTTTTTCAGGAGCCAACCATTTTTTTTTTTTTTTTTTTGTAACAAAGTTTCTCACTGTCCTGGAAGCCACCAAGCAGGATTATGGTGTTTGGCTTTAAAAAAAAAAATCAACAACAACAAAATAAAACAAGGCTTCTTGGGATTGAACGTGGCTCCTGGTTTTTGAAAGGCAAGTACTTCACTGACTGAACCATCTTCTCAGCCCAGTGTCCCTGTATCTTTCTTTATCTCACTCCTTATCTGTGCATAGCCACATGAACACACACACTCTGTTTTCTGCAGAACGGCAGAATTACATTTTAGTGAGAACAAGACAAAGGATGGCAGGTCACAGACTTTGGGTAGCCTAATCTTAAATATGACATTCTACAGCTCTTGTTTTCCATTGATCACTGAGCCAACCTCCCCGCTCCCCACACACACACTAAAGGGGCAGAGGGCCCTCTGCGTACCTGGAAATACGTGTCAGGGGAATCACAAACATGTGCGTTCTTGTACAATGTCCTGGTGCCGTGACCCCTGAAGCCTGAAGCGGTTCCCATCTCTGAGGTGCATACCAGAGCTTAGCCTACCACAGAGGAGGGTGGTGAGGCAGTGACTCATGATGACAACATCAGGAGGGCAGGCAGGACATGAATGTAATACTCCATAAGTGGTGATGATAGTGGCAGCAGTTTAAACATTTTGTTGTTGGTGATGGTGGTGGTGGTGGTAGTGTGTGTGTTTGTGTACAGGTGTTGTGTAGGCATTCGGTTGTAGGTCTGGTGGCAAGTGCCTTTATCTGAGACCATCCTACCATTGTTTGGTGGGACAGGGTCTCTCACTGAACTTAGAAACCACTGATTCTGCTGGATTGACTATTCCACAATGATGATATAAAGCTGGCTTTCTCCCTTATCACTATCCGCCTTCTCTGTACGTCTCCAGCCTCTCAGAGTTTGGTAGCAGTTGAAACCCCCTTCCAGCCCTGAAAGACCATAATGCTCAGGGACACAAGGCCTCTAACATGTTTGCTCTTAACAAGCATATATTTTGAGCTCCTGCGGCTTGCCAGTTCTTTTGCCTGGTACTGGCATGGTCTGTCAGAGAAGGTCACCTCTGAACTGAGACCTGGCATATAAGTAGCTGAGGGGAAGAAGGGGGCCAGGCTGCACCCACTCCATCACTCAGCTGCACAGAAATGGATCGGACTTGGTTGATAGTTTTGTAGAGAGTAAACCCAGAGGTGAGCTTGCCGCCTTCTCCTGGGCTGCACAGATGCTTCTTCCTCACACTGGACATCTTTATCTCCTCCAGCCTTCACCCCAACCCCTCCTCATGTCTCTGGGTCCACCTGTTCTCAAGCAAGCTCGTGGGATCTTGCATTGTTACGTCTGTGCGAATAGTCTCTAAAAATCCACATTCCCGAGGTCTGCTGTCTTTCAAAGCTCCCCACCCCAGTCAACATCTTAGATGATGAAGCCCAGATCTGCGCTTTGAGCCCTCAGACTGAGGATCCACCTGACTGGCAGTCAGCCTGTCTTCCTGGATACTGCACAAAGCCCTCAAAGTAAACAAAAGAGGAACAGACTAGACCTTAACTCCTTCCTCCAGGTGCCCACATGGGGACCGTCCTCTGTGAAACGGGATCCTCCAGTAATACACAGGCCACTGGATTAAAAACCTGAGGTCCACTCTTTTTCTTCCCTCTTGCATATTGGACTAGCTAATGAGTGCTATTGATTTCACTTCCTGCAGGTTCCTCCCCACACCTGTGGCCATCATTTCATGTCCTTGTCATTCTCTGTCTGGACCTGGCTGCAGACTTCTGCTGCTTCTCCTGGTCCCTCTTCTTCTCTTTCGAAGTCTCTCTCTAAGCAGCAACTAGACAATGGCATTCAAAGTGCACCTCGATCACCTCGATCATCCCTACCCCCAGTGTAAAACCTTCCCACCAGACCCTAAGCTCTCTAACAGGACTTGCTCAGGTCCTTCGAAGCCTATCCCTGGCTGTTCTTTGTAACCTTCTCCCCCTCCCCATATGAAACAAACTGCCTTTGTATTCTCAACCCATCACACTTTCTTCCTTCCACATGGTGTTTCCTGACAGGATATTTTTGTTTATCTCCCGCGCATGCCCAAATCTTGTTTCTTTTGTTTATCAATATTATTCCTGTTCATTCTGTGAGACTCAACAAAGATGCCAGCTCCCCACAAAGCCTTCCAGGATTTGCATTTATTGTTGTACCTACCAAGTAAAGACGCATCCTCAGTAAACAGTAAGAGCTTACTTGCAAAATCCACTACACGTTGCACCCTCAGCATGCACACACACACAGCCCACTGGATCTCCACCAGGACCCTTTGTACCAACATTCTGGAATTTTCCATTACCTGGAATGTAGGAATGACACTTTACAGCTACCACGTAAAAAGAATCCTTCGGCATCTGGAGAGAAAACTGACGCTGAAGATCATCAGAGAGATTACAGATTTGGACCCAAGGGAAGAAACACACAATCCATATATGCAGGAGGAAGCCACACCACATTTTAAAATCTGCCCCCGAGAAGTTTTGAGATACTTAAAAATGCTGTGCTATAAGAAATCCTCAGACTCATAATTGTGAACCCCCTTGGACTATTGTATGCATTTGAAAAAGGGAGCGAATATAGCTAGTGATTTGTTATTGAATCTCCTATTAGAATGAACAGAACTCTTAGAGCTACGGAGGACATAGCTGGTGTTGGGCAACTGCTAGACTTTCTCCTTGCATTGTTTCCTTTAAGCTTCTCAATAACCCAGATATTGTGATGATGATAATAATTACTTTCATTATTTGCTTTACAGATATTATGCAGCAGCTTCTTCCAAATTCCAGCCTTCCATCCTGCAGGGAGACTCAGGAGAGTTAGGGAATAAACAAACTTCTTAGGTCTGGAAAGCCGAAATATAAAAGGTTCATGAGATTCTTCCCCAAGAGGAGCCACGCTGCCTGGAGGAGTCTCTCGAATGAACAGGGCTGTCTAGAAGAGATTCTCCAGGCTGTTGAGCTGTCTGCCAGTAACGCAGAGAGCACGAGGCTTACAGCTTTTGTGAATCGGCATCCATGCTGGGCGGGATATCTGGTGCAGTAGCTTCTTTGAATCATCCCGATCTTATAAGCAACCCTTCCCATGTGCCCTGCATACCCTTGCAAGCAACCTCAAATAAACTCAGAGGGCTGCCAAGCTGGACCTTAGTGGACTCATTACTTTTGGTCTGTCATCATTCCCTTATCTGGGATGAAGAGATATTCGTGTCCAGCCTCCCTGGGAAGAGTCACACACATACACACAGATGTGAGGGTTCTTGGCTTTGGAATGTTGCATCCTTTCCCGAAAGCCAGGCTGCAGAGCTAACTGCATATTCAGATTTTGTGAAATCACAAAGAATATTGATGACAGGGTTTCTCCGTGTGGCTTTGGCTGTCTACTCACTTTGTAGACCAGGCTGGCCTTGAACTCACAGTGATCTACCTGCCTCTGCCTCTCAGAGTGCTGGGATTACAGGCGAGCACCACCACACGCAGCATGAATAGCATCTTTTAGGCAACTAAACACGGGCAAGGCTTATTTAAAGTCCATGTACACCGACATTAAGATCCCCACACACAATATATAAAAATTGTCAGTGTGTTGTTATCACTAACATTTAGACTAGTTCACTGCCTGCAGCTACAGCCCTCTTCCCCACCTGGAACAATTAATATGCCTTTTATTTTTACTTATTTATATTTATATAAGTTGACCTTTATCTGTCTCATGAGTTAGTCTTTTTTCTTTTTATTTTTTTTTATTCTTAGCTATGGCTAAGCTTCTAGAAGTCAAAATATTGCCTTGCATTTCTCTGCACATTAGCTAGGTAGTATGTACAAGTAGTTCCTAAGGTGTCCACCATAAATGAATACACAGTGTATCCAATAATGCTAAGTACTGTCAAGAGCCAAAAAAAAAAAAGTGCAGGGGACATTCTACTTTCATTCTGTTGCTGTGACAAAATAGTCTGACTAAAAGCAACTTAGGAAAGGAAAGAGTTTATTTAACTTATACTTCTATTACAGCCCATCACTGAGGGGAGTCATGACAAGAGCAAAAACTTGAAGCAGAGACTGTGGAGGACCACTGCTTGCTAACTTGCTCATAGGCTCATGCTAACATAGCTTTGATATAGATTCCAGAACCACTTGATTAGGGAATGACGATGCCCATAGTGGGCTGGGCTCTCCTGCCTCAATTAACAATGTAGACAACCCCTTCCTATACACACACACAGAGAGAGAGAGAGAGAGAGAGAGAGAGAGATTGAGTCCCACAGCCCATTTGTCTCAGGAAGACCATTTCTCAATGGACACTTTCCTCTTAAATGACTCTAAGGTGTTAAGGTGTTAACTAGGGCAAGGGACACGTGGTAATGGGCACTGGGTTCTAAAATTGCTATAGAATATTTGTAGCTGCAAATACATGGGATGCTTTTCCCAATGAGGAGAAAATACTTCTTGGGTGTTAAAAAGGTTGTGTGATTCCTTCTGCTAACAGAATATTCTAGAATCATGCTTTGTCAGTTTTTGGGTTCAGATGTTACAAGACTAACTGCTTCCATGTCCCTTCCATTGAAAGCTACTGTGTTGCAAGAGAAGAGGCTTGGAAGAGGCCCCTGTAAAGAGAAACTGAGGCCCCTGGTGACAGCTCAGCTGAGATGCTGCAAGCGGGCAGCCAGCACCAGCTTACCACAAGCCCAGACAAACCGCTCCACCTGGAGCCGACTGGAACCATCCCCGCCGACTCCTTCAAAATCCAGTGATTCATGAGCAAATGCTCACTGCACAATCAGTACCGTGGAGAGGTACTGCAAAAGAGAAGTGTCTCTGATGGAATGAAGACCACAGTCTCGAAGACTTGAGCCAAGGGTAGGGTTCAGCATGTTCCAGAGTCAGAGAGAACAGAGGGATGGGGCAGTAGACAAGTGGACGATCATCAGGAGGAGAAGTCTAAGAGAGCATCGGCGCCAGGATCTCCATGGATACTTCAGGGCACAACAAGATCGTCAATTCTTAGCATGAGTAATATGGAAAGTGCCAGAGAGTGTTGGGTGAAGAAAAGTGATCTGAGTCATATTTTAAAGTTCTAAGAACTTGATGAGTGAATCGCTACTTACTGAATGAAGATCTAAAGTTGTGGTTTTTCATCCTGGCTGTACACAGGAATCAAAGGAGAATCAGAAAAGAGGGAAATTATAATGTGGGCTCTGCCTCAGGACAGTTGAATCCAAGACCTTGGGAATAAGGCCCAAGCATCAATTTAAAAACCAAACAATAGCAAAATAAAAACCTCTCCCAGTGTCCCTAACTTAGACTCAGGGTTGAGAATAGTTGCTTAGACAGTGGCAGCAAACAACAGCCCATGGCTAAACATACCCTATTGAGTTTACAGATAAAGTTTTATTAAAACAAAACTATCCCCATTCACCTCGTCCACTTACTTATTTATCTACGGCAGCTGTTTTTGCTATAATGGTGAAGTCGATTGGTTATAACAGAGAACAGGTGATCTGCAGAGCCTAAAATATAGTTGTATCTAATAATTTACAGACCAGGCACCAGCACCCGGCTTATTGTAGGACTTAAAAAAAATGGTGGTAGCTATCAGAAGCCCCAGAAAATGTAGCCAAAATGCAAATGCCAATGCCCTCCCCTGCTCCCCTAGGCCTGTGGATCCCTGGTGCTCAGGATGTGTCTATTACAAATCAGGGTTCAGCTCTCCTGGGAAAGAGCAGGATAAACAGCCTAACTCTAGAATTGAGTGGAGCCCAAACTGGTTGACCTCTTCTCTCTGCATATGCAAGCTTCTCTCCTGAGCTGACAAGTTGAGATGTCACAAGAACCATTCCAGTTGCTTCTGAAACAATGCCCTCCCACACAGGTGGCTGAATCGCAGCCTCTGCCTGTTTATAGTTGTGGTGTGAATGCTGTGGTCAGAGTCCGCTTTTGGGGGGTGGGGGAAAAGAGTCAAAGAGAAGGAGGTAGATAGATTCTTAGTCTGTGAGGCCAGAACCTTTGACTGTGCTTAGTCTGTGGTGCTTTCTCTCTGGGGACGACCCCTGAGACACATGGGGTGCATGGTTAAAGACACTCTGGTACTGTGATGTTCATTCATGGCCATACAGCATCAAGATGATATACAGGTTCAAAGAACTACGCAATAGTCTGATGCTTGACCCACACTCTTGGGAGTTCTCATTTAGCAGGTCTGGGATGCGGCCTAGCAGGGAGACAGTGTTCACAGTCACAATAGCTGGGAATTGTTCTAGACTCTAGAGTGCTGATTGCCAACCTTGAGCATACATCAGAACCCCCAGAGGGCTTGTTAAAGAGCTGATTGCTGGGCTCCACCCTAGAGTTTCTGGGAGCTTAGGGGTGGAACCCAGGACTCAGTCTTTCCAGAAAGTTCCCAGATGAGCTGAGGAGGCTGGTACCAGAACAATATGGTGAGCGCTAACCATGAAAGGTATATCAATAGGCTGAAATGCTTGACTGGAGCCAGGGAACTGGTTCCTGTTACCAAAGCATTGGCAAGATTCTTATCATGTATGGATGTTAAGTCCATAGGCAGGTCTTGAGACAAATTTCCCCTGGCAGGTAAAGGTAATGAATCAAGGTGACATCAAACAGAGCCCAAGAAAACAAAGCATTTCAAAACTGAAAGTAGTCAAAGTTCCCTTAAAACCCACCACCAGTTAGAACCCAACAGTATAATTATATAACCCATGCATATGATTAGGTACTTTCCTTCTATTTGCCCCCACCCACTTCTCCCAGGCTGGCTTTGGAAGAAGAAGGAAGCGGGCCGAGAGTCTGAGGATCTTCAACATTGTATCCCACATTGCCCTGTTCATATAAACTTCCTCAAAAAATAGTACTTGGCTGCAACTGGAGCCAAACCTCAGAGCTTCTTGTCCATCAATTAATATTTATTGGGCCTTCACAATGAGCTAAGCAGCCATATAAAAGACAACAGAACCTACAGACTGTTATTAAACCAAGGAAGAAGTACCTCGCCTTACTTTTCACAAGGTGTTGGCAGCTGGGTGGTTGTGTCTGGGTCAAAATGAACATTCAGTCACTCATCTCACAAAAATGCCTTGAGCGCTCACTATGTCACGGGTGTTCTCTCAAGTGCTTTGGATAGGGTAGTGGCTGCAACAGATAGAAACCTCTGTCTGCCCAGCACTGGGGAGGGGGGAAGGCTCTGAGAAACAAGGGGCAGGGGCTGACGGCTGTGCCATTATTAGCAGGCGAAGCTAAAACACGGAAACCCATCCAGGCATCTTCTCTAGCTCTGCTCCTCAGAACCTATGTGTCTGTGGAGAGCCTGCCTGGATCTCTGTTGGGTGATCTAGGTCAATGTCACTTCTTATCCCCCTCCCTAAGGAGCTTGGGAACACAGATGTTCAACCGTAAATGTCTCTGTTAGCCACACACACACACACACACACACACACACTGTTTCAGAAGAGGATCCTGTGACTCTCAGGCCTGAGGAGGCAGGTGTCATTCATTTATCTTGCATGTGGCGGCAACGCTGGCACACGGCACGGTGCCTGGTACCCAGTAAGTGAAGAACGGGGGCACAAGTGAATCAGAGACACTTCACAAAGCTTAAACAAGAGATTTCCCACCCTCAACAGCCCGATGCTGATTTTGCTGATTTTGCAAAATTCACTCTTCATGGAGGATGGAGGTGTCGGGAGGGGCTGAGAACCTACATGGAAACACATGGAATAGGAAAGTCAGCCAGGGGAAGGTGAAGAGGAACTGTCCCATGAGAGAAGAAGGAAGGAAGAGGATTGTAAACTGGAGGTTGATCACCGAACCCCACATCCCTTCCTCCTCCAACCCCCAACTGAAGGCATTGGTGAAAAAGAATAATTGAGATAACTTGTTTGTTTGTTTTTGTTTTTGAGACCGGGTTTCTTTGTGTAGCCCTGGCCTTCCTGGAACTTGTGGTTCTATAGACCAGGCTGGCCTGGAAATCAGAGGTCTGCCTGACTCCGCCTCTGGAGCACAGGGATTAAGGGCATGTGCCACCACTGCCCAGCTAAGCATGTGAGCACATAAAGAAAATGTATACAGAGCTAATATATAGGTTGCAAAGACACAACAGTCAGAAACGTACCCAAGAGCAAATGCAAGAAAAGTCCTATCTAGGGCAATCAGTGACAATTCACTCACGGGAGATGCTCACCAATCTACGCACTGCGATCTATGCCTGGCCATGTCTTGTTTTTTGAAATTCTTTTGACTTTCCTTCTCAGAAAATTCTTATTCAGTCTTTAAAGCTTGATTTTCATTTCATCTCTCAGCTCAAAAATTTGTTTTCTCCTAAGGTTTACCATAGCACCCTTGATTTAGATCATCAGTGTCTTGTGATTTAACATAGTGATTGCTCTTCATGACCACCCATTGATCCTATTTGACTTCAATTCCTGAAGACCAAGGTCTTGTCCTATCGGCTGTCATCTCTATAGTATGTCACAGAGAGGGCCTTAGGATGTGGATCTTTTAAAAAAATAATAATAAATAGAAGCTACACGTTGAATCAAATTTGAATATCCAATGGGATCATGTCTACTGTGGATGGAAAAGATCCAGAGGTTGTAGAGAGCTGACAAACGCCAGAGTTAGACTTTCCAAGCAGCATAGAGAGTGACTATCGCATGTCACCACTGGGTAAGAATTACTCCATCATTCAAGAGGCCCTCTTGGGGAGCAGGAAGGCTCAAGGGCGATTGGAGACTTGTTTATATCACATAAGCACTTGCTCCAGTGTTCAAAGATCAGCAGGTTCCAACTTGAACTTCTAGAAAAGTCATGGCCATATACCTGCATTCACTGCAGGAGGATGGGGAGCCAAGCCAGACTTCTGCCTGCCCCTTGATGAGCAGCCCCTTGGGATTTTGGGAACTCCACTCTGAGCAAGACTTCCAGTAGTCTGTGGGGATACAGTCCCCATCCATCCCACCACTGAGGGTAGGGTCTCAGAGTTGTTTCCCGAGAGACTGGTGACAGAATGAAATAACTGTGGTATTTACCACTGCTAATTAGCAGCATCGTGTTCGTGAGTAATGTTGTGGTGTCAAGGGTGTGGAGAGCTTTCATTATTGGCTGCTCCTTTGCAGGGTTATAAACTCCAGGAGAGATGTTGTCTCCTGGCTGAAACTTGGCAGCCGGCCTGAGGTTCTTCTTGTGGCTGATGCTAGCCCTGCCTGCTCAGCAGCCTGTTGAGATCTGTCCCCACTTCCACAGCTGCCCCTGCAGGAGCCGCAAACTTCATGGAAGCTGAGTAACCAGAAGCCATTCTCGCAGTGATGTAGGCCCTTGAAGACCCTAAGGCAAAAAGGGAAAGAGTGAGCCCTGGATATTCTGGAAGTACATTACGTCTAGGTGAGGCCACCCGAAATGCCATCAGGCAGTTGTCTGCTTCATGGATTGCTGTCTACAAATGGTGGTGGTTGGACCAAAAGCCAACCTGCAATGTTCCTTGCTCAGTCGTCAGTACCTCTTGCCAAAGAATCCTCAAGAAGCTACTTCAGATGAGAAGTAAGGGACATTAGGATATGTGTCTTTTACTCATGTTAACTTTCTAAGCTGTGGCAGCCTTTCATTTTTTTCAGGCCATGATTTTAACTGATGACTGCGCTTTGTGCTTTTCAGTACCTATTGTCCTCCTACAAACAACATCTTGTTTTCACTTTCCCCCCAACACACAATGATTCTCTGAAGCCAGCTATGAGAAGTTTTATTACTCCTATTTTACAGATAAAGAAATCGAGGTTTGGGAAATTCATATGGCTTTCCCAGGCTCTAACTCAAATCTGCCACCAAGCCTAGCACTCAGATTTTCCATCCTAGCATGTTCTGAAAAGGGTAAGAGTCAGCATTTTCCTTCCACCTGGCCCTGCATCATGTGACACCAACTATGAAGAGAGGGTGCATGGTAATGAATTATAAATGTGCCCTCTGGAAAAGGAAGGTTGCTCAATGGGCAGTGACTGGCCTCCGCTTCTGCTCAGAAAACTCAGTGGTTCAGCATGGCTTGAGTTTTTGATGACTGGGAATCTGAGATGGGGTGTGTGTGTGTCAGTCTTTACTGCAGATTACAGATCAGAGGAGAAATAAGGAGAGATAGCTGGGAGACTGTTGCGAGATCTCTACACCCCACATAGACAAGAACAATAAGAACACAGCCTCCTTGATCCCACCCCTACACCTGAGTCCTCAGAAGGGAGTAAGGTGATAAAAGGAAACAACAAATTAGTAACCCAGTACCTGGAGATTTTAATTAGCCATGAGAACTAGACCTAGCAGGAACCCATCCCTGGAAATCTACCTTGTTCCAACCACCTGGCTGGGACATCCACTCCTTTCTGGAAATGTTTCCAAGACGTGGGCAATAACCCGTTCAACCTGTCCCATCTTCTCAGCAAAGGCAGGAAACTCTAGGATAAACCACTAAAGTCCAGTTAAGGGCTCCAGCAGAGTGCAGAGAGCCATGGAAAAGGGAGAAGACAATGTCACGGTTGCTTCGGGTGTCTCAGTAAACCATGGCTGAACCCCATGCAAGGGCAAGCGAGGCGTCTCTTTTTCATACCTGGGGATTGGATTGACTGTTCTAAATTATCCATCTGAGCACAATTATGCCCAAACAGAATGTGCGCAGAGCTGCTCAGGCTTCATTTAGAGATGAGCCAAATGGGCTTTGTCGTGCAAGACCTTCCCCTGCCTAGAGAGAGTGCCTCTGGCTCGCACGCCTCTTACTGCACTTCTTTTGATAACATTTTAGCTGTAAGACAGTACGCTGAAGCAGTGAGAGAGGAACATGGCCCATACAGGGACAGAGCATGGACGCTCGATGCACAAGTAACCTTCAGGAGGTGTGGCTTTTGTTCTGTCTCAGAGGCCTAGCTCACCGTTGAGATGAAAAAGCAAGCACCCCTCCCCCCTTTTTTTTCCTGTCCACGTTCAAGAACTCATCGAAACCCCTGTTGGTCTTCCGCTTCCCGGGACTTCTACCACATCTGAATTGAATAACGTGATACACCAGAAAAAAGGCTGGCATTTCCTCCATCCCACAGCAGCTGGACCTGTTCAAAGGAGAGGGACCAGGTTCCCTCCTTCTTCTGAGATTTGTTTTTCTGATCTTCCTCAAATAGTTTTATTAAACACTCCCATCTTTCCACCACTTATTTGGGACAACTTTAAAGCCTAGTGTAGAAGAAAGGGCATTTAACTGACTCACTCTATTCTACTAACCAAGGCAGAGATGCAGGGGTTCCCAGTGGATGCTTTCTTTTTAACCTTCTGCCTAATTTCATTCCCTATTTTTCTTGTCTTTTCCAAATTCGCTCCAGTATGCACATGCTATGGTTTGAATCCAGTTTGAGTTTGTCTCCAGAGGAATCATGCAAGTCTTCAGTTGCGAGATGATGAAATTGGTAAGAACTGGGACCCAGTAGAAGATTCTGAGGGTATTAGAGGTATGCGCTAGGGAGGAACTGATAAAGTTCTCAGGGAACCTGGTTAGTTTTCTTCAGAGAATTCCTATAAAAAGAACAAGATTGGTCCTTCCCTGCTCTCTGCCTTCCTGTGTCACCTGCCACTTTTTAGAGTCACCTCCACGCTTGTGCGGCACCCACCGTCAGGCAGCACAGTCAAATGGGACTGCACCATCGGCAGCAAAATGCCACTTAGACCTTCAGCTCCCAAACTGTGGCCTAAATAAACTGCTTTTCTTTATGAGCCTTTAGTGTCTTGTCATGGTAATAAAATGCACATTAACACATAGTCTCACACATCCTCCTCAGGAAAGTCACCTTTCTCCTCATTCCCTGCCTTCAAAATTAACATTAATTATGTTCAGTAAAAATGGAAACTCTCATCTGCATGTGCCTGAACACCCCGAAGGAAAGGAGTCCCAAGAATAGGAAAGGCAGTGGGAGCGCCTGTTTGTATTCGTTAAGGCTTCTCCAGGGGTGGGAGGTGGCTCAGAGTTTTATGAACAGGAAGGATCTGGATTTGAATCCCAGGACCCAGGTGAAAAGGCCATGTGGGATGTTGAGTGTAATTCCAGGGCTGGAAGAGTAGAGGCAGGTGGATTCCTGGGGCTCGTCAGCTAGCCAGCCCTGCTAAATGCTCAAGTTCCAGGTTCAAAACACCAAGGCAGATGTACCTGAAGAACCCAGGTTGCCTTCTGGCCTCCACACATGAGCACATGCACAAACCTATGCGCCCCCATATTAATGCATGTGTACATATACATACATACATATACACACACACTCAAAATAAAAATAAACATTCTGCAACAGAAAGCTGCCATTGATCTACTTACAAGCACCGAAGAAGCAAGGCCTCCTCATCAAAGCCACCACCATTGTTATTTCCTTAGAAGCCACTCATCTGGTCTTATAGGAGGAAAATACTTCCCTCTAGACAATGACTCTTGATGGGTGGTTTCTTATATAATAAGAGAACATCATAAGGGGCTAGAGAGATGGCTCAGTGGTTAAGAGCACTGGTTGCTCTTCCAGAGGACCCAGGCTCAATTCCCAGCACCCACCTCCAATCTCACAAGTGACTATCCAAAACCAGGAGGCCCAGTGCCCTTTTCTGGCCTTTAAGGAAGCTACATACACTGTTAAACAGACACACACATGCAGGCTGAACACCCATACACATAAAATTAAAGGTTAAAAAGTTCAAGAGTTTTATGAGTAAATGAAATGAATCTGTCATTTGAGTGAGTGGTGACAGTAACAATTAGACAAAGCCCACGACCTGATTAACTTCATCTCTTTCCTGCTCATCTCATCATAAACTGAGATATAGCTTTATGAGGTCTTCATTCTGTCACACAGGCTCCCTTGAACGTCTCCTGATGCAAAAGATTCTAGTAGGGTTAATAACTGAAATCCCAGCATGCTTCCCCTGTTGTGTGCTGTGCTTCCAACTGCTGCCAGACAACAATACAAAAGGGGAGAGGATTTTACTCCATGGTCAGCTGCTCACACAAGCTGATGGGAAGAGCAGACTTCTCCACCAGCAACGAACACTCTCCTCAGATGAGCTCACATTGAAGATGACGTAGGTGTCAGTACTTTCAGAGTAACACAGGCTACACTCCCTCTCCGTGTCTCTATCCTTGCTGTTATCTCTCAGGGCTATCCAGGTTCTTATGGTAAGACCATGAGCATTAAAAAGAGTGAATTAAAATGGAAAATTATGCAAGCAAAAGAAGGAGGAAGAAGAGGAGAAATCGGAAGCTGGCCTCTTCCCCAGCCAGATCATTCCAACGAACTGTGAGATTAGCATGACCATTTTCACATCCACAAACAAGTGTGACAAGGTCACAAAAAACCCAACACAAAACAAAACTGGACTTTTCCCAACTAGCCAAGCCAGTTGTGAGGGTGTGAGGGCCTTGGGAATTAGAAAACTTTGAAGAACACCAATTGAAAGTGATGCTTACAGGACTTGTACGGATCCAGTCATTCATGTGATGTGTTTCTTGACCGCACTTCCACACCTCTGTACTGTTTCTCAGCCTACAATCTGTGAGACCCACCATGAGGGCTTTGCCATACACTTTCATGGTTGCGTGCAATTGAGGGTACATCTAGAATTGTAACTCATGTCATTGAAACTTGTTTGTCCTCTCCTCAACATCACACCACTTTTCCCAGGAAAGCAAACACCTTTCCAGCCACAGTGGAGAAGTAACAATAAAAAGTGTGTCCAGACCTTCTAGCCATAAGATATCTTCATCGACTTTGGCCAGAACTAACGAGAGAAAGACAGTAACGAGAAAAAAAGAGGGTGTCCATGCCATCCCCTCATTTCCTGTGGTTGTTGTCCTGTGGTGTGAGTGTTCCATACCCCTGCTGTACCAAGGAACAGGCTCAGGCAGGTTTTCAGGTTATACCTAGGATTTCAGACACTTGAGGTTTATCATTTTTTTCATAAAATAGGCTGGTAAACGTAGGCCACACAAGCATGAGGACCTGAGTTGGAACCCCCAGAAAGCATGCAAAAACCAGGCAGGCATGGCAGTATGTGCTTGCAGGGCTAGCCTTGGGGAGAATGAAAATACACACATCCCCCAGGTTCACCGGTCAGCCAGCCTCGCCGAATGGATGGGCTTAAGGGTCTGTGACAGACCCTGTCTCAAAAAATAAAAGTGGACATAAATCAAGGGAAGAGAGCCAACATTCACCTTTGGCTTACACACACACAGGGAGAGAAAGAGAGAGAGAGAATTGACACCTGACTTCAAGATGGAAGGTGATTTAGGAAATAAGTTTAAAGCTAATAGACAGCATAGAAAGCTGTTGGAGGAGTCAGAAAACATGACGGTGAAGACTCGGGAGACCTGACACAGTATTAATAACCAAATAACACAGTGTTACAGCCACACCAGTGTGCCCTCAAGGAGTCCTAATGCAGGGGGGGCATGGGGGAGACTTCAGATAACCATCACACAGGAGCAAAGTAAAAGAAAAGGGGGTCTTAGGAAAGTCCAGCATTGGCCGTTGAAGCTTATACAACCATGTTTTTAAATGAGAAATAGGTAGCCTTTATGGAGCTAATGGCTCGTTCAATTAAGATCTGATGGGCTGAATACAGTTGCCCTGAGCTGTAACAGTGGGAGCAGGGGAGGATGACAGAACTTGACCAATCGTGAATATATTGCCATTGTTATGCTTCAAGAGTATGGCCATTGAGTATAGAATGGCCAACTCGGGTTTAAGTTACGTATCTTTCACCCATTGTGGGACTGAGGGCAAGCCATCCAAATGCTCTGAGTCCAATTTTCTCCACTGAGTAAGACAGGGATAACAACAGTCTACATACATACAGTGTGGTTAAACAACCCAGAGCAGAGCCCAAGTCTTATAGAAAGGCCCCATGCTAACTGAGATTATAGTGATTTGGGGATGTGTCTGGATGTTATGCTATGTCACTAACAAAGCTTTTACTTCCTCTCCACTCGTCTGAGCAAAGCTGAAGAGGAGCATTTTTCCTTTGCTATCAAAATGAAAGCTTCCCAGCATCCTGGAGGATTGCCCTTGTGTCTCTAACATCAAGAGGGCAGCAACGGAAAGCATGGTGGCAGGATACCAGCATGCACACATGAGGCATAGCTCAAGGTTGCTATGTAGGACAGACTTAACAGGACAGAGACAACCCCTCGAGGCCTTAGAAGTTAGCATTGTCATACGGAGATGAGAACCATCTCTCCCAAGCTCCCCATGGGCTTGCCTGTGTCATTCAGAATGCCAGCTAAGCCATAAATCCACCCACTGGGTGAGCCCCAGCAACCTGTCTAACCCTGCTGGGAAACAACACATCCGGCCCCTGACGGTGCTCATGACTACTTGGCTGAGAATCGGTATTTTAAATAAAGAGAGAGAGGTAGAAAAAAATACGCCCTATTATTTTACTCTGGTAATTGACAACAAGTTTCCCATGAGTAATTTTATAGCAGTCAGGGTGTGCCAGAATTTGATTTAACTTCTCTTTATAGGAGCCTCAAGCTTGCAGTATAGACACTGTTTTGCACCGAATGAAGGAAGTACGCTTCAAGACTCCATATGCATATAGAAATGCCCACTCCTAAGGGCCACACATTGAAGGCTTTTATTTCAGCATCTCATCTTCAAGTTCCACTTTGCAAGAAGAAATCACATTGTATTTGAGATCCTAAATTGTTTTCACCACTTTTAACCTCTAATTTCTCTTTCTCTCTCTTCCTCCCCCTCCCTCTCCTTCTCCCTCTTCCCTCTCTTCTTCCTCCTCCTCCTCTTCCATGTTTTTAAAAGTTATAAGAACCAGTGTTTTAAGCCAGGCAGTGGTGACACACACCTTTAATCCCAGCACTAGGGAGGTAGAGGCAGGTGGATCTATGAGTTCAAGGACAGCCAGGGCTACACAGAGAAACCCTGTCTCTGAGAAGGAAGTGGGCAAAAAAATGAGTCACTCTGAACATCTTAAAAAACAAACAAAAAAGAGGTAAGGTCCTAGGTTCAGTCCATAACCACATACATACATACACACACTCACACACACATGCATGCACACTTACACACACACATGCACATGTACACATAAATCCACACATGCACATACACACATAACATACACTCGCATGCATATGCACACGCATGTCCACAGATATGGTTTCTGCAATCAAATAAGGTTTGGGAAATGCTGTCTAATTTAACAATTCACAACATACATCGGTGAATACCAGTCTCTTAGAAGCTCCCTAGGAGACAGCTGAAGGCATCACTGTTTAAAACACAGATTTTCCTGAGCAGAAGACAGGATTTTGTATAGAAAATGCATATCCACAAACACACTCTACTACTTTAATCTTTCTTTTCTCCCTCTGTGCTTGAGCTCATCTCTTCTCTCTCTCTCCCTCCCTCCTTCCCTCCTTCGCTCTCCCGCTCAGATATACTCCCAGCTCTATACCCAATACTTTCTAATTATATAGAAATATTGGGTCCCACAAAGCTAGGCAGAATCTTGAGGAGCACACTTTGAGGAACTCCATATGAAGACAAGGAAGGTGGTACGGTCAGACTCTGCAGGAAAGGCCTTTGTACCCTAATTATTCCCTCAACAAATATGCCTAGGTACTTTATGGGGCTGGTGGGCCAGGGGAGGTGCAAAGGTGAACCAGATAGGGAGAAACGTAGCCCAGGATGAATGTGTCGCCAGATCTCCTTAGCACCCCTTTGTTGCTCAGATCAGGAAACTGGGATGGAGAGAAATTAGGCCACTGGTTGCTGTACATGGGACATTTCCCAGCCTTTTCTACCTTGAAGTCCTTCATGACCTGGAGCAATCATGAAGCCTAGAAAGGGAAAACTACGTTCAAGTGCTATAAGCCAAAGGCACCTGCAGTGAGGGTATCAAATCACATGACTTCTAGAGAAGGGACAGTCAGGAAGATTATCTGTTTTCTTGAAAGACACCAAAGGGGAAATCAGATAAGAAAGACATCTTGTCTTGCAGTGGAAGCTAGAAGTCATGTCAGTCTCTGTTGCAAGAGGGAACAAAACTCTAAAAACTACGTTTAGTGGGCTTGGCTTCTTCTGGCAACCTTCATGGCCAAGGGTGCACCCTAGCTGTATAGGGGACCTCGCTCTGTTCCCTCCAGTGGACACCCAAGGGATCAGTCATTTTGTGTTCAAGAGGGGCGGTGCCTCCCAGTTTGATTTCCACCATTGCTGTTAGTGGGGAGAATGTCTTAAGGGGACAGTTCAGCATGAGAGGCCCTATCCAAAGTGCCTGCTCCATGTCCTTGCACTTGGAGTATGTCCATAGGCTTTACCAGCTCAGCATCTCTCATCCCTGAATCTGAGATCCAACATGTTTCTAAGACCTGTCACTTTCTAATTATCAAAATAACACTCAGAAAGTTCTAGATTTTGAAACAGTTTCCAACATGGAAACAGACAGTCCCCATATTGCTAAGCCAAGTTCTGTGTTTTGATTCATGCTCCATTCTCTATACTCCCATGATCCCAATCCAGTCATCACTATTCTTTGAGGCTCTTTGGTTAATATATATATAATATATATAATTTCTGTGGGTATATGTGTGTGTCCAAGGGTGTGCATTTGCACTAAGTGAAGGAGCCCATGAAGATGAGAAACAGACATTAGACCCTCTGTAACCGAGTCATAAGTAGTGGTGAGCCTCCGTGTAGGTGCTAGGAATCAAACCCAGGTCCTCTGGAAGGCCAGTAACCCTTAACCACTGGCCCATCTCACCAGCCTCCAAGCAAGGAATATTTGCCCTTTTTTTCCAGTTACCACAGGCAGAAAAAAAAAGGTGTCCAATGTATCTCTCTCTCTCTCTCTCTCTCTCTCTCTCTCTCTCTCTCTCTCTGTGTGTGTGTGGGGGGGGAGTCCACATTGGCCCATAACTCACCGTGTAGCCCAGGCCATCCAAAAGCTTGAGGCTTAATCTCCCTGCCTCAGCCTCCCAAGTGCTAAGATCATAGGAGTAAGCCACCATGCCTACCCTCCTCTTCAATTAGCCCTTTTTCGTTCTATTTGTCACCTATGTCAAAGCAATCTTAATCCTTGGGGTTGAATCACCAATCTAACTCCCAAATCTAACTCCCAGCCCTTTCTCATCCCCTCTTCCCATTCGTGCTCACAACCCCCGTGGCAGGCTGTGGGGACACTGTCTTTTTTTTAAAATGTCGGCTAGCAAATGCTTCTGCCTGTTATGCCTTTATCAGGTGTCAGGGAGAATTATTAAAGACCCTCCATTAAGCCAGGCTGTGTCCTCAGGAACATGTTCCAACATCACCTCCACCCTCAGAGCAGAATTCCCAGGCCTGACTCTCATGCAGCTGCCTCCCCCCCTCACCTTCCAGTTGTTGAACCTTTGCAAATGGCTGCCGCACCTGCCCTGACATCACCTGACCTCCAGAGCAAACAAACTACCCAGCGGAGGGGCAGGTGGGATGGGGACCAATGAAGAAATGTTTTGTTTTTGGTTTTGTTTTGTTTTTTTGTTTTCTTCTTTAGGGAGTGTCTCCACTCTGCCATCCCAGCAGCTCTTCACCCCAGTCTCCCTTAAACTACTTGCAAAGATTCAACCTGCTCAGCAGTGGGATGCTTTGTGGAGCCTTGCCCTGAGATAGCTGAGCTGGGGAAGGAGGGGAAGGTGGTGGGGCGGGGGACAGTAACGAAGAAAAAAGAGGAAAGCGAGACAAAAGAGGTGGCGCTCTGCAATCTTTCTGCGGAAAGCCTTTGTTCAGCCGGCAGGTTATTTGGTGATGTAGACCAGGCATAATAATGCACTTTATCTGTTCAGTTTATTATGTGTGTGTGTCATAGGCCTGTGTGTATATTACCAACTGTAAAATATATGTAATAAGTGCCAGAGAGAGAAGGAAAAAAAATAAGAAGAAGGTGAGTTTTTTTTCTGAGTCAGTGAGACTTGTCTTTGTCCTGGGAAAGCTGGTCTTTGAACACCCAAATTTGACCATCCCCTTCAGCCAGCCAATTAATGCTTTTGAAAAAGGTCTTTTCAGGGTGTAGAAACCATGCAGTTTTGTTCTTGTTTAGTTTATTTTGAGAGATGGTCTCAGTAGCCCAGATGACTTCAAACTCCATATTAGCTGCTGGATGACCTTGAACACCCGATCCTCCTGCCTCTACCTCCCTAGTGCTGAGATTATAGACATACCCCATCACATTCAGCTCATCGAAATAATTTTTTTTTAAAGAAGTAGCCAATGGCTGTGAGCTCCTGGCTTCAAGAACATGGACCAAGAATAGCAGTAAGACCTGACAAGACAACAAGAGTCAACTTTACTTTCTGGACATGCAGCAGGAAGAAGAGATAAGACAAAACTATGATCAGAATATTCTAGTAAGATAGTATCACTGCAGGTTTACTTCCTGCAAGTGCAAATGTGATTACCTTTATGCTTTCTAAAACATGCCCTAAATGGATGAAATATTCATATGAAGCTTCCTTTGCAGAACAAGGAAAAGATTTGGGGTTAGACAAACTTGGGTTCAAATCTTGCCTGTGATTCATGGAATAGTATGTAAATTTCTGGGCCTCAGTTGACTCATTTGTAAAGTGAAGTCACACTTGTAGGTCACGTGAGGGGTAGGACAGAGTGAACTAAACACCCAGCACATGGTGGCAAGGTAGCTTTATCCTTCACAAATGGGAGAGTGATTTTCTCCCCTCTCCTAAGACAATCAACCCTTCCTGCCTACTGTAAAAGCACAGCTGTGGGATAGGAAACATGGTTCAGAAGGAAATTGCCTTTCTCCGTCTTTAGGAAATCATCATAGAACCTTGTAGTGTCCATGACAGGACATTCAATTCTAATAAAACACAGCAGAGAGAGACCAAGAATATATAGGATATTTTAGTAGCAAAATTCTACTAAGAGGGTGTGGTGGTTTGAGCAACATGTCCCCTTTCCCCAGGACATCTAAGGCAATGAAATACTTGGTCCCTACTTGGTGGAAGTTTAGGGAAGATTAGGAGGTGTGGCCTTGGCCTTGATGACAGAAGTAAGTCATTTGGGGTGAGCTTTGAGATTTTAAAAGACTCAGGCTATTTCTACCTAGTTCTCTTGGCTTTTTATTTATGGTTTGAGATGTGTGCCCTCACACTGCTGCTCCAGCCACCTGCTGCCATCAGAGACCCCGACTCTCTGGCACTATAAACCTTTTCTTTGATAAGTTGCTTTGATATTGTTATTTTATCACAGAAATAGAAAAGAAACTAAGATGAGAGGAATCTTCCAGGTACCATTAAGATCAGTTACCTTATAGCTCCCTAAGAGAAAGTGGGGAGCTATAAACAGAATGCCTTCAGGGTTTCTTTGCTCATGACTTTAGAACAGTTTAAATCCCTTGATGGGTGAAGTCTATATCACTGTGACCAAATACCCGACAAGAAGCAATGTAAAGAAAGAATTGATTTGGGCTCACATTCAGAGAGGGCACAGTCTGTCGTGGTGGAGAAGGCATGGCAGCAGAAGCAGCTCTCAAGCGTGGCCGCCAAAACCTGAGGCAGCTTGCTCACATCTCAGTAGATCGAGCAGCAGAGACGGGATAGGAATCAGGGGCCAGGCTGTAAATCTCAAGACCCTCCCCACAGTGAACCACTTCCTCCAGCAAAGATCCACTTCCTAAAGGTTCTGCAACCTCCCAAAATAGTATAAACACATGAGCCCATGGGCTCATTCAAACAATAACAGGGACCAGTAGTTACTGCCCAGTCACCACAGTTGGGCATCTATATCTGTTCATTTATTCGTTCATCCACTTAGCAAAACTGGATACCACACATGTGAAGTGAGAGCAGAGCATGCCTGCCCTGGGACCAGCCTTACGGCAACAACTGACAGTTTTGACAAGCCCAAAACTCGTATCCTGTGCACCCATGTTGTCTCAGCTTTTTGAATATCATCGAAGATAACAGAAGACAAGTCAAAAGGCAATGAGTCTTCCTATTAGGCAGCTTTGGATGTAGTAAGAGAATACAAAAAAAGAGATGAGATGCCGAAGACATTTTCTCTTTAGCCTACAGTCATTGCTCTTTAGTCCAGTTGAGACAACCAAGTATATTTTTTCCATTCATTCATATTTATATATAAACACTTTGTTACTATTACATACTAGAATATCAAAGTTTAGAATACTAGAAACACACATACATTGTGGTTTGAGTACTTTCATCTCCCACTCCTCTCCGTAACTTCTACATCTAGCCGCTTCCCAGCTTCCCATCTCTCTATGCCCTCCTAACTTCATGTCCTTTTATTTTTTTTAATAATCCCCCCAAGTCCAATTTTGTGTTACCCATGGTATGAGATCTATCCATTGGAGCATGGTCCACTTATCAGAGGCTACACTCTTAAAGAAAACTGACTGTCCTTCTACCATAAACCAACAACTGTCAACAAGTGAACCCCACCCCCTCCTCTGTACAGTAATGTTAAATTGGCTTGATATTATGTGGTCAACATCTGTATCATATCCTTGTCTCTAAGGCTCAAGGACCATTGAGGAGAGAAGATAGAAAGATTGTAAAAGACAGAGGATAAAGAGGACCTAGAAGAAACAGTGTCATCTGGGCATGACAGGACCACTGCATTCATGAGCTCACAGCTGCTGTAGTTGTCTGCACAAGAACTGAGCATATTTCTATGATGAGATATTCACTTAGAGCAACAGTTGAGGGAAAGCCATTACTCTTTAATAACGACTTCTAAAGGCTCCAGAATTTAAAACAAGAGTCACACGCAGTGTCTACTAATTTTCTCAGCAGAGTCTCAGATACTATTTGGACTGTTGTAGGAATCCAAACCAGGTGATGGAGATCTTCAACTAGAATGTAGAAGAAAGTTTTGGACAGCACTGAGCCTGTTGTGAAAACACGGTGACTGTTACGCTTTTCATCTGACATGTAATTTTCACTTTTCAAGGGCGTGTGCTATGCCAGACATCCCTGTGTGTATATCCTAAATGGCTCCGTGTGAGCCTTCATATAACCCTACAAGACAAGCTTTGTTATTTCATTCTCAAGACGGGGAAACTCGGCCTTAAGGATGATTAGGAACTTAAGACTGTCACATCAAGAGTGGGTAAGGACGGCAGGATTTAAACTTGGTTCAACTTCAAGGATGGTGTCTACTCAACCGGGATGTTGTTTCTCTAAGAGTATGATTTATTAATAGGCAAGTAGGGGTATGACAGATGAGAATGCAGTGGGGAGACACAAATATCCTCAGACAATGAAGAAAAGGAGAGAGCAAGCATGACTGGACATTCTTAATGTTTTCTCTCTTCGTCCTTTAGCAGAAAAGCCCTAAACCTCAGTCAGGCATAAACATGACTGCTACTGATTTTTTAAAATATAATTCTCAGCTAGGCATGGTGGCTCACACCTTTAATCCCAGCACTCAGGAGACAGGGGCGGGCAGATCTCTGTAGGTTCAAGGCCAGCCTGGTCTACAAAGTGAGTTCGAGGACATGCAAGGCTATACAGAGAAAGCCTGTCTCAAAAAGCAAACAAACAAACAAACAAACAAATACAATTCTCAGCATCTTTTCTACATGGCTATGATCATGTGACTCCACTTTTCCCAAACAGATCTAGGCCTCAACCAATCTTGGTAACTTCCAGAAAGTGTTCTCATAATAAATAGGCTGTACTCTTTCACTCTTAGCCCCTGGAGGACTTGAGGGCTTGCCAGCTGATCTAAAATACACATTGGGCGTCAAGAGTGAAATTGGGAGTGGAGGCCACAGAACATAGAACAAGGTAGCAGGAGCCTTGGTCTCTGTGCTCCTGATGGAACACAGCCACCATTCCTGCCTTAGATTGCCTGGACTTGGTCTCTGAAATGATAGAGAAGCAGGCTTCTGTGTATCTTAAGCCACTGTTATTTGGGGTTACGCTGTTCCTGGCAATGAGAGTTAATCCTAATTAGCACATAGTCTAAGTGGACTTGAGCCAGGAGTTGTAGGTGATCAGTGGGAAAACAGGTTGGAAGGATATGGAAATCATGGAGAATTTCTGTAGTCAAGTTAAGGCATGTGTCACTTATTTCATAGGCTTCCAGAGCAGACAGATATAATGAGAGTGGCATTTCCAGAATATTCTGTGCCACGGAGAATGTCAGGGCCTGGAGAGTTAATGAAGGAAGTGAAACAACACAATTCAAAAAAGCCGTTCTAATCAACCAGGTGTGAGAGGCCCAGAGCCCCTTCAGAGTGGGCAAGACTTGAAGTAGTAAGCTTTGGTTGCTGAGTCAGTGTTCAGTTGAGATACGGAAGCAAAGGTAACTAAAATGTCTCCTTGCAGAGAGATGCTTATAAGTGCAAAAGCTAGGAAATCAAAAAGTGAGCCATAGTCCTCTGTTCTTACCTCATGGCCGGATATCTAGAGAGCTACAGCCAAAGTGTATGTCCCTGGAGCTTATGGGAGGCAAAGTCTATAGCTACCAGCTTAGACCACAAAGAGCCTAAGAGTCAGAGATAAAATTGTGGCACAAGGTCGAATTTCTTAAGCAATACAGCAAAGGAATAGGATGCAATTTGTAAATAACACAAGGAAAAAGAAGTAGCAGAGACAGGGAAAGTGGCAAGCAGACGGGCAGATAGACACACGGGAGGGGGAGGAGGTTGCAGTAGAGGAGTGAACAGTCAGCATTTTTCCTTCAATAGTGAGCATCAAAAAGAAAGAAGAAGAAGAAAGGCAGAAAAAATCATAGAAGATTAGAGTTTGACAACAAGAAAGTACCAGGTTGTTGGCCTCCAGGTGATAGTCACTGGAGAACAGGTTCAAAAGGAATGAAGCCTCAGTCTCTAGCAAGAAGAAGACAGTACATTTGAGAAAAACATATGCTCATTGGAAAACTGCAAAGAAAATAAAAAGAGGGCTGGGAAGATGGCTCAGCCAGTAAAGTGCCTGCCTTACAAGCATGAGGACACAGTTTGATCCCAAGAATCTCTGTTATAAAAAAGCCCAGCATAATGCGACGTGCTTCCCAATGCTGGGAAGATCCAGTGGGCTTGCAGCCAGACAGCCTAGCCAAATTGGTGACCTCCCCCCCCCCAAGTACCAGTTAGGACAAGACAGAGAGCACCTGAGGGATGACACCTGAGGTGGTCCTCTGGCCTCCACATGAACGCGCAGACACGCATGGACATACATGCGCGCGCGCACACGCACACACACACACACACACACACACGAAAGAGTCAGAGAATCAATATGAGAGAACAAGAATGTCAGTCTTCCCTGGAAGCATAGAGCCCTGTCCTAGTTAGTTAGTGATGTACAAATGGGGGCAGTCACTGTTCCAAGCCTTGATATCCTCAGGTGTCCAGTGAGGACATCCCCACTAATTAATAGGGATTAATAGAAAACTAAAGTAAGATGTATAAATCACAGAGTAGGTGTAGCAGGGACCCAGTGTACATCTACTTACCTGTGTTGCCTTTGGATTGTCTTTTCTATTTGTACGTTATGATTTTCTACCTAGCAAACACCATTCAAGCCAGTGTCCTTGCTTAGGGACATCAGATGAGAACTCCTTAGAATTGTGTCACAACCCTAAGTCACAGCCCCTTGATGACTCACAGGACCTCAGAACTCAGGGCAGTGCTGTAAAACTGTCACCACCAGCGAGGAGGGAACTCTCAGAAATGGAGCATCCTAGGACCCAGGAAAAAAGAGCATCTAAAGTGATGTCCAGCTATGCACTGAACCAACACTGACCTCTTTTTACCCATCCATGTATCCTTTGGAGGGAGCACATTTCACATGTGGGAGGGGTCAGGAGCTTAGAGTGTTCATAGCTGGCATTCACCGCAGGACTTACGCCATGGGAAGGGGTAGCTGAGCTTGTTGGTGTCTACCTGTGACCAACCACCACCCCTTAGCCTTCTTCTGACTGGTGTTTCCCTTGCATTGAGATGCTTCCATAGATGTCTACCAAGGAGGAGAGAAGCCTGACTGTCCTCAAGCAAAGCTCAGAGCTGAGGTGGGATGGTCCCAGGATAATGGTGTGCACACTGAAGAACTAGCCTCCTCCCCCAAACCACAAGGGTAGTGGAGTGGACAGTGACCCAAGCCCTGAAAATAAACCCAGAAGAAGACCTTTTCCCTAGCAGCACCCAGAGGTGAAGCTGGGACAAGGACTCCTAGGACCAAGACCTCACAGTCTGGCCAAACCTGACACAAACTATGGCCGATCCAATCCTATTGGCCACTGAGTCACTACTTCCTGGAGACAGACTCCGGTCTTCATTCCACAGTGATTATGGAGAAAGGCAGCCCACTCCCACCCCAAGTGACTCCACCTAACCCAGGCACCTCAGAGAAGCTTTTCTGCAGAGTCCGCGGAGACTGTTACCTCTCTAAATGAAGTCAGCTAAAGATGAAAGACCCAGGCAATTCTTGTAGTCCAGGCTTACGCGTAATTACGCATTCATCAGTTGAGCTCTAATTATCCAGACGTGAAGGTACCATTAGTGTTTCAGGGGAAAAACTAGCTTCATCAAAATGTATTTCTTTTGACTCCTATCCAGTGACAACTAACTGTTATCCTCAGAAGGGCTTAGGAGACAGACTCCAACCTAAACCTAAAAAAAATGCCCTAATCCCCAAAACTGTGGCAGCACTGTGTAAACCCCAGCTTTCATGGAAGATGAGCCCTGAAGAGCTTTGGGGACAAGAATATACTTCCTTAAATGAGATAAAAATAGCCTCAAGGACGGAGACCTGCGAGCATCTAAGAGCGTGTTGTGTTAGGAAACTCTGGAGCCCCTCTGTGAGTGACACCTTGTGACTTGCTGGCATGAAGGGACTGATGAATCAGACTGTTTTCCTGCGACTCCCACATGGCTCTGAGGCACATGAAAACATGACACACTGATGTAGAGGGGCTTGTTCCTCCCCACTTCTGACTCCCGCAGGACGGCACCTCTGCTGCCAAAATGAAGAGCTGGTATTTCTGGATGTGTCTCCCGTGTATGTGTCTGATAAAAAAAAAAAAACAAAAAAATAAACTGGAGGCAGAAATGTGTACAAGTAGGGCATGCTTTTTCTTTTAACATCTAGAAGGAGAAATAAATGTCTTCCTTCCAGGCTTCCTTTAAGAAGTTAAACATAACTGAATGGGGCGAAGTGGGTCGGAAGTAAAGACAGTAAAACACACGGAGTCAAATTGGAGTGATTAATAAAGCTGAGAGGCGCAGTATCCCCTGGTGTGGTGTGAGATGCGACAGGCAGGTCAGGGCAATCTACCTCCCGCATAAGGGCCTAAGGGCCGGGACAAGCCGCAACAACAAACCATTGCACAATTAGACTGGGAGCCTGGCAGGAGAGAAACCTCAAGAAGGGGGAACCTGGGCTGAGAAGGAATCAAACAAGGGGAGAAATTCCTTGGGTAGTGAGGCGGTAGGTGTGGTGGGATGTCAGACCGCCATCTGATCACACCCACGGGACATGTAAAATCCAGGCTTCCAACTCGGGGGGTGGGGGTGGAGGGGTAGATAATTAACCAAAATTCTGAGATCTGAGGGTGGATTTGGCTCTTAATTCCAGTGCTGTAGTCACTAGAAAGGTATATTTGGATGTAACACGGTCTTGTTAGGCCTCGCCTTCCTCCACTGGGAGATGGGAATAATTCCACTGACTTCAGAGAGTTGCAAAGATGAAAGGAGACAGCCAGGGAACATCTGAATGTGATGCTGGGCACATCGAATACATCCAACCACAACAGTTATTATCACCTATGCCTTTTCTCTCCATGCACTCTCGCCATTCATTCTTTGCTTAGTCCTGACCTTAACATATAAGACCATGTGATTTCAGAAGCATCCTGCCTTGCTTCTTTACTGCTCTCAAAATGTGTTTACTTTCCCCACTCATCCACCCATTTTTACAAAAATGTTGATCACTGACACCCACCCCCCACGCACACACACACAGCCTAGGCGTATTTAGCTGATTAGCTGCATATGTTAGCGGCAGCACAGGGCTAGAGCACAGAGCGTGCAGAATGCGTCGAAAGTGCAGAGACAGGCAAGCGTGTTCTTTTGCCATATGCTGCTGCCTTTCCTCCATCCCAGCTCTGAAGAAGTGCGAGAAGAGTTATAACCAACCCTCTGGGCCTCCTGGAGGTGACTCTCGGAAAGAAGCCCAGTACAAGGTGAGTTGTTCAGAGTTCCCTCCATCCCATGGAACACTCAGTTCCTGCATGTCTTGTCCTCAGATGAGAGAGAGGCACAAGGCCAACGAAGCCAGTCTCAGTCATTCCTCAGGCATCTTTTAAGAGCATGATGCTATGTGTTCTGCATCCCAAACTAGACTGTCCATCATCCTGACTCACACCCTTTCTCCCAGTGATGATGTAATGGGGAGGCAATTGAACCAATTCAATTTCACCTCCTAGGAGACAGGTATGGCAATAAAGGCCTCAAGATCAATGCCCAGAGGCTGACAGATTCCTGGTGGCCTTTGTCAGTCACTGCCAACAGAATGAGGAGCCTTGCAGAAGTGCTGATGTGTAGGCATTAATGATCAGGCTCTGAGGTCAGAACCCTCTTCTAGGGCTGGAGAGATGGCTCCATTGATGAAGTGGCTGCTGGGTAAGCATGAGGACCTGGGTTTAATTCCCAGACTCCATGCAAAAAATCTGTGGTGGTGCACAGTTATAATCCCATCACTGGGGAAGAAGAAACAGGCAGAAATCAGAGGCTCATTGGCAGGCCAGCTTGGCCTATTTGGAGAGTTCTAAAACAGAAAGAGACCTTCTTCTTCTTCTTCTTCTTCTTCTTCTTCTTCTTCTTCTTCTTCTTCTTCTTCTTCTTCTTCTTCTTCTTCTTCATTTATTTAATCACGTTACATCACCATCTCATCCCCTTCCAGCCTCTCCTCCTAGTCCCACCCCAGACTCCCCTCCTTCCATTCCCACCCTCTCCTTTCTTCCGGAGAAGGGGAGGCCCCCAATTGGTACTGGCAGGATGGAGCACATCCTCTCCCACCGGGGAGTGACAAGGCAGCCCAGCAAGGGGAAAGACACCCAGCAACAGGTAACAGCTTCAGGAACAACCCCTACTCCTATTGTTAGGGACCCACATGATGGCCAAGCTGTGCATTTGCTACCTATGTGTAGGTCGTCTAGGTTCAGTCCATACAAACTCATTGGCTGTTCGTTCAGTCTCTGTGAGCCCCCATCCCTGTAGGCCCAGGTCATTTGACTCTGTAGGTCTTCTTGTGGTGTCCTTGAGCCCTCTGGCTCCCTCTATCCTTCTACCCACCCTTCCACCGCACTCCCTGAGCTCAGCCCATTGTTTGGCTCTGGGTCTCTGCATCTGTCTCCATCAGCTGCCAGGCAAAACCTCTCAGAAGACAGTTATGCTAGAATCCTGTCTGCAGGCATAGCAGACTATCATTAATAGTGACCGCTGTCAGCCCTCTCCCATAGGGTGGGTCTCAAGCTGGACCAGTCACTGGATTGCCATTCCCTCGATCTCTGTTCCATCTTTGCAACTTTGTCTTATCTACAAGAAATATAGGGCAAAGGTGGAACAGAGATTGAGAGACCTTTTAAAATAAGCTGGACATGTCCTGAAGAACAGCACCCGAGGTTGTTCCCCGGCCTCTACATATATCAACATGCACATATACACTCCCATACATATGTGCACATGTGCAGAGAGAGAGAGAGAGAGAGAGAGAGAGAGAGAGAGAGAGAGACCTATTCTACTAGTCTTAGAAGTAGTTCCTTGGCCCAGCTGTTCAACCTTTCTGACCTTGCCTGGTAAATGGGCACTTGTCAATAACTGCTTGTATAGCCATCAAGGTTGCAGAAGAAACAGATGGCACACTCCACTGGCTAGTTAAAGGAGATTTTAATAAAGGAACTGGTAGGCAGGTACAGGGAAACAGCAGGGGATAGTGCAATGCACTGGGGCTAGAGATAGTGGAGGCCATCTTCTCCCAGCATGGAATGGAAAGAACCTAGACACAGAGGAATGCATCTATGTAACAGCTGTGAGCTCTGACAGACCGATGCATACAGCCCAAGGTCACCTTGCAAAGCAAAGCTGGGCTGGAAGAATTACCGTCAACTTTTGGTCTCCCTTCACTCTCACTGCTGATCCAGCCTGGAAGGTCAATGACAGTGCAAGATATTAATACAGTGTCCCTATAGCCCCAGCCCCCACACAAAGGGAGGGTGCACGAGGAAGAGCAAAGCAAAAGTGCTCAGCCCATTGGTTTCTGCTACATAGGACGGGGCCCATGGCTGACAACTATAGACTCCCAGCAAGCCCTTTTGCAGAAGGACTTGGCATGGAGATGATACAACTACACCATCAATAACCACGGCAGCACTCTGGGGAGTGCCTCACATCTGGTACAGTGGAGGAATGAACAGGAAACCCTGCAGTTTGTGTTTATTAACTCATAAACAAGGAATTAGGGCTCCACACACAAGTCTGTAAACTCAGAGGAACAAATATCTGCAAACTTCAGGTCTGTTTCCATATCATCTGAACACATTTAGCTCTCTATGGTCCATGAGACCCAACACATTTGGGTGCACATGAGCCCAGAACTTGAAGACCTTGGAGCATGGTCAGAAATGCCCACAGAACAATCTGGAACTTGACTACAATCTTCTCCTTTGGCCTTATCAGTCTCCTTCATGAGTATGAGCAGAAGCTCCTTCTGCTTGTGGGGGAAAGAGCTTCCTAGCTAGCCCACGAGAGTACCAGGGCATCCAGGACCTGGTTTCCTTATACTCTGCATCTCAACCCAATGATACTTGTATCTTTGGGTGCTATGTTTGGAAGGGCTTACATAGAAATGACACTCTAGGCTAGCAGCTCTCAATCTGCAGGTTGGGACTCCTTTAGGAGAGTCGAATGACCCTTTCACACATGTCACCTAAGACCATCAGAAAACACAGACATTTACATTACAATCCATAGCTAGTTACATTACAGTTATGAAGTGGCAACAAAAAGAATTTTATGGCCGAGGGTCGCCACAACGTGGAGAACTGTATTAAAAGGTCACAGCATTAGAAATGTTGAGAACCACTGCTCTGGGTATTCCTTACACTCCCCAGACCATAGTGTGATCCTAAGCCCAAATAAATCCTTGCTACACAGAGTCAGAAATCACTGTTAGAATTCAGTTTACTCTCCTCACAAGAGCACACTGGATCCCCAGGGCTAACCCCGGCTCTAGAGAAGGGTTTAATTAATCTCCCAAGCTGATAAGCCTCTTCAGGAGCCAGCAAGATGTGTTTACAAACTTGACTTAATTATATTTCTCTTATAACATTGTCAGAGCCATCTCTGAGCCACCCAAGACATACCCCAGAGGATCGTGTTTGTTACCATTGGCTCCTTTTGCTCCTGGCTTCCCCTGCTACTGGCCCTCTATAAACTTCTCCACACCTGGCTATAAACCACAACCCGCTGTATCTGCAGGAGGAAAAACAGCAGTGCATTGCAAAAATCTTGGCCTCGTTTGCAAATTCCCTGTAGCATTTACTCATACCCAAATCATTTCACTTAAGGCTCATCTAATGGGAAAAACAAAGAAGTTGAAATGATTCTCTCCTAAGTTCCACGTCAGGTAACTCCAGAACCATTTGTTGCCAGGGAGAGGGATGACACAGCCTCTTTTGGGGGGACCCAGGGGGACTGTCCCACCTTCTGACAGCTCAGTTTGTTCATGTGCTCTGCCCCTGTGCCTATCAAGGCTGAGCTTAACTCCTTGTCCTGGTTTGCTTTCTTTCTGCATTGACCAAAAGCAGCTTGGGGGAGGAGGGGTTTATTTGGCTTACATGTTACTGTCCATCATCAAGGGAAGCCAAGATGAGGTCAAGACAGGAACCTGGAAGCAGGAACGGAAGCAGAGACACTGGAGGAACACTGCTTACTGGCTTGCTCTCTGTGGCTTTGCTCAGCCTGCTTCGTTACACAAGCCAGGACCACCTGCCAAAGGATGGCACTGCCCACAGTGGAATGGGTTCTCCCACATCACTCATTAATCAAGAAAATGCCCACCTCCCCGACATGCCCAGAGGCCATGATGGAGGCAATTCCTTAGTCGAGGTTCTCCTTTTCCAGGCGTTTCTAGCTTGTGTCAAGTTGACAATAACTAACCAACACTCCCATATTCACCCTTTTCTTAAGGCCTGGCTGCCAAGTGCAATTTGAAAATAAGAGAGCTGTACTTCAGTCGCAGGAGCTGATTCAAGCGTAAGCATGCATTCCTAAATGGATACTTCAAGCTTCAAGAAGCCCTGTGTGTCAGACCTCTAATTATAAGCATTTCTGCCAAAAGGAGCTTTATATTCAGGTCTTAGTTTTGTTTTTGTTTTTTTCTGGGGCAACAATAGAAAAGCCACTCGGTAATTCTCCTTTGACTTTTGACTTCTTAGGACACCATGCTTGATAATGACCAAAGCCACGAAGAGTGTACACAAAGGATCCACCCAGGATCCTTGTTGGGAAAATAGACATACTACCTTCCACCCCTTGTCATTTCCTATATCCTTGATGGTTCTCTGCTGCAAAAGCAGCTTAGGGAAGGGAAGTGTTTATTTAGCTTACAACTGTGGATTACAGTCCATCACTGATGGAATGCAAAGGAAGTCATGTCCCATCCATAGTCAAGAGCAGAGGGAAATCAATGCAGCAGCCACAGTACCTGCTTGTTTGTTAGTGCATTCTAGCTAGCTTTTACATAGCTTTCTCCTGTCTCACATAGCCCAAAACACACATTCTCTCTGCCTAGGGAATGGTGCCACCCATTATGGTCTGGACCTTCCTAATTCCATTACAAATCAAGACAATTTCCCCTAGACACACCCACAGGCCAACCTGACCTACGTAATTCCTCAAGGGATCCCAAGGATGTAGCCAAGAAGACATTAATAACTAACCATTAAACTCAGTTTCTATATTTGCAAAATAAAGTTGATAATATAGTCTGTGTCATAAGGCAGCTACAACAGGTAAGAAAGAGTACATAAAATATTGAGTCTGACAGATGGTAACTTTCAATAAATACTAAAAAACAAGCAAACAGGGAGGAAGTGTATTCTCATCCTGATACCTTTTCTCTCTCCACTATCCCTAAAGCTAGTTAAAATAAACACTTGAGTGGTTTGTGTATAGGCAGAATGGGAATCCCTCCATGCAGCGGGCATGTTAAATAAAATGGCCCATTTCAACTTGCTGATAGAGATGCAGAAAAGGGTGGGAGGTGAGAGGGGACCACCCACAGGCTTGTGTGACCTAGGGGCTGGGATGAGAGGATGGGAGGGTGGTTGAGTACCAATTCAGCAGCTCTGTGATAATCAGATGAGATCTGGCTCCAAGGCCCTTAACTAGAGGGACGCTGACTCAGCCGATGAAAAATGGTAAAAGCTAATAGGAAAAAATGAATCCCAGCAGGCAGCTGCCTCCTCTTGCACCCTGGCTACGAGGCTGAGAGCATCCGAAGCTTCCAATAAATATGAACTAATAATCAAATATAAAAGCGAGGAAATCATTGTTCTCCCAGGCTGGCTACCTGCCAGGCTACATCTCAGAGAGTGATGAGCAGCGATTTTATCTGACAGTGGATCTACCCTCTGCCCAGAGAAACGATCCGGGACTTGATCCAGCTGGCTTTCTGCAGCAGTGTTTGCTTGGACAGAGTCCTCTCTCGTCCAGCACCGTCCTTACAGCACACTGCAGGGAACCTCACCCTTGCTTTCTTCTTCTCCTTCTTCTTTTCTTCTTTTTCTTCTTCATCTTCCTCTTCTTCTTCTTCTTTTTAATAAGCAACTTAATTTACTCCAGTTTCCCAAGAGACTGACGTCAAAAGACTCCACAATGCCAAGAGTAAAGTTGAGTTTAAATCGGCGAGAGCCCAGGAAAGGCCAAAGCAGAAATGCCACTGGTTCTGTAAGAAAGGAGAGTCCCCTGGGAGTAGGTTCCAGACTGACTCCAGCCCTGGAGTCAGGATGTTCTCTGGGATCTGAAGCAGAGTTCTTGTGTCATTGCCTAGTGTCCATGGAGTTGTCTTCCGGTCAGCTCCCCTGACTACCTCCCAAGGAGGTTGCTGACATACCCTGAATATCAAATTGGGGTTTAGTGTCAGAGTTGGCAAAGATAAAACAAATGCTGGAACTCTCACAGCACGAAATTCCAAAATTCTCTGAAGGTGATTATAGATGTTCTTGTTGCCACAGAAGCTCCTAGAAGTGAAAAGTAAGAGAATTTCTGACAAGGACATGAGAAATATAATCAAAGTTAAGGTAAGAGAAAAAGAGACCGAATATCCATGCATCTCAAATATGCTAAATGGATCTCAAAGGAGACGCTGGAGATGCCAAAGCCCCTTTGTACTGATGCTGGCTCTTGCCAAGGCCAGGCCTGTTTTCATTGTCCTGTGCTGTGGGGGATGCTCTTTTTCCAAACTGGTCTTAGGTGGGAGAGTCTGAGATGTGGAATAACTTGTTGAAATGACAAGAAAAGAATCACCAGGATTTTCTATGATAATTTTTTTCAGCATGTTTTAAACGTAATCAGCTTCAAAGATTCTATAGCCATGTGGCTTTCTAGATGCTCGTCCATTGTCAGTGTAAGGCACACATCTATGGAGGGTGCTGCTTGTCATGTGTTCTATCCTTGGAGAAGAAGGTTCTAATTTGTGCCATTCAATACGAGAATTAAATTTCTATTTCATAAACTCATGGACCATAGAGGGGAGACCAGAAGTGAGTGGAATTGACTGGTAGCTGGCTCCATCAGAGTCCACAAGTTACAACTGGTGAGTCCTATCCCTCTTTCCCACCCCTATGTGGCCCACCAACCCCTGGCAAGTAGATTGCTGGATGTTGCTTAAGGACTGCCCACTACCTCTTTAAAAAAATAAAATAAAAGAGCTCTAGTCTGGGAAGATTGTTCAATCAGTTAAAAGTTTGCCACACAAACATGAAGACTCACGAACTGAAGTTCAATCACGAGCACATGAATAAAAAGCCAGGCAGGGTGATTGCATGCTTAGAATCCCAGCACTTAGGAGACAGAGATAGACAGATCCCACTGACAGGTGGCCGGCTACCAATAGGCAATCATTATGTCAACTAAGGGGAGATCTTTCAAAGCATAAAGTAGAGAGTTCATGAGGGAAGGTACCCAAGGTTTATACCAGTCATCATGTACATATACACATGTCCACACATACATGTGTGCCTATATAAATATGAACCCACAGAAACACACACACAACTAATTCATTAAAAGATGAGTTATGAAGAGCCCTGCTCAAGTGCCCAGTAAGACTCTTTTTTTAAACATGACTTTTCCCAATATTTCAAAATTTCCTATCCAGAAAAACAACATAATAAAAGAGTCAGAAGAATCCAAGAAGCCCTTTGTTCCCCAGGCAAGCTTTTGGGATTCATTATTAGACCTTAGAGGAGGCAGGAAGTAAGGCTTCTGTCTCTATCCCAGGCTCCTCTAGAAGATGCCCACCTTGGTTTTCCAAGATGTTGCTGGAGTGTGATCACTGAGTACTGGAGAGTCAGTGACTGGAACTCCATCTATGCAGAGCTAGAACCTTAGGCTGTCTGTGGCTATGACTGTCACCTAGAAAATGCAGGACAGTCAGAGCCATCTCAATGCAGAATGGAGACAGAAAGCTACCATCAGTTCCTTTCATTATGATTTACACACACACACACACACACACACACACATACACACACTCACACATTTTCCCAAGGGCACACATCTCTGTCCCAACACCTTAGCCAAGTTTTCACACTTCCAGGACACTAACTATACCCCAAAATAATACATCTCTAAAAATGGACATCTATTAATCTAGGCAATTGTTCATTACTCTAGGTGAGTGTTAAGAGAAGAAAGAAGAAAAGCAGAAGGTATCCCATAATAGCCATTGCAGGACCACCACTGAGCCAGTTTGCCTAAATTGCCATGGTGATATGTATATAGGTCAGTGTTCACCATGAAACACACCCCCAACTTGACAGAAAACACCTATTTGGTCAAAGTCAGGGAGTACTGGTATACCGTCTGTTCTCTCTCTCTCTCTCTCTCTCTCTCTCTCTCTCTCTCTCTCTCTCTCTCTCTCTCTCTGTTTGTGTGTTCCTTAGCTTTGGAGAGAATAAGGAAGATAGTCTTGAGAATAGCCTGCAGAGAGCCCATGTGTTAGCCCCACTCACTCTCAAGACTTAGCCCCAGGCAGAAGGCAGAGAAAGGCTTCCCCTGGCTTAGGAGTAGGAGCTTCCCTGCCCATGAAGCAGGGACCCCATAGCAGAGCTCCAGGGAAACCCGGGGGTTGGGGGAGTGATAGAAGCAGTCTCCCAGAAAGCGGGTGAGAGTCAGCTCACACTTAGCCTCCTCAACTGCAGACCACAGCGCTTCTGCAAGATCATGGTTCATACCAGGGCTGCCTCAGAAACCAACAGGTTTTACACAGAAGACATTCTGCCTCTCCCATGTAGAAGAACACAGGGGCTTGAAGCAATGAACGAACGAACAAACGAATGAATGAATGAACAACCCTTTCTCTCTATGTTTCTATACATGGAAGAGTGTGTATCTCTAAGTTCTCAGTTCCCAGCCTAAAGCTAAGCATCTTAGAAGCCCCAGTAGCCAGTCAACTCTGGGAGAGATGAAGACTGGACAAGGAACTACTACCCCGACTCATGTTGGCACATCAGTAAGCCGCAGACCAAATTGTAGGGTCAAAGGTATAGATGCAATGGATTGACAACTGGGAACTGGGGCAATAGAGAGGGCATTTGAGCATTTGATAATAAGGATGCAACCTCATATCTAGGTCCCCCTGGTCCCATACTGGAGCAAGAAGACTCATTTGAAAGATTATCCCTCTGGACCAGCAGTGGGTTCTATGGCCTGACTTAGAGCCGAGTGAATTAGTGCATAGACTACACCAATAAGAGTGACCTTACTTTAATGAGCCCAGTTAAATCACCAGTTGCCTGCCACGTCACACATCCCTGTGTGACCCCAACAAGGCTGATCATCTTAGAATAACAGAAGCACAAAATCTACAGCAAGGAGAGAAAGGTTTATTACAGGAATAAATAGAAAACCTCAATTTTTGGAAATGAGCTTGCTGTTTCTTGGACTTTTGTCCCAAGCCCTGCTGGCTGACAGCTCAGTGTGTCCCTCAGTGACACCCATGATGCGTTTGGCTAGCTCTTGCCTTCCAGCCCTGTTTGTAATTTGAAGCGAGGATAGATGGCTAGAGCCAGACAGCAAGGAGCCTGTAGGCTTAAAGGGAGCCTCCTACCTCGGCTCGACACCCCAGGGTGTTGAGGTAGAAGTGAAGTTCTGCAATTTTGCAGAGCTCTGCCTCCAACATCCTTCTAGAAGCTGAGGTGGAGGCCAAAAAAACCCAGGCTTGACTTTCAGAACCTTTAAGAAACATACGGATAAGTGCCCACAGCTTGATGTTCCCAGGAAAGGTGAGGTGTTTGACCAAGTACCTGGCAAAAGGCAGGTTCATAGCACTTTATGGGACTTAAGGGAAAAGCAAGCAAACACTTGGCACATACTTAGAACTTAGTAAGCCTTGCTGAGGTAAGCCACTGTCACCTGCTCCTTCCCCCTTTCTGCCTTATCATTATACCAAAGAAAGCAGTCATAGCGGTGTGTGAATGGAACAATGACTTTGGTTTGACTTCGAAATCTATATTATAGTTATATTGTGTTGATCTAGTTGTTTTAATCAGGTTGGCACAGGAAATACATTCAAAAATCACACCAATGGCAGGAGCAATGGCTCAACAGCTGAGAACACTTGCTGTTCTTAAAGAGGACCCACGTTCAGTTCCAAGTACTACATCAGGGTCTGGTAGTCCTCAAATACATGAACTACAGCATCAAGGGATTTTATGCCCTCTTCTGGGCTCCGTAGCCACCCATAGCCACATGGCATACACACACTCCCTCCTACACTTACATGTATAAACAGAAGTGAAAAGTTCTCAAAGAAATCCCATCAATGGTTAGGACTGAAGGGCATCCAGAAGTGGGCGGTGGATGAGGTAAGGCTCCTGAAGTTAGCTCATTACCCATTCTGCAGAAGGGATGTCCTATCAGTAAAAGAACTGGGCCTACTGGGTAGGCCATTCCAAGATGATTCATCCAGGAGCAGAGTTTACAGTGGGCTCCAAAGGTCTGGAGCCCCTAAAATCCAGCCTTGAAAACAGCAAAGTGCAAACATGATTAACCTTCTCCCCTTGGAGGAATGTAGCCTGTTAGACTTGATACCTTCTGGCCCTGCCCAGGCAGAGTAGACTTCTGTGCTGTAGACACATCTTCACAGACACTAAGGCGTAGCGTACACTGGCAAGTGAGTTTATGTTCAGACTTAAGTTTAGGAGTTTGAAGGCTGCTCTCCTGAATTCTCTGCTATTACGGTCATTCAGAGCCAGGCTCGCTTGCTAATGCTGCAGAATGGGCGTGAGTGGGGTGCTCCGAAGGCCTCAGTGCTGCCTGGTGTACGTCATGTGCCTTAGATATGTTGCTGCCTTCAGCTGGGAGTCCCATCAAGACACGGCTTGTGGCCCAAGAATGGTGCTATTATGTGCTGGAGGTAAAAGGACAACCACGACAAAGACTACCATACAGGCATCTCCAGTGAAGACCAACACCTCAGCCTGGACCCTCCAAACCATGAACCTCCAAACTATGCAGTCAGTGCCAGGGTCAGAGCACACCAAACAGGCAGAAGGGCTGTTTAGGGAAACCTTTCTGGCGATCAGATCAGTTCATATTAGAACAATGAAAGTGAGTGACGGAGAATTTTCAAGTTAAAAATAATATATTGGGCATTTTTTTTATTATATACATTTGAACAGTGAGTAGCTGGAGTGTCAACAGCTCAATGAAAAATGTGTGCCTTGCCCATGTTAAGGCTGAGAGGTTAATCCAGACCATACATACACAAAGAAATTACCAGAATGCTCAACTTAGAGCATATTCTGTGTCAGGAATTGCACAAGTAGTTGACAAATTCAGAGTTACTTAATCCCGATAACTACTGGTATTAATATGATGACCATTTCACAGATAAAGAACCATGCCTTCCGTTAGACCAGTGGGTGGTTGGCAAGTCAGCTCTACCTCACCATCCAGGTGCCTCCACCTACTTTAAAACTTCCTAACTTAGCACAGAAGGGACCAGCAGAGATGCTAGGCAGAAGGAATTCCTCACTGTGACACCCACACAAGGTAGTGTCTTGTAGTGCTCCTGGGTAATGCTTACGTCTATCGACGACAGCGACAGCATTAATCATCAGTGATAATACGATCATTCATCAACTAGCTTATTTAGAATATACACTGGACATACCAGCACAGTAATTAAAAGCAACATGTCAACATGAGCTAAAAATAATTGCAGAGACTACATTTTAACTGGAGAGTGAAAAGAGTGGTTGACCAGATGTCTGTGGCACCTCCCCTCAAGGTCAACTTAACAACAACAGAAATTGTGCTCAGGGCCATCTTTCTCTGTGGCCCTCATCCCACTGAGGACTCTTGTTTTAGTGAGCAATGCCAGGAGCCCAAATACCATCATGCCTGATGGGAAGATGCAGAACAAAGGCAGCTGGAAGTGCCCTGAGAAGTCCAGTGCCAATGAGCCTGCTCTGAATTAGAATTCTGACACTTTATCTTTGGAACTTGGAACATTTAATTAAACTCTGAGCCTTCCATTGATCTATATGAGAGAAAGAGAGATACGTCCTAATATATGCATGGCAGAAGGGCAAAAATGAAGCTTCTGACACTTCCAGTAAGCAAATCTTGAGAGTATCCATTTTTCTCACTAGAGATGGGATGGCTGGATGTTCCTTGGAACCTATGGCTTCTTTTTTCCCTGTCTGTCCTTTCCATTCATGAGTGAAAATATAGGACCCTGCTAAATCAGTTACAGAAAAATAACCTAAGTTAATTTTGTATGACTGTGTCTCATTCCATCTTATGGGTATACTTTAGAAGAAAATATTGGTCATTTCTCTGAAGTATTTTGGCTCATTACTTTTACAACAAAAACTGGACATACTGAGATCCTTATATCCAAATTTGAACTGCTCTGCTATCTTGTTTTGGTTTGTTTGTTATATTTATTAACTTAATTTGAAACAAGGTCTCACAGTGTAGCCTAGTCTGGTCTGTAGCTCACTGGAGATCCAAGATTAGCCTCAAACTCATGGTAATCCTTCTGCCTCAATATCTCTAGTGCTAGAGTTTCAGACATGAGCCTCCACAAGCCCTTCCCACTTAAAGTCCAAGGTGGTCTCTGACAGACTAGCAGAGACATGGGGAGAGAATTCAGCACCCACACACCACATTTCTCTTTGTGTGTTGTTCACACCAACAAGTTCTTCTTGCAGGTCAGAGGTCAACAAACTTTGATGTCAAGAGCCGGTAAGTAAATATTTCTGACTTTCAACCCACATCACTCGACTCAACCGCTGCAGGTCAGAGCCGCCACATTCACATCAATGAGCAGGTGTGGCTATGTCCCTATAAGGATTTTCATTGTGGAGGTGCTAGAGCTGGGACCCAGAACCTTGCACATGCCAAACTACACAAGCACTTTACACTGAGCTACAGCCACAGCCCCTCCCAATGAAGCTTCATTTACAAAAGCAGACAGTCGACTGTAAGACCCCTGTTCAGAGCCAGGCGTGGTGACACACGCCTGTAATCCCAGCACTAAGAGAGGCAGAGGCAGGAGGATCAATGTGAGTCCACCCTGGTCTACAAAGTGAGTCCAAGATGGCCAAGGCTACACAGAGAAACCCTGTCTTGAAAAACAAAACAAAACACCCTGCCCTGAGCTTCCTCTTCCTCAAAGTCAAGATCTGTGTCTTACTAACTTTTGCTTCCAATTAAGGCCTTGGTACATCATAGATGTTATTTAAATGATTAAGAGACGAATGGGAGGCAAGGCCTATAAATCGGTGGTAGTGTGATTGTCTAGAATATGCCAGGCCCTACATGTGAGTAACACACACACACTCACACATACTCATACGCACTCTCTCACACACACAGAAATGAATGCATGTACATTTGTCATCATACCAAACATAACAAAATACTTGATTATAAAGTGTTTGTCGTTATGGAAATAAGGAGCTCACAAATACAATAAAATACTCCTGGAGGTTCCTGGGAATCAATGAGGGTGACCCTGGCCTGGACTCCTAGCAATAGGGTATATAGGGCCTAAAATGGCCATCCCCTGTGACCAGAAAAAGATCTCCAATGGAAGGACTGGGACACCAGACCAGCCGCAATACCTTAAACCTACAATCTCTCCTGCCAACAAGATATGCAGCAGTAAAGATGGAGAAGAGTGAAGGAATGGCCAACCAATGATGGGTGTGTGTGTGTGTGTGTATGTGTGTGTGTGTGTGTGTGCTTACTAATTACTAATTACTAGGATTACTAATACACCACCATATCAGGCTCCTAACATTGGTGCTGGGCATCAAACTCGGGTCTTTGCATTTGCATCCCGAGCTCCATAACAACTTATTCTTTTTTTTAAATTCTTTATTAATTACACTTTATTCACTTTGTATCCCCCTGTGGTTCCCTACCTCCTCCCATCCCAGTCCCTCCCTTTCTCCACCCTCTGCACACATGCCCCTCCCCAAGTCCACTGATAGGGGAGGGTTTCTTTTCCTTCCTTCTCATCCTAGTGAATTAGGTCTCATCAGGAGTGGCTGCATTATCTTCTTCTGTGGCCTGGTAAGGCTGCTCCCCCATCAGGGGGAAGTGATTAAAGAGTAGGCCAATCAATTCATGTCAGAGACAGTCCCTGTTCCTATTACAATGGAACCCACTTGGACACTGAATTGCCATGGGCTACATCTGTGCAGGGGTCTTGGGTTATCTCCATGCATAGTCCTTGGTTGGATTATCAGTCTCAGGAAAGACCCCTGTGCTCACACTTTTTGGTTCTATTGCTCTCCTTGTGGAGTTCCAGAACAACTTATTCTTAAAGGGAAATGTTCATTGTTTCTCTGAAATATTTCTGCCCTTGCTATTTATTTGCAAATCCTGTCTACCATAGTTAGGCATAGACTTTTCTGTTCTACTTTCTCCTCTCTACCATCTTCCAGTAGAAGAAACTGCTTGATCCCAGAAGAGATGAGAACCATTCTGGCCCTGTTGGATCATCCTCCCTAAGAACCTGAAGAAGGGAAACACCCCCTCCACCAGTACCAAGCCCCATGGCTGTGCTGCTGAACTGGAAATTAAATAAATGGAACACTAACGTGCAATTTCAGAAAAGTGGGGGGAGGGGAGAAGTTAATAAGATAAGTATTTAAATGACACTATTTAGCAAGTTATGAACATGCTGACGAATTCAAGGGTCAGGGGTGGGAATGTACATTTGCATCCAAGAGCCCTAGAGCAGGGAAAGGATACAGAATCAGAAGTAGAAACATGATGTCCTGTGCATCTCAGCTTCCATCTTTGAGGCCTTGGGCTCTGGTATTTGAAACCACCTAGGGAGCTGTGTTCTTTTTCTCCTGTGACTCAGGGAAAGGATCTCATCTTCCCAAGCATGTCCTATGGAGGCACATGAACCCCAAACCTGACCTAAAGGGCTTCCATCTGTCACACCACCGGTGAAAATGTGGGATTTCTTCTGAACCTCTGGCCTCCTCCTTATTCTTGACCACCCCATGGAAGTATTTTCACCCTTCTTTCCTCCCCTTCCCTTCCCTTCCCTTCCCTTCCCTTTCCTTCCCTTCCCTTCCCTTCCCTTCCCTTCCCTTCTCTTCCCTTCCTTTTCTTTCCCTTTCTTTTCCTTTTCTTCCTTCAAATATACCAAACAACAACATAGGCAATGGGCTTGGGTTCAAGGCACATCAAGAAAAGAGATGGCAGCCGAATTTGAGGGTGGCAGGGAAGCTGTGACAGGGTCACAAGGTAGAATAAACTCTGCTGGCAGGGTGAGATGGTCCCTTCTGTGGCAGGCTAATTTCACATCCCCCAGTGGTGGCAAAGAGTTATCCTGGCCATACAGAGTGGTGAACTCCACCCTCTTTCTAAAGCTCAGCAGTCGGTGGAAGGGCCTACAGAACCCAGAGCCATTGGGTCCCTGGCATTAACACAAGGCAAGGACAATGGTGGCTTTGGTTTTCCCAGTTACGGATTCTCACTTCACATAATCTCACACATTTTTGTCACAGGGTCAAGGACCTCTGGAGGGGAAAAAAAAAAAAAAAAAGGAGAACAAAGAGTAGGGCTTGTGCTGGTGCTGTGGCCGAGGGAGAGTGGAAGGTGCTAGAGGACTGCCTCTGAGAGGAGATCATAAGGTGATGCCCCAGGACCGTGCCCTGCTTCTTATCACCACACAAGACCCTTCTATCCAGAGCTGTGTGAGCAGCTAATGAAAGCAAGCAAGAAGTCCCTGAGTGGGGATTGAGGGGACACAGGTATTCATGGTGTCATCTGGGAGCAGGCTGAATTACTCATTCTTCATGTCCCTGTCACAAAACACCTGACAGAAGCTACTCAAGAGAAGGGAGGTTCCTCTGGCTCTTGGCCCACAGAGGAAACAGTCCACACTGCCAGAGTTCATAGTAGTGAGAGCGTGCCACCTAGATGGTCCCCATTCGGTGGATCTGGAACCAGAGATGGGACTGGAAGGAAGCAGGGCCAGGCTGTAACTGTTTAGTGACCCTTCTCTACTCAGCATGCTTCAGCTCCTGAAGTTTCTCCAGCCTCCCAAAATAGGCCCTCCAGCTGTCAACCAGATGTCCAGGGCAGGAGCTTTTGAGGGATCTAAAGTATAACAGATGAAAAGACAAGGAAATCATATGATATGGAATTAATATAGCATGCTCCAGCAAAGACAGACTTCATTATGATAGTAAAATAGACGTCATATCTGCCAATATGCACAGTTGTGTCCCTCTATGTATCCTGGGGATGTTTGAATGAGAAATAGTCTCCATGGGCTCACCTGAATGCTTGGTTCTCAGTTAGTGGAACTGTTTGGGAAGAATTGGGAGGTGTGGTCTTGTTGGAGGAAGCATGTCACTAGGGCAAACTTTGAGGTTTCAAAAAACTAATGTTACTCCCAGTGTGCTCCCTGCCTCCCGTTTATATAAGCCCTCAGCTGCTCCTGACACCATGCGTTTGCACTGTCATCGAGGAGACTAACCCTCCAAGCCTCAAGCCCAATTAAACACCTTCTTTTATAAGTGGTCATGGTGTTTTATCAGCAAGAGAGAAGTAAGTAATACATGCCCATTTAAAAGATTTATGAAAACATAGAAGTTGGGTTTCTGGAGCTGGGCATGGTGGCACACAGCTGTAATCCTAGCACTTGGGAGTGTGAAGAAGGGAGATCATGAGTTCAAAGCCAGCCAGGGTTATAAAGCTAGATCCACTCTGGAAAACATGGCAAGCCAAAACAACAGCTAAATGGAAGTTGGTGTGCTGCATTGCATGAAGCCCAGGTGCTGACACATTGAAAGTCACAAACATTTCAGATTATCTCATCTAAACATATTCTCACCACATCATACTTTCCTCCAATAAATGATTAACATATACAGCCTCAGTGGGTTAAAGAAACCTGTTAGCAAGCCTGACTACCTGAGTTTAATATCTCAGACCCACACGGTGGAAGGAGAGAAGTGACTCCCAAAAGTTGCCCTCTGACCTGTACAGGCCCACCACGGCATGTGTGTCCACGTGTGCAGCCGCGCGCACACACAAAACTATCAAGTAAGTAAATGTAACATAAAATGTCCTCAGAACACAGCAACCTCCCCCCTTCATCCAGGTTACATTTCACCGAGTAGATCCAACAGACAAAGGAAGAGGCACACGCCCTGTGGACCTGTTTAGGTGACCAGCTCCCCAGGAAAGGGAAGAATGCAAGTTATGCAGCTCCAATGCCAGCCTGCCATGAGGCATGGCAGTGGGTCGGTCAGTGAAAATGCTGAAGATCACATAACATGGCCCTGGCACCTGACTCCACATGGCACCCTGACAAATCAAACATGAGATCGCCAGGATTGTTCGCTGCCACCTGCGCGGCCAGGGAGCCCAACTCTCCTGTGGAATGCTTGAGTTTGTTTAAAAGTAAAGGAGACCAACCCAGGCGCTCAGCAGAATTTGTGGTTTAGCCTTGTATTAGTTATACTCCCTGAAATGCCTCGACAAAATGTGACAAAATGCAACTTAAAGGTTCAAGGGGGGTTGGGTTCACAGTCCAAGGGTACAGCCCGCCATGGGGGGCAAGGCATGGCGGCAGAAGCTTCAGGCAGCTGGTCACATTGTACCCAGAGACAAACAACAGAAATAAATGAGTGCTGGTGGTCAGATTGCTTTCTCTCTCCTGCGTAGTCTGGCTCCCCAGCCCATGGCATGGCGTTGTCCACATTTAGGGTGGGTCTCAAAGACATGACAACCTCAATTAAACTATCATAGAGAAATCTCATAGGCGTGCCCAAAGATCTGTCTCCCTGGTGATTCTAGATCTTATTGAGTTGACAATATCAACCATTATTAGCCTCAGGAAGTAAATCCTGCCATCAGTCTCCTGATGCTTGCTCTGCAGACAGCACTGCTGATACACCCAGAGCCTAGACATGAAGCCCACGCTCACATTTAGCAACTGGGCCAGGGACAGTGTTTTCTGACTGGGAATTTTCTTTCAAACTAGGGAAAAATGACTTAGAAATAAAGACACCTACATGCCATGGGAGAAGAAGTCTGAAGATAGGTGGTCCCAGGGTAGTTTAATTTAAGCACCCGATGAATGTCTTCTTTACTTCTGCTCATGGTCACAAAATGGCCACCGGAGCTTCAGATAGCAAATCCTGTGTGAAGCAGCTGACACCTACAGGGCTCCAGTTTCTCTTTCTTTTGAAGAACTTTGAGCAAATCAGCCCACTTAGGTACTCTGTGTGTGTGCTCATTTGTCTGAGTACTTTAGCAACTTTTCTAATGCTGTGACAAAATTACCATGACCAGGGAAACTTACAGAAGAGTTTAACTGAGTTTATGATTATCGATGAATAAAAACCATGGCTGGAAATGGTGGTACTGGGCAGCAGCCATGGCACCAGGGGCAGCTGACAGCTCATATCTTGAACCATGACCAAAGCAACTGATAGAAGGAAGCCTTTATTTGGGGCTTATGGTTCCAGGGGAATAAGAGTCCATCACCATGACAGTGGGAGAAACATGGCAAGAAGCAGGCAGGCATGGTGATGAGAGCTGGAAGCTGAGAACTGAAAGCCCTCATTTCAGACCACAGACAGGGAGCTGAGAGAGTGAACTAGAGTCTGTGGAGGCTTTTAAACCCCAAAGCCACCGTCAGGAATGCACTTCCTCCAGCAAGGCCACACATCCTAAGCCTCCCTAAATAATGTCACCAACTGGGGATTAAGTATTCAAATTTATGGGGAAAGGGGGGACATCTCGGTCAAAGCACCACAGTGAGTGTGGGTGTGCATAAGCCCTGGCATACATGTGGAGGTCAGAGGGCAACCTCAGATTTTGGTTGGTTCTTGGCTTCCACTTCGGTTGACAATGGATCTCTTTTTGCTCACTGCTCTAATATGCCAGGCTAGCTGGGCCATAAGCTCCCACGGCTTCTCTACGGGGACTTTCTGGACTGGCAGCAAGAGAAGGCCCTTTCCAAGCAAAAGGTATTGTTACGGAAATGTTGAGTCTCTGTAAATAGCAACAGACTTGGATGGGAGGGAGAGGCAGCAATGATTTGATATGTCTTGTTGCTGTGCAGGACAAACACTCCCTCTTGACTTCACGCCACTCTGCCAACTCGGAAAATTTCCCCCTTTCCATCCTGCATCAGGCACAAATGCCAGCCCTCCAGAGGGTACGCAGTGAGGAGGTGTGGGGGACCTGGCTCAGCGTGGATAGGTTGACCATGAGAGGAGCAGCCAAGAGGAAGAAGAGGGAAATGAAGTGACAGGCTGAGGTCAGCAGCTCTTCTGCTGGTGTCATTTTGGGCATGTCATTGGCATGCTCTCATCGATGTTTCCATTGCTCATCATCTTGGAAATACTCCCTCTGCCCCTTTGCTGTTGAGTGAGCAGAGTCTCACAGGTTTGGGGCCGTTGGGAGAAGGCCATTAAACAATCAGTGATGGACACCCCTCCTTGCTCTTTGCCCTTAGCCCAGGAGACCATTCATAGCAAGCCCACCTCTGAAGGGGGCTGGGCTTGCATCTCTAACCTCAGCTCCATCTCTTTGACTGATGGGCTCTTCAGTCTCAGGGTTAGGCCTGATGGCTTCTCTACGTGCTGCAGCCATCCTAGAGGAGTCCAGGGAGTATCGACACTTCAAGTTCCCTGAGCATAACCTGAAGGCTTGCCATGTCTCTTCAAGGCACCATCCCGCTCTTATGACCCACCTCCATATGAAACACCTCCACCACTGACATTTCATGCTCAAGGCCTCTGACACATTGTGCTATCTTTCCAGCGCTTTCTCTTTGCCCATTCTCTCACCTCATCACAACATCCAAATTCAGGACTCCTCCCTTGGCTTACAGGGTGTCACCTCTCCCCTAATGCCATGTTCTTCTCAACAAGACCCAGTTGGCCCTGACCACCCTTAGGCTAACAATCCCTGCAACATTGCCTCTTTCAGCTCCACCTACATATCAGGTCAATCGGAGCCTGAAGAGCACTAGGCAATGGCCACACTCAGGCCCCACATAGGAACAGAGTGATAGAACCAGTCTGAAGACTCAGCAATACTTCTACAACTTTCTTGGGTCCTCATGTTTGGAACGAAAGCACTGGGCTTCCCTAGAACCTTGCCTTAGGTCTCTTCATCTTGGGTTTGTTTTGTTTTGTTTTGTTTTGTTTTAAGATTTATCATCATCATCCATAAGTGTGTGTGTGCGTGTGTGTGTGTGTGTAAGAGAGAGAGAAAGAAAGTATATGGGTGCAGGTACATGTGGCTAGAGGAGTTAGATCCCCCTGGAGCTAAAGTTAAATGTGGCAGTAAGCCCTCTGACATAGGTACTTGGGACTGAATTCAGGTCCTCTACAAAAGCAGTCTTAACTGCTGAACCCCTTTTCCAGGCTCCTGGTAGCTTCAATCACTATGACCAAACACCTGAGGAAAACAATATAATAAAGAAAAAGAAAAAGGCTCATGATTTCAGTCTATCATGGCAGTTCACAACTCATTCAGGAACCAGGAAGGATCTGGCAACCATGACAAATGGCTCCTGGGAGAATGTCAACACATCAGTGATATGACTATCATCTTTCATTTGGCACCACTGACATGTGAATGGTGACAACTATGAAAAGAGAAACAGAAAGGAAACCTCTGGATGGACACCGGAAGGCCACAATGTCAAAGCAAGGCCACTGTGTGTCCTGCTATTACTGCATTGATGCAGACATGAGTCATTCTTCCAGTTCAACCCTCCACACAGCACAGTGATATCCCAGCAAGGAAGATGACTCCTCCTACCCAGAGTTCCTGAGAGCATGAACTCATCCCAGCTTCCTCATTCCCTGCCATCAGGTGAGATTCCAAAGAATGAGCTAAGGGGAAGGGAGGGCTCAGTGAGAACACAGGCCAAACCACTGTACCAGTGTGGACAGATTCCTTTAACTTCAGTGGCAGACCTTAGGAACCACGGCCTCTGTTGACTTGATGGTGGCTTCCACTGAACTTGCCTGTACTTCTCCCAACCTGCCCAAGTCCTTTTCCTCCACACTTTCCACTCCCTCCCTCTTCCATTCCTAGCTTTTGTCTCCACCAGCAATCAAAGCGTTAAAAGTATCCAGGACCAGGGAGACCAGGCCACATGGCTGCAGGGGCTAAGAGGGAATGGGTGGGCTACAATCTAGAAGGATCTCTTACCATTCCAAGAGCTTCTTTGTGTGAGAAGTGGTCACAGCTTTTTTTTTTTTTAACCAAAAGTCTCCAGGCAAAAAGTCCATAAATCTAGAAACTGTGAAAGGCAATGGAAATTTAATTAAATGAGTAATGTACATTGAGTGCTTGAGACAGCGCCTGGCACATGATTGGGCTGTGCAAACACTTGGAAGTGAGCAAGAGTTCAGAGAAAAGTGCATCCTAGCATCCCAGCAGTCTATACAACCCAGAATCTTCAGAGACAATTGACCTTGGACCCCAGTATTCAAAGTCACTGTTCTCTCTGCCAGTTGGTCCCAAGGTTTTGCCATTTCCCATCTCCTTGCCTTCTCCCTCCTTCCTTTCTCTGAGAATCTGGGAGTTGTCTATATCTGTGGATATGTGGTCACTCATCTTCAGCCAGCCCTACCACATCTTCCTCTCACTGTCATGGAAACC